>NC_137794.1:42617443-42647804 GCF_963383645.1 Muscardinus avellanarius | reverse complement strand
GAAGTAATAGAAAATTTTCCAACATAGAGCAAGAGGTTGATACACAGATCCAGGAAACTTATAGAACTCCCTTTAGACAGGATCCCCAAGCCACATAATTGTCAAAATGACCAATGTGGAAGCCAAGCAGAGAATCTTAAAGGCAACAAAAACAAAGGGCCAAGTGACATTCAGAGGCAAACCAATTAGAATCACTCCAGACTTCCCAAACCAAGTCATGAGAGCCAGAAGGGCTTGGAGTAACATATTCCAAACTCTGAAAGAAAACAACTTCCAGCCAAAAATTTCCTACCCAGCAAAACTTTCTATCAAATTAGATGGAGAAGTAAGAAGCTTCCATGACAAACAGAAACTGAAGGAATTTATGTCTTCAAAACCAGCGCTAGAGAAAATACTCAAAGAGATTAACTACAAAGAAGAAATAGGTAACACACACCAGAACCAGAGAAACAAGATTTTCCATCCAACAGACAACTAAGATTGGTTATCTGTGGAGATTTATTATTTATGTAAGTCTTTTACCTATCTCTAAATTGTATTGTTTGCCTTCATTGTTGTTAATTTTTAGGATTTCTAGTTTGAATATTAATATACCTTCAGATATAGCATTTGGAAATATTTTATCCAATTCTATTAGTAACTTTTAACTCTGTTTACATTGTCTTTGGATATACAATATCTTTTTATTTTTTAGGGAGTTTGTATACTCTTCTGTTGCCTGTGCCATTGAAATCATATCCAAGAAATCACTGCCAATTTCAATGTTGTGAGGTTTTATGACCCAGATTTTCTTCTAAAAGTCTATAGTCTTAAGATTTATATTTAGGTCTTTTATCTATTTTGAGTTAATACTTGTATATGGGATTAGGTAATGGTCCAATTTTATTCTTTTCCATGTAATTATTATTTTTTAACAATATTTAGTTAAAAGATTATTATTTCCACTACCAAATGTTCGTGGAAACCTTGTCAAAAATAACTTGACAATATAGGGAAGAATTTAGCTCTAGGCTTGTACTTAACTCCAATGGTTTATATATCTGCCTTTAGAACAGTACTACACTGTTTCAATTATTGTAGCTTTATATGGTTTGAAATCAGAAAATATATATCTTCTAGCTTTGTTCTTTTTCAAGATCGTTTTGGGTATCTAGAATCCATATTCCATATTAGGATAGATTTTTTTCTGAAAAATAAATATATGATAGTTTCACCTAAAAAAAATAGAAAAAAAATATTCTCTGGTAAGAAAGAAAGCAAAAAGAAATATTGAAATGTTATCTTTAAGTCATCAAAAGCTTGGTATCAGACAAATGAAACTGTTATGTGAGATTATCATTTTCAATTTTGGATAAATTGCTATAATACTAGATGTCAACCACTAAGCCAAGCATGAGAAGGAGGCATGGGGAGGGAATGGGGTGGTGATGGGGTGGGGGCTGACTGGGCGATGTGTGCATGTATGTCTACAAAAGTTTGTATCCCACTATGATGTATGAATACAGTGCACCAATAAAATAAATGAATAAATAAATAAATAAAAGAAATGGAAGCCTTCAGGGGATCTGATGGAAGCTCACCCCCAGGGTTAAAAGCAGGGCCACTGAGTGTCAGGATCCTGAATAGAAAGGGTGGAGGAAACTGGCATTCCTGTCCTCCATGGTGGTTTAAGGATAAAAGTTTCCTACAGAGAAAATGGTATTCCTGGGTGGGGAGTCCCCACCCTAAGGCTGTTAGTGTTGACATTGTCTTGGCCAGAAAAGTTATTGAAATACAGTGGTTTTCCTCATTCTTTTGAGAAGTCCTAGGTGTTTTCAGGAACTTACAGTAATTTGAAGAGTTCATGCCTAATCTTCCATCATTACCAAGGATGAGACCTGCCCTTCCTTTCTCAGCCTCCATTTCCCCTTCTGCCTGGGACACTGCAGAACTGAAAGAGAAGAGTCACTCAACCTAAACCCTCCCCAAGGTCTCCCAGCAGGAGGTTGGCAGGGAAAGGGCACAGTGGCCAAAATGGGGTGGCAGGAGAGCAGCAGAAACTCCCCAGGGGCCTCATAAGAGCAGTGGAAAATTCTTGGCGTCCCAGACCTATCTGCTCTTGTTTTTCTCCATCTTCCTAATAGAGCTACTGCTTGATGTGGGGACGCAGGGACACACTGATGTGGCCAGGCCAGCTCACAAGTGGGTGCTAGTTTTTAAAGAACATTACAAGGGAAACCCAGATGCAGACTCTGGATACCTGATCACACCTGGCCTTGCTTCCTTGCAGTTACTGTCTCTGCTCTCTAGAGTAGAACCACCCAGCTCCTCCTCTCTCCACTCTGCCCTCCTGCCATGACTCACACACCTTCCTCAGCACTTTCTATGGAATATAAGGCAAGGAGAATTTTGCATTCCTAGCCTCTCTCCCCACAGGGTAAGACCTTATCCAGAGATGCCACAATGGGAAGCCACTCTACCAAATCCCCGGGCTCCTGCAGTCTCCCATATTAGATCTCTTCTTCATCCTTGAGCATCAAGTCATAAAGCTGGATCTAAATCCTATTCCATTCAACTTGCTTAAGGCACAAATAACTTCAAAAGACACATTTGCTTTTTATCCAAGAGCTGACTAAGACATTTTAAGGAAAATAATGAGATATATCTTCAATCTTCTCTAAGCACTCAAAACTCCAACAACCAACTAACTCATTAGGTCCCAGAAAGGCTGTCCATTTGCACTTAATTCCTATGTCCATTCACATAAATACCTTTCCCAAGCATTGTTCTAATGTGACACTCTGGTCTTTTCATTGCTTCTGCCCTATTTTTAAAAATAATTTGAGTTTGTTCACAAAAATGATAACTACAAAAAATGAATATAAATGGAAATCAAAATAGTGAGTGATGGATTATGAGGAGCAAAGAAGATATAAAAGCCTCTAGCATTGCTGAGAAGGAACATAAAATCTAGCTTAAAGTATTCTAGCAGCAAAAGTAAAGAAGAAAATACAATAATTGGAAGTATATCAATTCTTCATAAGAGAAAGTTTATCTTCCTATTTTACATAGAAAAACTTTATTCACAGGTGTTGTCTTGAAGGCAGCGTCAAGGGCTAACATTCTTAGTCAAAGTCTTGCAGAAAATTAGAACAAGGTGCTCAGAGAAGAATTTACTCTTTGGTAAAAGTACTACAGGAATCTCAGAGAAAATAATTTTCTTTCTTTTTGACCAGAGATACAGGCTCAGCCCAGCTGGGGGATGGAGATGCTCCTTGGTTTGTATTTCACAGTCTTTCAGATAAAGTACAGGGTTTCTTTGGTCTCTTTATCAAGTTATTGATGAGAAATGGGAAGTGTAGGGGTGCTAGAAAGCAGGCTGGAAGAAGCGCTTTCCCCCCAGTATGAGAGGTTAACTAGAGAAGTCTTCTTCCATATTAGGATTAGAAATAAGGTATTAAAATATAGAGTTAAGATATAGAAGTAAGGTAGGATTAATAAAGATCCATAAGCCCAGCTGCCCAGGTTGCAGGATTCAAGGACGAGGGCATGGGACCCACAAGGTCAAAGCCTCTAATCTCCAGCTTGCCGGCCAAGGTCTTTGTAAATGGGACCCCATCCCCATATCTCTGAGCTAGATCAGCAAACAAGGCCAGGCTAATCTGCTCTCCAGGCAGATTCTTCAGTGCAGAGATAAGCCTGGCCCAGCCAAGGTGGGTGGGAAAGGCAGAGCAGGCTCTGACGTGTGTGGATGCATGTTTTAAAATTATTGGTTGTACTTGTTTGTCCTTGTATCTGATTGGTTGTATTCTAAGGTTGGCAGGCTCGAACTTTTGGCGGGCTCTGACGTGTGTAACCACTCTCTCGTGTGTAACCACTCCCTCCTAGGGTTATAAAATTCAGAGCGTGGAGTGGGGAGGGGTTGAACCTCGGCCATAGTGTCTTGGTCTCGACCCCTGGTTAGCCGGGACAGCTCCAGCACAATAAACCTCGCTTGCATTTTACATTTCTTGTGAATCCTTCGGTATTTGGGTTGGTGGGCAATTCTCGGACCCTTCAGGAAGGAGGACATCTCTTAGTAAAATTTGGTTCCCTGGGGCCACAACTAGTAAACTTTAGTCACTCTGCAGCTTAGCAAGATGTGAGAGCCTGACCTGGGTGCCAGAGGTGAAACAAATTGCTCCAGTGCTATGTGTCTCTTGAGATAATCCAGGCCAGACCTCTGAAAGTGGGGAATACCTGGTTTGAATGTCAGACAGGTGTGTTTCATGTGGCTACTAGTTATAAGACCACTTTCGCTAATGACCTCTTTAGACCTACTACCAGACAGACATAGCTCCATGTCAGACACATGGAAAAAAGCTTGCATTTAAGAGTATCCTCTGGGTGGTTTTTGCGACTGGAGTTAGTTCTAGATATGCCCAGAATTATTAAACCTTTGAAAAGCACATCTAGAAGAAGAGACTAGAAAATATATCATCAGATTGGAGTGATAACCTCCCCAAAAGAGATCTTCCTCTCTCTTTGTATCTAATTTCACAAAAGCAAAAAAAGATGCAAGACAGGGGGCTCAGCTGGGAGGAAGGCAGGTTCAGTACTCCCATGGAAGTATTCCTGCACTGTCCTGAGCTTTAACTCTACATTCCTTTTGTGGGTTTTCATTTTCAATATAAAAATCTTGGGCTAGGATTGAAATTCCATAACAGCAAGCAATCATCCATGAAGGCCTGGCATTGTACTTGTGAATGATGGCTCTAACTGCTTCTCCAGGGTGAGATTCCCACAAATCACTTATTGATGAATCAATTGCCTTGAATGCCAATCACCATCACAAGATGCTACCAAGAGATATGCTAACTCCTCTCCAGAACACTATTGCTATATGTACATTGCTAGTCATGGGAAGGAAAGCTATACACATTTCTAAGATAAATTTTATCCCAAAGCTAGACATGCAATAATCCTTGTCCTGTAGATTCCATTCTAAAAACAGTCTCTTGTGTTCATAATGATAGAGTTTGAAGACATATTTCAATATGTCAAAGAGAATCCCAAACCACATGCATAAATATGAACTAAATATTCTGAGCTATTTCCTGAATATGCCAGGCACCTTTGGAAGCCGAATAATACTTTTAGAACCCTCCCTTTTTTGTGTGTGTGTACTGGGAATGGAATCCAGGGGCTTTTCTACCTCTGGGTTATACTCCCAGACCTATTTTATATTTTATTTGGAAACAGGATCTCACTAAGTTGCTGAGAGCCTCACTCAGTAGCTGAGGCTGGCTTCGAGCCTGTGTGATCCTCCTGTCTCAGCCTCCCAAGCACGGGGATTACAAGCGTGCGCCAACACAGTTCAGCCTTCATTTAATGACTAGTCCTGAATAACATGAAGAAATGAATATGTCTTCCGAATTTATCCAAGGATAGAGAGGAGTTTTGAAACAGGAAAATCCAGTTTAGTTGATATCATCTGTTAATATAAGTCTAATTCAAACCATTGTTTTTCCATTTGCTAAAAATAAATGTAAACATCTTTGCTAGTCTTTAGTATACTTGGATATTGGAAGTAGCTCTTTGTGTCATATTATTAGAGGCCTGTTTCTCTAAAATTCTTTATTATTCATAATTTCTGATAACTAAAATGTGATATCCAAGTTCTTAAGAATAAAATTTCTTAGAAGAATGAACACATAAGGCATTGCTATTTTAGCATCAAAAAATTGGTAGCAGAGAATTTACATTTTCACCTTTAGGTTCCCTTTGGGTTCTTTACTATGTTATTCTTTCACTACCTTATTCTTATTTTGTTACACTGGGCCATTCTACCTCCAAACTATACCCCCAGATCTATTATATTTTTATTTTGAAATAGAATCTTACTAAGCGGATGAGAGTCTCACTACTTGCTGAAGATGTCCTTGAACCTGCGATTCTCCTGTCTCAGTCCTCCAATTATTGCAATTACAGACATGCACCACCACACCTGGCTTCCTTACTAGACATATGTCACCATGCTTATCTTCCTTACTACCTTCTAAGCGGCTGTTTTTCTGTTTGCAGAGACTAGGAACGCCTTGGAGACAGCAGAGGTCCTTATTCATCACCTTTTCCTCTTCTATCACCTCGTGTGTATGTGGGGGGTGGGGTATTGGGGACCGAACCCAGGAGGTTTCTACCTCTGAGCTACACCTCCAGCCCTTTTTATCTTTTGTTTTAAAGCAGGGTCTTGCTGGTTTGCTGAGAGTCTTGTTAAATCAATGAGGCTGGTTTCAAACCTGTGATACTCTTGTGTGAGCATCTCAAGTATTGGAATTACAGGTGTGCACCACCATGCCCAGCTTCCTAACTTCTCTTCCCTGCCTAGTGTCTCACAAAGTGAGATGGCTATGGAGCAAAATAATTAATCATTAAGTAGAATAATATAACTTGTTGACTCAAAAATTCAGGGGTGGAACGCTGAGAGACTTCTTTCTTTTTATTATAAAAATCAACTTTGTTTTACAATAAATTATGTTATTTAAGATAAAGCTATCCCTCAATAAAAGGATTAGTATAATGGAAGAAAATTTATTGGAATGACCACAGAAAAGTTATATATGAGTTATATATATTAAGATACACACACACACACACACACACACACACACACACACACATATATATATATATGAAAGTTCTGCTTATAGAAGTATCATTTTTCTTAGTATAATCTCCATTCTTACTAAAAATCACAGAGGTAGAGCCAACAAGTCCTTTAATCTGTGATTACTTTGCTTATAATTGTCATAATGAAAAGAAATAAATTTCTCTGAGACGTTTCAGTATACATCTCACGGCCACGGCATCCAAGATAAGCTTGGTATTTTTTTTTTTTTAACCACTGTGGTTATATCAACTATCTCAACATATTTCTAAGTGAATTTACTACTGAGGTGAAACACCAGGAACACATGCATGCCCAGTTGATGCTGAACAAGAACCATATTGCTGTATTTACTGTTCAGCTAGGATGGTTTCAATCTAGGAGTACTGGAAAACCTAATATGCTTTAGCAGTTCGGAAATGTGTAGGCAGTGGCTAGAATAACTGAAAGTTCAGAGATAAGGAAGTTTGAGAATTAGCATAATTTACTGGATCCTCTTCTTTTGCCCTTTGGCTCATCATCTCTGAACATACCACACATTAAATTAGTCTCATCCTTAAGATGAAATCAAGCAGGGCGCGGTGGCACACGCTTGTAATCCCAGCGCTTGGAAGGCTGAGACAGGAGGATCGCACAGGTTCAAAGCCAGCCTCAGCTACTGAGTGAGGCTCTCAGCAACTTAGTGAGACCCTGTTTCTAAATAAAGTATAAAATAGGTTTGGGAGTATAGCCTGGAGGTAGAAAAGCCCGTGGGTTCCACCCTCAGTACCACAAAAGAGAGGGGGGTGCAGGGGGGAGGGCTCTTCTTTCCAGTCTTCTTTCTAAAGACAGAGAAAATACTTCCCAGAAACTTTTCAACTTCACATGTTTAATCCTGAACCAATCTCATACTTTGAGATATGCCTTGCCTGGAAGCTGAGGCCTTCCCCAGCTGTGGATCCTCCATATAAAGTGTGGGCTTCGAGGAGAAAACTATCATTCCCAACCACACCATCACTGCGCCAGGACGACACAGCAAACTATTAAACATAATGCCAATACTTTTAGCTAAGACAAAGTTTCCTGATTTTGAAGCTTCCTCAAAATAACAAAAGAGAAACAGTAAGTGGGAAACAACAGTCTTGAATTACGTACTATAAACTTTCTGTCAGGTACACTAAAACTCGGGTCAAAATACAGAAGGATATGGAGAAATACTAATAAATGCTTTCTTAGACTTCAGGCAAAACGCAGATGAGCTTGTGTAAGTATCCCCGTTCAAAAAGGCCCATACACGGATGGTGTGATTAGAGATCTGCCTGCACGTCAGGCAGCAATCTGATGTGGAAGAAGTTGGTAGACACAAGAGCCAGACCAAGGTGCTACCACAAGATCCTTGAATAGAATTCATGAATAAAGAATAAGAGCCAGGCGTGGTGGCACACGCTTGTAATCCTAGCATACGGGAGGCTGAGACCAGAGGATCGCGGTTCGTGGACAGCCTCAGCTACTTAGTGAGGCCCTCCTCAACTCAGTGAGATCCTGTTTCAAAATAAAGAATAGAAAACTGGGCAGGGGTATAACTCAGAGGGCAAATGCCTCTGGGTTCCATTCCCAGACCCTAAAAAAAAAAAAAAAGAGTAAGTGTCGGGAATCCAGCCCGACAGCTGACGGGGCTTGGAGAGACGATGAGTACCGACGACTCGAACACAAACCCACGAGCCGGGAGTCAAGTCAAGCGTGATCTCATTTATTTCTCTCCAAGCAGTTCTTTATATAGCACCAAGCCACGAGGGGAATTTCCATGAGAAATAGCCTATCCTATCCGGGATAAAGATCACTAGCACATAGTTTACAGCCAATCCCAGGCCAGTACATGAGCCATTCATGTGTGCAGGAAGCTCCTTTAAAGGTAGAAAGGGAAAAACCGCTCAGTCTCCCCACCCATAATGAATGGGGAAACCACGCCTTCCTAGCCCTCTCCAGGCGCCATCTTTGCCCCTTTTTTGCTGAATCACTTTACCTAAAGTTTTGCCTTAGGCCGTAGGCCGCTCAGGCCCGAATCTCCTTAGGCACTATATAGACACACCCCATCAAGTAAGACAGAAGACTGGTTTGAATCCAGAGGGTCCGCAAAAGCTCCTGTATTGAAGCTAAAGGTACTATTTGGAGCTGGCGGAACCTTTAAGAGGTGGGGCCTAGCAGAAGCATGTTAAGTCGCTGGGCACAGGCACTTGAAGGAACCCCAGCCCCTCCACTCCTTCTTTGATTCTCAGCCGCCATGAGGTGAGCACCTCTGCTCTACCACATGCCCCCTGCTGCAATGTCTACCTCACCACAGGCCCCAGTACAACAGGGCCCATTGGCCCTGGACTAAAACCTCTGAAACCGTGAGCCAAAACAAAGCTTTCCTCCTTTTAAGTAGTTTTATCTCAAGTATTTTGTCAGAGTGATGGAAAACTAACACATGTATGAACCAGAGAAAAGTATTTAACAATGAAATAAAATACAACTCTATATGCTTTATATTCAAGTGTCTATATACTTTATATATCAAGTGTCTATATGCTTTATATTCAGTGTCTATATGCTTTATATTCAAGAATTGTGGGACTTTTCTCTGAACCAAATGCTATTGGGAAGCAGCAGTAATTTTAGAGTTGGATGCTCTAATAATTCTTACCTACATGGCAAGAAGGATGAATGTTTGCTAAAGTTGAAATTGGTGAAGAATTATCAATCGCTAATTGATCATTTGTTGATGTTTGATCATTTTGTGATTTGGAAAATGCATATTTTTTTTGTCTGAAATGTTTTTCTATGTAATTATTCGTGTTCAGCAGAAGAACGATAATTATCTAGTTGTGAGGGTCAGGTAAGCACCTGGCCATCAGGGGCTTCCAACCTATTACTCAGTTGTCCATAGCGGAAAGTTATAATATGAATCAAACACACATATATTATGTCTTTGGAATTTTGGTATTCCTTAGGAGCCTGAACCCTGACAATAAAAATAATACTTAGAAGTGGTTCTAATGAACAAATATGGTTCCAAGATTCAGCATGTTATATTTTGGCTGTTCTAATTTTATGAGCATGGGTTTTGTGCTACAGTAGTTATGACATTGTTATCATAGTCACAATAGTAACAGCTGTCTTATTATATCTCATGTGTACCAGACAGTACATTAGGTACTCTACATCTGGATTCTCTTTACCTCACTCCAAAGCCAATGAGGTAGGAATGATTATATATAAATAATGAAAGAGAAGTATACAAAGCATTTCCAGGGTCACCCACCCACAAAACACATGTCAGGGGAATGATACAGGTCTATATAACTCTGACTTCAAATCCTATTTTCTTTTTATTGATAAGTGTTAATAATGTTCAGAGACTGCTGTTTTCTATTATCAAAACAAATAGAAAGTGTTATAAAAACAGCAATGACAAAAGTAGCAAAAGCATAGAAAGTAAAATTTTTTTGGTGGTACTGGGGTTTCTGGAAACCCTTCTACCTCCGGGCTACACTCCCAGACCTATTTTATGTATTTTTTAAATTTGGAAACAGGGTCTCTTAAATCTGCGCGGCTGGCTTCGAACCTGCGTGATCCTCCTGTCTCCACTTCCCAAGCGCGGGGATTACAAGCGTGTGCCACCACACCCAGCTGAAAGTAATTTTTTAAAAAAGATATTTGAGACCATCACCTTCCCCAATGTAAGGTTTCCTTCGCCTTAAATTTACTGGATAACATGATATTTGAATAATGTTCTTGTCATCATGTCGTTCTTTCAGCTAATCACAAGTAATTGGTTTAGAATGTGTGTGTGTGTGTGTGTGTGTGTGTGTGTGTGTGTGTGTGTGTGTGTGTGTGTTTCCCCCTAGATTTCTTGTCTCAGTGATGAGTAAAACTTAGGTAACAAATTTCTCCAAAGCACAGTGAGGAACCTGTCTGCAATGATATGGATCACATATCATCGCTGTCTCAAAGAACAAAGTTCCTCAGTGAGCAGGAGAAAGTTCTCTTCTGGTCCCTTCTGGAATATGGGCTGATTAGCTGGGGAAGTCAACTGACAATTTTAGCTAAAAATTATTTTCCCTTTCTTGAATTGACCTTAAATTGGGACATTGCATGGAAGTCTGCCTCATAACACTTTCGAATTGTCAGCTCACTGAAAAGACTTGATCTTTTACAAATTTTACCTGAGGCCTCCAAAAAAGGTAATGGCTATTAAACGAGGAGTTGAATTCTTAAGGCTGTAATACTTTTCTATGCCACGTTCCCTGGATTACTCTCTCCAATTGCTCGATAGATGGTGGAGGCAACAGTAGAAGAGAAGGTAGTAGTTATATTGGATTGGGAGCTTGGTGAAGAAGGAACCTAATCTCAGAAGCTTTAGCCTTCCAGGAGTCTAGTTTGGTTAAAGGGGATCCACCAATTCCAGGAGAAAATGCTCCTGGCTTCAAAGGAGAAGAAATTGGGCTCTAGCCAGGTCCTGTGGTCTTCACAGAAAAGAGTAAGAAGGATGGGAGATAAACTGTTCCAAAACTTTGTGTGAATAATCATCAGGAACAAGGAGCTATTAATATTTCTTTTATTGACCATTAGGACTGATATTGATGTGCAAAGTGTTATCAGAGGGACAAAGTTGACATTTTTAGTCACAGTTCTGACCCTGCTGTCACTTGCCCCTATTTCAATGATGACACTCTTTCTCAAGGCATGCACAGTCATGGCTCAAGCTCCACTTTCACCTGACTACAGAACTCAGCCCTTGACAAGGCTTCTCTCATTATTTCTAGAACCCATGACAAATGCCTACAATTCCCGCAAGCCTATCTTGGATATCCCCATCACCTGCTGACCACTTACTAGCTCCTGTGTCCTTCACACTACTTCTTTCTTTTTCCCCTTCTCCCAGGTATGAGCAAGGTTTCCCCTCGATTATCTAAAGCCCAGCTAAGACTGGACAGTCATATTTACCCAAATACTACTGTTGGCTTGAGAACCATAAAAGGAAATTAAGCTGCATGGTTTCTAGATCATGCCCCATAAGAGTCATATATTAGTATCTCTGTCTGTAGGGCATGTCCTTCTTCCTAGGCCCAGTGCCATCCTGACTTTATCTCTACTACCCAGCCCAGCTCCCAGCCCCTCAGAGCCCCATCTCTCACACGCTCAGAGCAGTTCCTGCTGGGATGCAGCTCCTATCAGAAGGAAAGGAACAGACTGTGACTGAACTATAAAGCTTGTTGCCACTTAAAAAAATGTTGGGTTTCCATTTTGCTTAACCAAAAAGCTAAAATATATGTTTTTCCTATACAAGAAATGGTTGATTTTTTTTTAAAAGACATTTATTTAAAAGATAGAAATACAGAAAATAGTTACAGCCCCATGCCAGAATGGCATGGGGGAGGGTGGTCTGGGCCAATTCATCACCCCCCTAGGTTGATTTTTTTTTTAAATTGGTACTCCAGAAGACATTTCAGAATTTTTCGCACAACCCTGTCCAAGGATATGGAGAGTGTAAGAAAGCATCCAATCTTTAGACAATATATTGTTGACATTGCCACAAATGTAATCATCTCCATTGTTAAAGTAAAAAACAGTTGACCCCAAATATCAAAATTAAAGAAAATGGTGGTGGTATTTCTCCCAATATCCTTTCTGGAAATAAAAATCCCTGTGGGAGATCCCTTGTATCAGAATAATGTCAAATTTGTGACATTATTGTGGAGTTGCATCAATAAATTAATAAATAATTTAATAGCATAAAGGCACTTTTTCCCTAGTAAAAACACTAAAGCATGCTTTAGACCATCCTTAATCATGTAGTGGGAGGCCCTTTGGCTCCAACCAATACAGCAAAAGAATTGGGATCTGGTTGTGTTTCCTGAAGGAAATTATAACACTTTTAGCCATGGTCCTTTGTTTAAAATTACTACTTCAAAACCTTCTTTTGTCACTTAGCCTCATCTGACCCCTCTGTTTTTCCAGAAACCTTTAAGTTATTAAGTAATTATCTTTGTACCTCATGCTTCTTTTAATTTTTTTTTTTTTTTTTTTTTTACAAAATGAGCTTGGACCTGGGTTTTGCAAATTTTATTCAGTGTGGCTATGTTTGTTGACGATGAAAGTGACTCCTTAGCCATCTATACCAAGTTATTTTCTCTATACCAAGTTATTTCATCTATACCAAGTTAAGTTCCATTTCCCATGTTGAAAAGGTAATTTCTCTGTATTTACATAATTCCTTCTACATACCCCCAGCTTTTCTCTGTGGGGTTTTGTATCCCAACCTACTCTCTTACAGAGTCACAGACCCCCGGCCATTCATATATAACCCCTTCTTTCTTTTGTTTTTTCTTTCTCTCTCTCTCTCTCTTTTTTTTTTTTTTCGATACCCTTCCAGTCTCTTCCTGCTTCCATGATCACCTCATGGTGCTCAGAAGTTCTGTTCATCTTATTTCCATCATAAATGTGGCATATCAGAAATTAGTGGTGCATGGTAAGGGAGCTGGACTTAAGGTCAGAAAACGCAGGTTAGTTACACTTCTAATTATGCACATAATATTGTGAGGGTGAGTTGCTCAACTTCCTCCAAGCCTATTCCTCATTTTAAGAAGGAAGCTAAAACTGATCTAATATAGATGTCCTAAAGATTCAATGAAACGTCATCCAAATGCATAAACTCCTCAGATGTGTTGATTATAATTACATATGAGAACACCCCAAAAGGTATTAGGAAGCATTTTTAGGTAAGTATCTTAATATTAGGATATTTGTTCAAGCAACAGATACCCAGCTGTTCAGTTGTCCTAAGTTTATAACACTCTTCCCATACTGGGGATTGAACTCCTCCACCTCTCTTCATTTTTTGCTTTGAAACAGGGTCCTGCTAGGTAGGTCATTGAGAGTCTCACTAAGTTGCTGAGTCTGGTCTTGAACCTTTGGTCCTCCTGTCTCAGCCTCTCAAGTACTAGGATTATAGGCATTCACCACCACAACCAGTCTTTTCACCAAGTCTTAATGTGCTCTCCAAAATATGTTCTTCTCACCTAGCTTCTCTCACAAATGTGAAAGCATGTTTGAATCCAAAGGCATCAACATCATTATTTGTGAAAACGATAATTTTTACATATCCAGTTTACATACTGGGTATAACAGGTACTTGTGTTTTGTACTCAAAGATTTTAAAATGCAGTTGGAGCCCTCCAGGAGATTATCGTTTAGGTGAGGAGGTAAAACATATAAAAAAAGAAATAATAAGACACAGAAACATAAGTGTAATCAGACTAGTCAGGAAGATTAGAGGTAATAGAGACCCCTGTGGGTTTTGGTAGTTGTGGAACAGGATCCTAATTCCACTTGCTATCCCTGTATTCAGTATTTTCCCTTCTTCCTCTTGGAAGTGAGACTGAATTTTAACTGTGATCCCAGATAAAGACTACATTTCTCAGCTTCTCTTGCAGCTATAAAAATGTCATGCATATACTGCCCATGACATGTGAGCGATAAGTTCTGTGTATAACTTCAAAGTCACACAACCTGAAGAAACGTACTTTGTTCTCAGCTCTTTTGCCTTTCTGCAGGCTGGAATGTGGACCTGTACATTTTTCTAATACTGAATGAAGCTCTCCTTGTGTGAATGAGTGACACAATAAAAGACCTGAGTTATTTCTTAGACAAGAGTGGCCTATCCATCCCAGACTGCCAGACTACTACAGAAGAAAGAAAAATAAGCCATTACCTTATTGGAGTCACTAAATGCTTTGGTTTCTTTAGTGAAGTGCCTTAGCTTATACAGTGGTAAAAGGAAAGTTTCACAGTGAAATGCCTTGAAGAGAAGCTAAGATCTAAACAGGAAGTGAAGAGTGAGAGGTGGAAAAAGAAATAAAATGGGAAATCCCACCTAGAGACAAAAATAAAAAGCACATGACATGCTTGAAAGGGTGCTGATGGGTTTTGTTTTGTTTTGTTTTGTTTTAATTAAAGATCTGGCTTGGTGTGGTGGTGCACGCCTGTAATCCTAGTGCTTGGGAGGCTGAGACAGGAGGATCGAGGCCAGCGAAGACCTTCAGCAACTTAGTGAGACCCTTTTAATAAAAATAAATAAATAAATAAATAAAAATTAAAGATATACATACAGGAGGAGGAAAAGACAGGTTTCAGGTTGTGTTTGGGTCACATTGTAGAAGCACTGAATAGAAGATCAGCAAAGTAAAATTCTTCATATAGGAAATGGTGTAATGTTTTAACAGATTGACCTGTCTGCAAGGCACCGAATGTCCAGAGGCAGCCAGTGGAGATACTAGGTAGTAGGCATAAAAAAGGTGAACCTGAACTGGGATGGGAGGGAAGAGTTGGTTCTGAGACCTTAGCAACTGTTTGGATATGAATGCGCGAGGTCTTGAGCCTGGATGACAGAGGTCATCCTCTTCATTTACATATAAAGGAAATTTCTGTTTTATGTACTCTGAGATGGTTACTGCCTCCATAAGGAGGTGTCCATGCAGCAGAAATATAAAATTAAAGCTCTGAGGATCTGTTCAGGATGGAGATATATAATTAGAGACAGCCAAAAGAAAGACTCAAACTATTCAAACAGGGATGACAGAGATGTGGGTGGAAAACAGTGCTACTGAATATCAAGAATTTTTTTTTCCTTACTGGGAATTGAACCCAGGGGCATTCTACCTCTGAGCTGCACCCCAACCCTAGTTTTTATTCTTTGTTTTGAAAGAGGGTTTCACAAAGCTGTGGAGGGCCTCACTAAATAGCTGAGGCTGGCCTCGAATCCTCAATCCTCCTTCTCAGTCTCCCAAGTCCTGGGTTTACAAGTGTGCACCACCACACCCAGTTTAATGATTTTTGACATGTGAGGTGCTACCTGACATGGGAATAGGTGAGAGGGAAGGTAACTATTGAAAGAAATGAACTTGTTCATATTCTCTTTATCTGCATATCCTCATCTCTAGCTTTAATTAAAATCTTTTCCCCCTAAAATCTGTTCTTTCTTACTGTTCTCTGCTGCCAAGACATTCATCACATCCTGCCTTGATTTACACAAACTCCTTCTCACTGGCCTCTTTGCATCACTTCTCTTCTCCAATCTTGCCAAATGCTGCTGCCAAGTCCATTTTCCTTTCCTGCTGTTCAGACTATGTTTCTCCCACTCTGCTTTGGCTTCTCTTCACCTTCCAGCCTCTCCACGACTCTGCACCTGCTTCTAACTCTTCTGCACCCTTTCCACAGCTCCCACCCCTTTCTCTGCCCTCCCTTCTAATCTGGCAACATTAATCAGTAAATTCAGCCTCTCCTAACCGCAGGCCAGCACACCACATTATCTTCCCCTGCAGACCTCCCAACTATGCACATAAACATGGCTCCTATTCCTAGGCATCCACTTCCTCTATGAAGCATCCTAGCACTAACAATTATAGGCTGCATGCTACTTTCCCCCAGAGTATACACAAGAGTATTGCTTGTACTGTACTCTTTCCTGTCCCTACTACTCAAGGGTCTTATATTGTTTGTTCTGGAAGAACATGATTTCATTACTGTCAGGTGATTTCTGCTTCTTGTAAAGCATGCACTGGTGTTACCTTGGGGTACTGCATAAATAATAAAAATCTTACAAAGACTCTCTGATGAGAGGGCTTAACCCCAACCAGTTTGTCCAAAAGTACCTTGAGTTTTGTCTAAGTAATTTCTGGAAGAAAACCATATCTGTCAAGAAAAAAGAGAAGATTAATGTGCAGAAGGGAAGCTGTGATGTTTCTATTGTCCTCAACAAACAATGCTCATGAAAAAAAATGTATTTGAGTGAATAAGAAATCCAGTGAGCTTTCTAGGTGGCTCAGCATAAACTCCTCTTTATCTATGCAATATTCTCAAGGACAGGACTTATTCTGCCACCGTGGAGAGCGACAGTTTGCATTGCCACCTCTGAACCTTTGCTCATGACACTTTCATTTAGCATATTAGTAAAATATACTTAATTTTTGGTAAAATATATACTGTGCAGCCTATATGATTCATTTCAATGCAGGTGGGTACTTATAAAGAGGTACACGGAATAATAAACTAATATAATGTGTTTCTAAAAGCATGATTTAAATTATTGCTTAATTCCTAACTTTCCAACAAAAAGACAACCTACCCTTTACTTATATATGCTTGATATTTTCACAAAATACCAAAGAAAGGTTTATTCCTTTTTTTCATCTTATTTCTTTTAATTGGTGATGGGGGGGGGAACATGATATTTGGCATTCAAGGTTTATTTTCAACCAGAATCAGAAAACTGTCAAAGACAAACTGCTTCCCATCATACAAATGACTTGATCACAGATAATAAAATTTCACAAACCTCAAAGCCTAAATAACCATGTAAATGGGTTCTATGTTTTTGAGACAGATGGTAGATCACAACACTGATGGGTTATGAATTCCAAAAAAGATAGTCCTCCAGAATATAACAGAAAATGACTGAAGAAGCAGATTTAAAACATAAAGTGGAACCAAAATAGAAAAATCACATCAATTTTTAAAAGATCAAGTAGAAAGAAACAGAGCACATATAGATTATATTAGAAGCACTCTGGAAAGAAAATCATTTTGAACTGAAACATTATGTTTATGCTAACAGAAGGAAATATGGATGTATTTCAACAAGATGAGTAATGTTATTTGCTTCATTCTACTTCATGTCCAAAACCTGAAGAAAATTGCAGCTGGCATCTATCAACCATCTTATTGCTTGCTGCAGGCCTAAAGGTATGACCCCAAATCATGGTCATTGTTGGGGACTCAAAATTTTTATCTAGTTTTTAGCTAAACAACATGACAGTGAGATTGTAATCATTATGGAAGGGAATTAAGTTCTCGTTTGTAAGATCTTGCATTCCCAGTAGAACTCAAAAGAACATAGGTTAGATTAAAGCATAGACTGCCCAATTTAGGTGAGGATTAACAAAGTTTGCCAGAAAGGCAGGGCAAATACAGTCTAAGGAGAGAGTCAGGAGTGCTGAGACATTGACTCCTTGATATGTGTTCTTGAGCGATTAACAAAATTACATTAGCTAAATGGCCTGAGAATACATATTAAATAGAACACAAGTATACAATGATGCTTACTATGTTTGTGCATGTGTATACATATATAATTTTTCACCTGTCTCTACTTCATCTCTCACCAGTCTTTCCTCTCTCTGTATATTTCAGTTCTACTAGCCGTCTCTCAAGATACATCATAGTTTTCATACCTGACTCACATTTTCAATGCCTGCTCCTCGTTTTGCCTAGGCCCTCTTTGCCCTTAACCAAGATAACTCCTATTTAAGTCAACTTAAAATGTAACTACCTCTACTACAACTGAGCAGAAACTTGCAAGTTCATTCAATTTATTCACTCTGATTGTGATTAATTATAATATCTAGGTGTTCAGTAAATGATAAACTTCAAGAAAATAAAAATCCTAGTATTTTTCAAGGTTTTTTTTTTTTTTTACACACTGTATTCCCAATGCTTAGCATGGTATTTGGTCATGAAAATAGCTCAGTCAATATATGTTGAATGAACGAGCAAAAGATTCTCTTGGGAATAAGGTGTCACCATGAACACATCACAGAATTCTCCTGCTATATATGCAGAGACCAATGGGTTGGTATTCAAAATGAAGATCTCTTTTTGATACAACATTGCATGGCTTTATTTATCTCCTGGATCCAGAATAAAATTTCAAGGATTTACCTAAGGATATTTTAGTGACTGAAAAGTGACTAGGAAAAATTACAGCCTGGAATTTAAAAAGATAGGAGCTAGCATATGCCTCTCTGGCCTAGTTTCTTGGACAGGGAAGTGAATTTCTATTAATATTTAGCAGTATACAATGGAGCCCTCAAGAACTATGACAAGAAGAGATCTCCCAACCACAGACTGCAACCAAGTGGCAAATGTCAGGGGGTCTTCATGAGCCTGGAGCCACTTCATGGAGACCTGGAGCATATTATAATCTGCTTTACAAGTAAAGTGTGTTAATTATCTTAATCTAATCCAATGTGATTCTAGTATCACTTCTCTTGAGAAAAAACCCTAATCTTGAGAGTAGGATGGTTTAAAGAGAGTCCTATCAAGGTAGAACTGGAGTAGTAGAAGGCTAAATGACACCCCGGGGTCCAAGGTAAATTGCAACTATCATCAAGGTGTTGATTTGCTGTGTGCTATACATTTCAAAAGACCATCCCACCGAATCTCAGTTCTCACAGGCAGACTATCAGGGACAGTTATGCTCAAAAGTATACAGTACACTATTAACATATGTACATGGTTTCATTTTTATTCCACAGACACCAATAAATTTGAGAGATACTGCAGCTACATCCTCCTCCTTGGATATTCACAAGATATGTAGCACACTGATGACTTCAAAAAGTCCTAAAGTAAACTACAGTAAAGGTTCTTTGACTCATTTGACCATGAAAATTTATTTTTCAGAAAAGATGTATCAATTAGGAGAGTCTTAGTAAGCCTGCTATATCAAATGGCCTCATAGGTTAAAATGGCAAGGTTTCTCCCTCATCCTGTGCATCTGCTATTGGCTGAACAGAAATGCTCACTGTGCCTCACAGTCCTCACTCAGGGAGCCAAGGCATCAGAGAAGATGCCCTCTGAGTACCTCTGGTTGCTCTGTCAGGGTGAAGATGAGCTCTGAGTGTTTTTATAATTGAATGGTCCAGCCTCCATGTCACTTATAACTTTGAAATATGGGCTCATCACTCATTTGCCAGATCTAGTTGCGTGACCCCATCCAACCTCAAAGGGCCAAAGAAGTACTATCCTGCTATGTATCTGGAAGGTAGACAACTGCAAATGGTCAGTGAGCAGCAGCAATCACAACTCACCCCGTTAATCCAGCTGAACACTACTGTTCACAGAGTACAGCAGGACCTGCTGCTATTCCTGGTTTTAAAAACAAGGACTGATAATAATTACTGTTCAAGAATTTTTAGCATCTATACTAAACTTGCATGATCAGAAAGAAGATATGGAAGGCTGATTTCTTTTTATACGTATCTGAGGGGGTGTTAAAAAAACAATTCTTTTGGAAGATTTTTATGAAAACAATTTCTTTTCACTTACAGTCTCTAGTGAAATTCCCACAACAGATAAAACCATTTTACAGCCAGTTCCTCATTGCTTCTTTCAAATACAAATGCTACATAAGAGAAAACATAATCTCCTAACACAACCTATCTGTAGACTACTGGATGGAGGTATACCATAAGCACCTATTTACAATGTTTTCTGCACAGGTGTGCAAAGAGTTAATAGTATCATGAGATAAAATCTCAATAGGAGCAAATAAGTTGGCATATCACGGATCTAAAAAATTTATTTTTGCTATTATAATCTCTGAAAATTAATCTATGGTAAAATCTACTGAATCAAATATTATACTGTCTTTTTATCTTCTTTGATAGTCGGTCATACTGTGTCACATGACAATAGCACAAAAAGCAGTGATGATGCTCAGAAATAAGTGCCGTGGCTCTGAGATGTTGTCACTCACGTACTAAGCATGGCGAAGGTACTTGTCAGTGACCATTCAAGTGTCCTTAGTTCACTGTTTCTGTGAGAAACACAGGTCATTAAACTCATGTCATTTGCTCGTCCATATCCAGTTCCTCTCAAGTTCTTTCTTAGATGTTTTCTGTATACAAACATAATGATCTCATATATACAAAATACTTTGAGCAGTGCTTGGCACATAGTTGTCATTAAGTCTTGGTTGTTTTCACTCTTTCATTTCTTACAAGTGATGTTTTGTGTGCTGCATGCCCTGCAGAAATTCTAAAGTGTGATTTGCTCTAGCAATCTAGCGCTCCCAGGGAGGAAGAAAGTCTAATATCCAGTGCCAATTTTATGTTATATTTTTCTCATTGAGGACAGAAACATCTTAAAAGTTATCTAAGGATAATCTTAGAAGTGATCAAAGTGATCAAGATATTTGTCTATATTTCTAGACAAATGTCCTCAAGCGATTACCTGAAATGGCAAATGTTGAGAACAAATTAAAAGTAACTTCTGATAATTGTACCACAATGATCCATGGATTCAAACAATCCTGTCCTCATACTACATTAGCTCCGGATGGTGAGAAATTTATTGCAACATTATTAAAGTATTTCAGTATAAATTTTATTTTATAATAATGAATCTGATATGCTCTAATATCTTTTGCTTTATCATATATCATCCATACATCATTCATTCCATTCACTTAAAGTGTCATCCTCATGTCCGGGTATTTCCGTTGGTGTCTGGTCCAGAGAAGTAGAGTCTTTGTACCTCACAGAACTCAGCTCAGAATGTATCTCTGTTGTAGAGGCTTTCGCCCCCCAGAAGGCTTTCACTGCCGCCCTGGGGGAGAAGACAAAAATGAAAACGAAACCACAATATGAAGTGAAAGTAAAAACTACAGGTGAACTTATTTACATTTCCTCTACATAGATGTGTTTTTTAATCCACGTTCAATTTTAGTTTGTGATACATGAGCCTGTTTGGGGATAGGAGATAGTTCCTTGGACTTACCAGTGTATAATACTCACACTGGCATTATAATTCTTTTCATATAAATGAATTGGTAGGTTACAATAACCAAGTTTTAAGGTGTGAGAACTACAACTGCATAACCAGATATTCATCAAATAAACATTTTTAGTCTATGGCTTTGAAAAATTGTAAAAAAAAAAAATTGCACTTTAAAAGTTCTCTTTTGGTTTGGAAGCAAGTAGTCAGGCTGTTTTAGAAAGCATCCAGAGATGGGTAGGCTGATCCTGGATAGCCACAGCTTAGCAGGGAATGAGCTTCAAGACCCGTGTAGGAAATGTGGTGGCCAGGGCTTTGCAATTCACTGGGTGAGGAAGGGGAAGGGGAGGAGTATGTGGCAATTTATCCTGGCCATTCACCTACCAATTTATAATTATGAAGATCAGCACAAAGATCACGAATATACAGATCATGACTCCTATGGTGAGCACAAAAACCAGGACTGCATCAGTATCTGGTCGGCTTAATCTTCTCGCCTGTAATTCTAAAGAAAATACACACACCTGATTGTTATTTCTATTGGAAACAAAAAAGAAAATGAATACATAAGTGGAACCTTTGTTTGAAAACAACTCTAGAAAAAGACAAAAGGAATTAATTTAGCTGAAGCTGGGCATGGTGGCACACACCTGTAGATCCGGTATTTGGGAGGCCAGCGTCAGCAACTTAGCGAAACCCTTAGACACTTAATGAGACCTTATTTCAAAATAAAAATATAAAAGTTCAAGGGGTGTAGCTTGGAAGTAGAATGCTGCTGTGTTCAGTCTTCAGTAACACACACACACACACACACACACACACACACACACACACACTCACACACACAAAATTAGTGGAAAGAAATGATTAATGAAGTTGCTCTGCATGTTTTAAACATGTAAAAACTTAAAAGAATCACCTAAGTAGTCCCATTAATATCTTACTATTCCTCTATCAATTCTTTCTTCTATAAATCCATCAGTTTTATGTTTTCATGCATTTCAATATAATTTGCAGACATCTGTAGAACTCCTTCAAAATTCTTCAGCAGACAATTCATTAACTAGAGTATGACATATTTGCTTATATTTCTTTCTTTTGAAGGTAAAATTCACATATAATGAACTAAAACATTTTTTATTTTTTTACTTTTATTTATAAGTGGAACATATAAAAATGGCATACATTTAGATTGTGCTTGGTGCCCTCCCCTCCCATTTCCCTTTTCCCCTCCCACCAATGAGTGTCCAGATTAACCATGCTATATTCATACTTTTACACATATTCGGATGTAGCTCCTCCATTAATCAACCTCAGCCTTCTTCCTCTCCTATCCTCCCATTCGAGCTTTGCTGAGGTTTCCGCTCCATTATCTGGAGTCCCTCTGGTATCCACAATGCTCCCTAGTTTGGACATATTAGAGAAAACATATGTCCCTTCTCTTTCTGTGCTTGGCTGATCTCACTTAACATAATGTTCTTCAGATCTTTCCATCTTCTTGCGAATGCTATGATTTTGTTCTTCTTTATAGCTGAGTAGAATTCCATTGTGTGTATTTCCCATAATTTTGCAATCCATTCATCTGTTGATGGAGACCTGGGTTGATTCCATATTTTGGCTATTATGAATTTTGCTGCTATGAACATAGGTATGTATATGTTACTGGGCAACTGAACTGAATAGATACTTCACAAAAGAAGAGATACAAATGGTGAATAGATACATGAAAAGATATTCTACATCATTAGCCATCAGGGAGATGCAAATCAAAACTACACTGAGATTCCATCTAACCCCAATCAGAGTGGCAAGTATAAAGAAATAAAATAACAACAAATGCTGGAGAGGATGTGGGGAAAGAGGAACTCTTACACTGTTGGTGGAAGTGCAAACTAGTTCAGCCGCTATGGAGATAGGTGTGGAGATTCCTTAGAAAACTGGGAATAGATTCACCATATGATCCAGCTCTACCACTCCTGAGTATTTTTTCCAAAGGGACTGAAATCAGAGAACTACAGTAACATAAACAAATATCTTAAATATAGATTTTCTTGGTTTTGGAAAAGGCAAAAACACATATGTAATCAAATGCTGATCAAGACATAAATATTACCATATCTCAGAAAGTTGTCTCATAAGCCCCTCCCCAGTTCATGCCTAACTATCCTCTATATAAGACTACTGTTTTCTTTGACATTCTTTTCCACCAAAATTAGTTCTGCCAATTCTAGAATTTCATGTTAATAGAAATAGACATTTTATGTGTTTTTTGTTTCGTTTTGGTATATATATATATATATATATATATATATATATATATATATATATGTTGCTAAGCACAATATTTTAGAGATTTACCTACAGGGTTACATGCAACTGTAGGTTTTCCTTTTTTGGAGTAATATTCCATAGCCATAGCTTATTTATTTTTCTTCCCACTGATGGGTACTTAGGCTGTTCCAGTTGTGGGCTATTATAAATAAAATTGTGTGAATATTCTTGTACAAATCATTTTGTGAACATATATTTCCATGTCTGTTGGATAAATACTTAGGAGTGGTCGTAGGATAGATGTATGCTTAGTTTTAAAAGAAACTGTGAGACTTTTCTCAAATCGATTGTACCTGCTGTCTTATGAGTTTCTCCTAGGTTTTGGTTTGCCTATTCATTTCCCAACTGATTTCTTTTAGTGAGCTAAAGTTTTTAATTTTGATGAAGTCTGATATATTCAATATTTCCTTTTATGGTGATTGTTTTGTGAGTCATATATATGAAAGCTTTGCCTATTGCTGAATCATGCAGAATTTCTCCTATGTTTCCATCTTAAAACTTTATGGGTTTAGCTTTTATACAGTGATTATAATACACCATTAATTTTTGTATATATTATAAGATTAGGATTGAGGCTCATTGTTTTCTATAAAATATCCACACACCATTTTAAATAAGGTAGCCTTTCTCACATCTCTATGATCTTTCTGCAAATAAGGCTACTATAGAGCCAAAGCTATTCCACAATATGTGTGATAGCATTGCTACATTGTAAACTGGTGAAAAGTCAATTTATATCAGGCATTATTTATTTGGGGAATTATATTCACAAAATTCATTATTTCTAGCTTCTCAAGTTCTAGAGTCATAAAAAAGTCATGTAAAAAAGAACCACAGAGATCATCAAATGCATTATTCACATTACACAGGTAAGCAAAGCAAGGCTAGGGAGATCTAATGCTTTGTGCAAAGTATGTTTTGACTATTTTAATATTTAATTAAATATTTTGATATAATTTTGGTTAAGTACCACTCCATGAGGAACAGTCTCTTCCATGGGCATTCTCATTTGATTATTTTTCTGGATTTTTTTCTTATTCTTTAAACTCCATGGATTATAACTCCCCATTTTCCTTAGTAATTCTAGAGTACAAATTCAATTTAGTGATCTCATTAAATAGTTCCAAGTATTATAGTTTCACAATTCTGGAGGCAAAAAGTAGAAAAAACTGTTGGCAGGGCCATGATCCCTCGGATGGATCCAGAGAAGCAGCCTTGGTTTCTTCTTCCAGCTTCTGGGAGCCTGGGTATTCCTTGGCTTGTGGCAGCACAAAGCCAGTCTGTTTTCATTTGCTTCTCTCCTCACAGGGCACTCTTCTGCCTTCCCCTTGCTCTCTGTCTCTGTCTCTTTCTAGATTTCCCTCTTATGAGGACACCAGTCACAGTGGATTAAGGTTCACCCTACATTAGCCTGAATTCATCTCGATTAAATTTACAATGAGTCTATTTTTATTTTTTGTTATTTTTATTATTTTTTATTTATTAATTTATTTTGGTGGCACTGGGGGTTGAACCCAGAGGCATTCTGCCTCTGAGCTAACCCCCCAGACCAATTTTATTTCTTCTTTGGAAACAGGGTCTTGCTTGATTGCAAAGGGCCTCGTTAAGTTGTCAAAGCTGGCTTCGAACCTGCGATCCTCCTGTCTCAGCTCCCAAGTACTGGAATTACAAGCGTGTGCTACCACTCCTGGCTCTTTATTTTTAAATATGGCCACATTGTATGCCAGGCATGGTGGTGCATGCTTGTAATCCCAACATTTGGAAGGCTGAAACAAGAGAATCACGATTCGTGGACAGCCTCAGCTACTTAGTGAGGCCCTGTCTCAAAATAAAAAATAAAGAATAGGGCAAGGGGTGCAGCTTGGAGGTCGAAAGCCCCTCGATTTCATTCCCAGACCTGCAAAAAAAGAATCCTTTGGGGGGGGGATGGCACACAAGTAAACCTATATCAATGCCTAATTAGGAAAGATAAGCATTATGAGAATAAAAAATGAGGTATATAAAAGAATGAATACAAAATTTTCATTAAACTGTATTTACCCTAAAAATATTTCAATTACTTAGCTGTTTTACACCAGTACAAGTTTGTATGGACACGTCTGACTAAAATGTTTGATGTCTAAACAGCCAAAAGCATCTATTGTGGCAATGTGCCCAGTAGTGTGTGTGTGTGTGTGTGTGTGTGTGTGTGTGCGCGCGTGCACGCGCACGCATGTGTGTGCGTGTGTGTGTGTGTGTGCGCGCGCGCGCGCGCGCGCGTGTGTGTGTGTGTGTGTGTGTGTGTGTGTGTGTTACTGGGAAATGAACCTAGCAGTATTCTACCTCCGACCTACATTCCCCAACTGATTTCATTTCTTATTTGGAATCAGGGTCTCACTAGGTTGCTGACAGCCTTAATTGCTGAGACTGTCCTTGAACTTTCGATCCTGGTGGCTAAGCCTTCTAAGTACTAGGATTACAAGCATGTGACATCACGCCCAGCTCCCAGTTTTTATTTATTTATTTATTTATTTATTTATTTATTTATTTATTGCAGTACTGGGGATGGAGCCCAGGGGCATTCTACCTCTGAGCTACACCCCACCCTATTTTTGATTCTTTATTTTGAAACAGGGTCTCAATGAGTTACAAATGGCCTCACTAAGTATCTGAGGCTGGCCGTGAACTGTGATCCTCCTGTCTCAGCCTCCCAAATGCTGGGATTACAAGCCTGCACCACCACACCCAGCTTCCAGTTATCATTTTAAAAAGAAACTAATAGATATCAAAGTATTCTAAAAACATTTTGTCATTTTACGAGTGCATGTACTAAGATAGCAGAGCTATGCCACTGGCCTGGGCTGAAGAAGTCAATTTCATCTCAATAAAGAACAAGGACTTTGGAGACTCTTACACACTCACATACCAGCAAATGCATGCTCCTTTATAACCAAGAGAAGAGTTAACTACTCAACACTCCTATCAGGGTCCAAGAAGTGTGGACAAAGTCCAAGAATGACCCAGATTCCTTTAATATTATAAACTAGAGCTAGTTGAGATAATTTTTTTTAGCTTGATGATGTTTTGGTCCTCTTTTGCTTTTTAAAGTACTGTATCAAAATTATTCTTTTAATGAAACCTGACATCTCAGCAGAATTAGTGGTTATTGACCTTCACCATAAAGATATGTTAATTTGTAACTAAATAGCACAACAAAGAAAGTTTAAGTGGCAAATGATTTATTCTTAAAAAATCATCCCTAAATCAATTATCCCTAAAAACATTTACCTTGTTTTATTTCAATATAGGGCATTACATTATGTGGTAATTTTAGACTATAGCAAAACCTGTTTGAGAAATCTTTAAATTCCCTTAAAATTACATATAAGTTCTAGCAGTGTTTGTAGAGGAAAACATTTTTGAGGGGGTGGGGGGGAGGCTCCAAACCCTGGACTGTGTTCTCTAAAGAACGTGTAAATCCCACACACCCCTACACAACAAAAATGACAACTCTGTAGATAGTTCAAAACAACTATCTACATGAGAGTTTTACAAGAGAAAATAATTGCCTGCACACAGAAAATATCATAGTTTAAATTGACAGGACATGTATGCAGATCCATCTTACAAGGAAACCCAAATTCTAATTATGTAAAATTATGTTCAGGACAAGATTTGCCTTTTGTGATATGTGGGGAGCCATTAAGGCTTTCCCCTAAATTTATATTTCTGACTCAGCTGACTGTCCTTCACCCAGAGTCAACAAGGTTTGGGGTCATGGAAAGTTCAAAGTAAAAGGTCTGGGAGAAGATCAGATGGTGATGGCAACGAGGGCACTGATTAACCTATCTGTAATATATGTGCTTTGATTGGTCTTTATTGTATTGTGGTGGTGGTAGCACGAGGATGTTGATTGACCTGTGACTGTATAAATACCTCTGGAAAAACAAACCCAGCATCGCAGTAGAGAATACTGACCCAGGAGTAGTCGTCGACCAGTAGAGATATTGACCCGGGAGCAGGGGTTGGCCGGTAGAGATAGTAGGCTGGCGCCCCCCTCCCCCGACACGTTAGAATTAAAATTAAATATTCTGAGAATCAAATTCTTAGAGTTATATTCTTCATCCTCATGCCTCTCTTCAGAACCCGTACTTTTGCCGGCTGGCTCTGGCAGTGATAGACATCAAGAACTGCATTATTGCACTGTCAAAACTACTTTCTTCCAGTGAGTAATTTTTAAAGAGAAAAGCTCTAACTTCATCTTTCTTAATTTTATTTCCTTTTCCAAGTCACAATTACAAGCATTCATGAGAATTCCATTCACCCATTTTCACTTTTATTTTAGAAGTAAATGTAAGAATACATTTCAAGCGAAACAATTGGTCTTTAAATGACTAGTTTCCCAGAGTAAGTCACATTTGACTTTACTTTGTGAAAAAAGAATTAAGTAATAGCTGGTAGAAAGGCCATAATGATATAAACCAGTGGTTCTGTATGTGTGCTCTCCAGACCAGCAGTAAGCATCACTTGGCAACTTGCTAGAAATGTAAATCTGTGTGCCAGTTCTAGTCTGGAACTACTGGAATTGGGGCTCAGTAGAGATCTGTGCTTTCGTAGCCTCAGATGTTGATGCTCTTTAACGTCTGAGATATACGCAAACCAAAACATTACTGGGCACTTACCACTTGTTGTATAGATTGTGAATTTAATAGATGCTACTAGTTCACTATTATCCAGGGTGTCACACTCAAAAGCCAGGGGGTGAATATCTCTCTGCACTTCCAGGATTGCTGAATCATTTGGAAGTACCACAGGTTGCTAGTTTAAAAGATAACAAAGCGTCAATGTTCTTCACTAAAGATCAGGAGACATAAGAGTCACTTTCAGCCCAGCATGGTGATTAATTGTCTACATGGATTTTAGAGTCAGATAATCCAGATACCAAATCCCAACCCTCCCCCTTCTTGCATGACTGTGGACAAGTTTCTCCCTACTCCTCAATGATATATCTGTAAACTGGTATAAAGCTAAAAATTACTCCATAGTGTTGTTACTGGCATTAAAAAGGACTCTAGCACTCAGTGTTATATCTGGCACTTAAATCGCCTTTCATTAATGTTAATTGCTATTATTTTTGTAACAATCCTATATAATCCAATGAAAACCTTACTTCCAAATAAAATAGTTTATGTACCACGAGTGCTTTTAAATTCTGAATTTTTTCATAGCTGATCCTAAGATATATGGAAAGTCCTGGCCTCACTAAAGAATAAAAAAGTATATTCCAGTAATATTAAAGTCTAATTTTTAAGTTAATTTTTAAAACTTTTATAATTTTCTGAGAGGTATCAGAACTGGGGAACAAATTTTATCATTCACTAAAAAGCACCAGATTACATACACTCATTTACTTACTTGTTCTGCCCGTAAAAGTTTCCACACATATTTAAAACGATTTTCAGGCGATGTATGAACACATGCCAATCTGACACTTTCAAGACTTTCTGAAATTGGTGTACCCCCTGAAAAAAAAGTTGATATGTAAATATCACTGGGTATTATAAATTTATACCAATACTACTTTTAAAAGCCACCCTGGGTTTTAAAAATCGATTATATACTGGAAGTCACCAAATCTTATACTTGGGAGTTGGAAGGTAGAGGAGCATCCAAAAAGATACAATCCCCAAAGGAGCAAGTGGGGAGACACCACGGCCCAGAGGCAAAAGCAATGGACTTAGGGATGTGTTACAGTCAACTGCCAGGTCTGCTAGTGGCTTCCAATTTACTGGTTAGGAAACCTCATTAGAGATACTGAAATGTCAGAATCGCCTAATTTGATACAGAACAGCCCTCCAAGTTCCCAATTTAGTATTTACAATCTACTGATAAAATGCCATGACCCTAAAGCATCCACGGGGTTTTAAACTATAAAACATACTCAACTACAGACCCAAAGTACAATGAGGCTCCAAGGTATTACAGAGGACATACTTGCTAAATTGCAGACATCACTGAAAAAATGTAAAGCAAAAGCAGGAAGTTACTCAAGAGAAGTGAACTTCTACAGAAGAAGAGGGATTTAAATTTAAACGATTTCCTTTCAGTACATCAGTTGATTGTCTCCTTGTTCTCAGTGGAACCTGATGTTGAGGATATTTCCTCTGAGTAAATGCTGCCCCTTGATCACCCTCTCGTACGGGGTTCAACTCACATCCACAGTCTATGGGTCCACGGCATTCTTCTACCCGAACAATACATTTGGATTCACCTCCAGGGCATCCATTTGTTAATAAAACTTCTCGCATACCAACACCTTAGATAAAAAGAAATGAACAAATGTTAAGAAAAAACTAATTGTACAGGGTCTTTAATTTCCCATCCGTATCTGTCTCTCTTCCTTCCTTCCCTCCTTCCCTTCTTTCCTTTCTTCTTTTCTTTATGAAACTTTTCTTCTAACTTTAGAAATGTAATTTTTAATTAAGAATGATAACATTTAAGATTTTCTTAGGCTCAGTATTGTGTGTGTGTGTGTGTGTGTGTGTGTGTGTGTGTGTTACTTGGGATGGAACAACCCAGGGGTATTCTACCTCCGAGATACACCCCCAGCCCTATTTTTGATTTTTTATTTGGAAACAAGGTCTCACTGAGTTGCAAAGGGCCTCATTAAGTAGCTGAGGCTGTCCGCGAACCCTGATCCTCTGGTCTCAGCCTCCCAAATACTAGTATTACAAGTGTGTGCCACCATGCCTGGCTCTTAGGCTCAGTATTCTGAATTACCTCATAAAACAATATTTTCTCAGATGAGTTACATAAAACACAAATTCCTTTGGATGTTACCATAAGAAAAAG
>NC_137794.1:42244943-42612443 GCF_963383645.1 Muscardinus avellanarius | reverse complement strand
ACTATTTGAGAAGTTAAACATTCTTGGTTCTAAATAACATTTTCTTTTTTTCTAATCATTTTATTTTACATGAATTTTACCAATAACAGTATATAGCTAATCCTTCATAGTTCAGAAAGGATTGAAATCTCTATAGAAAAAATACCAATTGAGGTGTTAGAAAATAATTTTTGAAAGGCATATCGTGGGGCAACAAATCACATGGGAGCGCACACTGAACTTGAAGTCTAAACACTTCTACCACTAACTATTTGAATTTGAGCTAAAAGTTAATTAAATTCTTTCAGACCTAGTTAACCCTTGGTAAATCTGAAAAGGAGAAACCAACTAATTTGATGATATTGTAAAAAATAAATGAGATAATATCTGCAAAAGCATTCAATAAATTGTTTAGAACTCTAAATATGCCTGAGATATCAATTTTTACCCAACTTAAACTCATTTTGTAGCTAATTTCATATACAACTTATTTTTCCTACTTTGTTATAAAATCTCAATAATTTCCTAAATAATACGTTATTCTGTACTTGCACTTTGAATGCACAGTAGGCAAATCAATGAATATCAGTAAATCAATATTAACTGTTAAATAAATGATTTAGCCTATCATGGACGGATCGATTTTGAATTGACATTTTTATGCTTGGAATGCTTGAATACTCTCAGCTGGCACATTATGAGAACTCAGATAAAAGATAAATGCTGAGCAAAGAAACCCTGGATAAGAGCATGAGTACTGGACTGCTTTTGAGCATAGCTTCATTTCAGAACTCCTTACTTTATCGCCTCTGCCGCTCACTACTTATACTACTTTGGGAAATTATTCAATTTATCCTAAATTCAGATTTCATAGAAAAAAATAAAGTTGAGTCAGACAGTCTCTAAAGACCCTTTTAGTTTTAATGTTCTTTAGCTGTATTAAGTGTCTATTAGGTCACTCAATAATTGTTTTTGTTTTTTGATGGGAATCCTGCAGGGATATGTATCTGGACTTCAGTGTGACATCAGTCAAAATTTCCCATTATCATAAACCAACGAGTGGAAAGAAAAAATATGATCTGGATGTCAGTAAAATCTGAAGTGTAAACTGGTTAAACAGCAAGTCCCACAGAGCTAATTAGCTGGTTGGTGGCAATGTGGTGGGAGTGGTATGTCACAGGGCTCTGTCCTGATCAACATTGTTATTAATGACCTGAAAAATATCCCTGGTCTCAAACTGACCGAATCCAGGATTCTGCAAAGCTAGGAAGGATAGCAAATATGTTTGACTATAAATATCTAAAAATGGCAGGGTAGAAGAAAGGGAAATTAAACAAAATAAAACATTAGAAGAATAAAAAGTTCTATACATGAGCTGAAAAATTAACTCCCCCCAAATACTGTATGGGTTGAATTAATTTGATAGAAAGTAGAAATAAACACAGTTTGACAATAAATTCAATAGGAGATAAGAATGTGATATGGCTTCCCTAAACATCTACTGGGCCTTAGACCACACTGATAAAGGCCTCTGTCCACAAGGACTCAGGAAATGATCCTGTTTCTTGCTTTGTAACCAGACCCCAGAATGTTTTCTTTAGCTCAGGACGGCACATGTAACTTTGGGTACACATCATTAGTTATAATCTTTGGGTTATTTGTAAGGTTGATACTTCATGACTTACTCTTTCTTAGAATAAAAATAAAATATAGTCATATTTTCTGGAATAAAACTAACTTTTTAGAATAAAGCTCAGTATATATTGCAACTATGTCTTTTAAATCTAAGGGTATATATAGACATATAAATATGGCCTAAGATATTTTAAAGGTATGTAAAAGTATATTTAAGGCATATAAAAGGTATAAGGATATAAATCTAACATAATATCTTTGTGACTTTTCATCTGGAAACATCTTATCATTTCATCATCTATAAAGTAATTCCATCATTATTCATTAATTATTCCCAATTATGTTTTTAAAAGACTAAAATAATAAAATTAAAAGACTGGATTTGTCTAGAATGATGATGCAGTTGTGAAGCAAAGTATTAATTATTATATCAGTTTCTGTTTTCTTATTGCTTTGCTCAAAGTATCACATTATCTTTTAAGAATATATGGAAGAAGTCTAGAGGCACCCCCTTTGTAGGGTGTTTCTGGTTTTCATTAAACAAAGTTGAGATTTCAGAACTTTTTGTTTCTTCCCGTAATTGCAAAGAGAAGAAAATTGACAAAAAAAATCACAAGTATTGAACAAATCAAAAGATGAACACAGTAACAGGTTGCAGAACTTCAATAATATGGTAGTGCTGAAATTCATTGTCTAAGCAAAATCTCAGGGAGAGATGAGGATATGTTAGATGAATATCCTGGATACATTTTTTCTAACTCAAGAATCAATGAGTGAGTATTGTATTTCTAAGAATCATTTGGGAGGAAAGATTTGATCTTAAAATATCTCCTGAAAATAACCTGGACTATACTGCTTTCCTAAAAGGTTTCAAACAGTATTATTTACATTTTTGTGGTGTTTATCATCAACATATATTTAACAAGATTTACAAATAGATAAATCATGATGGCAGATGTGAATATAAAGGTGACTGAAAGAAAATAAATGTTGTAGAATTTATAAAACTCACTTAACTAATCATTCCAATTGGTGTTTATAAATCTAAAAATAAAAATGTTTGCAATTATTCAGCAAAAAAGATGGCATTCTTCAACAAAATATGTGCCATCATAGTTTTCAAGAGTATTGTGTTTTGACAATACAAGCACAAAAATAACCCAAGCAATGACAAACCAGACTCTATTAGATATGTACTTGAAATCTGGAATCAGTATTTACATAATGAATATATCCCAGGCTCATGCTTAACACTGAGCATTTAATTTTATTCATATTACTTTGGTCATTTAGGTTATATACACCTTCAATATCTGGATATATGGAACAAAAACTAGGCCTTGCTATACTTAGATTATTATTAAAATTTCTAACAAAGGTGTTTCCACTAACTAGTCTTGTTTTTGTAAAATAATTTAAAAGTGAAGAAATTTAAGAGTTCACCCTATAGAAAATGATGGCTTTGCTGGCCTAGTAGGAATAAGAGGTCTGTACAAATTATAATAATGGTCCTGGAATTTTTCAGATATCTGACCCTCTCATTATTTACAGTTCTGGATTTTCATTCTCCCCAGGCGGCAGGGGGTGGGGGGCTATGCCTGAAATACATATAAAATTCCAGAGGGCACATTGACTTTCCAAAGTCTACACATTAGATAACTGGGACACAGAGAATAAGTAATTTTGGGACATTTAAATTTGAAAGTAAGGCATTATAACTCCATCACCTGGGTTTACCCTAAGCAGTATTTCACATTTTATAACTAGAAGTATCCCTTTCCCAGATTAATAGTAAAACTGTTCACTCAATTAAAGAATGGAATGAAGCAATAGCCACTATGCTTTAGAATATCCTCTCTTCCTTAGTCATCTTTTTCACATTTCCAAAGTCAGAGACCTTTTCAAGCTCTCTGAAATGTTATCAATGCAGTACAGACCCATACCCCACTATTAACCTCAGATAGTCCATTTTTTTCTGATGCTGAGGGTCACTATCTGTCATCAAGAAATAAAAGGCTGATAGACACAGAACCCACCCCATATGTACAGACTGAGGAAACAGGAGACTGCCAAGGATATTAAACGAATCTCAGCCCGGTCATTTATGGGGAAGAGAATCATTCTCCTGTGGAAGGCTGCAAACCTGCAAATGACCTTTTACCTACCAGCCTGTGAGTTGCTAATCAATATAACATGTACAACAGCTTGTCAAGTTTTATTGCTTAATGAGCCAGTAGTTTAAGGTAAATTTATGTACCAAGCACAGGCTCATTTTCCCTTGGTTAACACTATCTAACAATGCCAGTAGCTGGATCGCTTGCTAGGTGTTTTCCACTGCCACCATCCCTTTGTTTGAAGTTAAGCATACACATAAAACACAAAGCTACAAAGCCACCAAGGTGCTGACTGGTTGAAGCTACCGGAGGCCGATATGGGGCTTCTGTGTGGTTTTGCCTGCACATTGCCATATCCAGATGTGTAAGGGGGATTATGAATTCTATTGCGTTCCTATCCCAAGGGCAAATGTGGAAAGGAAGAAGACTTCAAGTAATTGTAACTTAAAAATAATAATCTATGGGAAAAAAAGGAAAAGTGACTGTAACAAGAGTCAAAATGAGAGCTGGGTGTGGTGGTGCACGCCTATACTCTCAGTACTTGGAGCACTGAGAAAGGAGGACCACAGGTTTGAGGACAGACTCAACAAGATGAGACTCTCATCAACCTAGAAACACCCTGTTTCAAAAATACGAAAACAATAGAGCTGGGGCTAGCTCGAAAAATAGAATTGCCCTGGGTTCAATCCCCAGTTAAACACGCGCGCGTACACACACACACACACACACACACACACACACACACACGTCAAAATATTTTCCCTTAGTGAGAAGCTATCTCCAACCCTTAAAAAAATGTTTTTCTCTCCAAAACAGTATTTAAAAGTATTCCTGTAGCGGTGGTTCTATCAATGGCTATCTGTGTATCTTGCTGTGGCCTTGGACAATCAGCGCATCCTTTTTGAAGGTCATCGGTGCGCGCAATGGGCTGCTGGGCTCCGGTCTAACACCGGCCACCGGCCGGCTTTTGCCCTCGGGGGTCCGGCCAGGCGCCTCCTCCCTCACCATCCTCGTCGCCCTCAGCCTGGGCCTCGTTATCCGCATCCCTGTTATCCGCATCCCTGTCGTTCTCGGCCTCCTCGTCGGCCTCGCCCTCGCCCTCCTCGGCCTCCTCGCCCTCCTCGCCCTCGTGGGCCAGGCCGGAGTCCTGGATGGCGGCGGTGACGTTGGTCGCACACGAGGCCTGGAGACCCGCCAGGAGCAGCCAGCCGGTCAGCAGCAGCCCAGCGGAGCAGCCCGCGCCCCCGGGGCTCATGGCTCTCCCGACGCGGCCGCAGCCCGGGCTCCGCAGCAGAGGCCTTCGAAGAGCAGAGCCGCCGCCGAAGCGAAGCTCGAACCCTGCGAGGCGCCCGGGCAACCATTGAGGCGTCACAGCCCGCAGCCCCGAGGCCAGGGCGCGCGCTCCGCCGCCCAGCTCCGCCGTGGCCCGGCCTGCTTTGGGGGATGCTTCAGGAAGGATTCCCCACAGCCCCAGACTGGACCCATGATGCAGGCGAGGTTTGTCTTAGGGGCACTGTTGTGAATGCTGCTCGGACATGGGTTCTCCTTTCAAGATTCCCTGAGCGCCATCAGTCCTATGGGAAGCTTGGTTGGGCCAGCGGGAGGATGGGGAAGGAAAAGAGGGAGCAAAATCCAATTGGCAAGCTATTTGTCCCCCTGCTTGCTTTGGGCAGCTGATGTTTTAGGTACCAAATAGGAGAATGCCTTGTTCTGGGGCCCTTTTTCTCTCTGAGAAGTTCTTTTGAACCCCGATTCTGCTGTCTTAACTTTAGTTCTCTGTCCCAAGTTCGATTTGGAAAAACGCATCTCCTTCAGATTACTGTTGAAAATGTTTAAAAGTGCAACAGGTGGTAATGCACACTTGGGAAGCTGAGACAGGAGGAGGGCAGGTTCAAGGCCAAGCTCAGCAGTTTAGGGAGACCCACGGCAACTTAGGCCTTGTTTCAAAATTAAAAAGTAAAACAGGCCGGGCGTGGTGGTGCACGCTTGCAATCCCCGCGCTTGGGAGGCGGAGACAGGAGGATGGCGCAAGTTCGAAGCCAGCCATGCTCGCTTAAGAGACCCTGTTTCCAAATTTAAAAAAAAAAAAGTATAAAATAGGTCTGGGAGTGTAGCCCGGAGGTAGAAGGGTTTCCAGGAACTCAGTACCACCAAATAAAAAAAAAGTAAAATAGGGTTGAGGTCTTGCTCAGAAGTAGAATGCCCCATATTCAATCCCCAGTCTCTCTCTTTCTCTCTCTCTCTCTCTCTCTCTCTCTCTCACACACACACACACACACACACACACACACACAGCAACAGGTCAAGGAGAGAGCCATATGGGGTCACTCTATGACAAATGTTCCACTAATCCATACACTAATCCATACTGATTTAAATTAATAATCCATTCTTTTACCAAAAAGGAGCTATGTCTTTTACTAAGGTTGAATCAAGAATACTTTAATACCTTAACATTTCCATTTCAATCAGTAGAAAATCTTAGGGATTAAGTATAGCTTTGCCTTATTCAGTATCAGGGTGTCTAGTTATTTCATAGGAAGAAAAGAAATTCAGTTAAGTTCTTTCTGTTGATGATGTTAATTTCGGTGGTCTAATTCAAATTTCTTCTTTAGGAATAGCATTATACATGTTTTGAGTCAAAAAAATAAGCTTAGAAATCACCTAAATGTTCTAAGCCCCTTATTATTGAAAATATCAAGAACTGGAGAAGTTAAGTGACAAAGTCAAGATCATCCGGCAAATTATTTGCAAAGTTGGAACTTAACAACCAGATCTGCTTAATTCCCATTCAATGCTTAGTGGTTCTTCTAATTCCTAGTCGACAGCAAAGATGTATTTAGTGGAGTGGTTAGGAGCTCAGAATCCAAGCACTTAATACACATTGGGATTGTCTTTTTTTATTTTGTTATTGCAAGTTTTATTTCAACTAGTAGTTACAATGTGGTAACTTGGTTGAGCTAGAGAGTCATATTTGGAAGTTTAGTGTTTAAATTCATATGACACGTAGGATGAAGAGTCAGATGCTGCACAGAGGACCTGAGATATAACCCTGGCTTTTGAAGCACCGGTGTATCCAGTTTCAGCAAACAAACAGGGAAGCAGATAGCTCTGAGGTTCTTCTGGGCAACCTGTTTGTAACAAAAGATTACTCAAAGCAAAAGTAAGCATTTTTGTTTGAATTTTTCTCTCACAAAGATTTCTAGTATTGAAAATAATAACTGCTAAAACTTGTCATTAAAGTTTTGAATTGATATTGAAAGAAGTCACTGGGAATATTTTATAGGAACAAAAATAAGATAAAATATTACTCCTGACAGGATTACGATGGACAAGATTACAATGGGAAATTTTAATTTGGGCAAATTAAATGGGAAGAAAGGCTGTCTTATTTTTTCCATTCCCTTTAAAGACAGTCTTGAGAAATAATGGCTTTTGATTCACAGCCAAATGAAAGAGTTAAAAAATTGAATGCTGAGAAAAATAACTAAAATATTATGGTTACAAATGTGAGGTTCAAAAAATAAGATACATACTATTGTCACATGCAAATTGCTGAGTGTTTCAAAGCCAATTTTAGGACATTTTCCTGATGATAGCATCCTTCTTGAGAAGAGGAAACCCCGCTAACCCTAAAGTATGTAATTGAACTCAAGGAGATGTTGATAACCTAATAAATAGCTCCAAAGGTCCAAATGGGTCTCAAAAAGAGAACTGAAAGATATGTCTTTGAAATAAGGAATATTAAATTATACCTACAATAGTAAAAAATCTCCCTTAAAATATTGTGTACTTGGAAAAGAAAAAGCATGTTATCTGTCCTCAAGAAATGTAGGTATTTTCTAGGTGAAACGTCAAGTTAGAAAAAAGTAAGTCTTTAGTCAGGGTATCTGGAGGGGTCGACGCTACTCTGACCTGTGGATACCAAGGAGCTGAAATTCTGACTTCAGTCCTGCGTCTGCAGTCCTCACCCTTGTCACCTGTTCACTCTGCTTCCCTTACCCTCCCGGCACTAAGCTTCTCTGTTCCACTCCAGTTTCTGAGAGGCAGGGATGAGAGTCCCTCCATCCGCCCTAATGAACTCACCCTTAGCGAGCGCTGCCTGAGCTCCCTTGGCATGCTGGAGCAGGAAAATTGTTCCTTTATCCCTTCTCCACTCTAGCACCCTAGAGGATTCCATGCTCAGAAAGGGAAGATCAAGTTGAAATTTTGGGATACACACATAAGATAATCAAGTTCATCTAACATAATATTCTAAGTACTGTCATAACGTTAGGAACTTAGAGCAGTATTTATGAAAACCGTCATCTGGGAAATAAAATTGATTTTGACTTTAATATGCTTGAGTTGGCAAAAAGATTATCCATAGTAATCCATCAGAGAGAAAGCTCTCAAACTACTCTTGTGATACTGCCTAACTTTAGGGGAAAACAGTACTTTTTTTCTTCCTTGAGCAAGATCTTAGAAACAGCATGGCATTTTCTTCTTCTCCTCCTTCTCCTTCTCCTTCTCCTTCTCCTTCTCCTTCTCCTTCTCCTTCTCCTTCTCCTTCTCCTTCTCCTTCTCCTTCTCTTCCTCCTCCTCCTCCTCCTCCTCCTCCTCCTCCTCCTCCTCCTCCTCCTCCTCCTCCTCCTCCTTCTTCTTCTTCTTCTTCTTCTTCTTCTTCTTCTTCTTCTTCTTCTTCTTCTCTTCCTCCTCCTCCTTCTCCTCCTCCTTCTCCTCCTCATTCTTATGCTTATTCTTATTCTTCCCCTACCCTGTTGTGTCTTCATTCTCTGTCCATCCCTTAAAATCATATTGCTATACAAAGGAAGACTCTTATGGTAGAAACTATAGGAATCCCCCTGGAGATTTTGAGTGTAGAAATGGTGGTTTCGATGGTTTTGGTAAATTCTTATAATCCAGCACATGGCCAGGAGCTTCTTGCTCTTATTCCAGCTCCAGCCTCTTCTATCCCCTTGTTTTCTCATCAAATGCAGCTGTCCACACAGACCCTCCTCTCTTCAAGCTACCTTAAGGTAATGAGAATTTACAAAGTATTTAAGGAAGAGTGTATTAAAACATATTCCCATTAAACTTCCTATTCTAATGGAAAGAGCTGCAAAGCCATTGAAATTAAATAATGTTCTAGAGAAATATGATCAGCATTCTGTGACAGAAGTAGGTATCACACTGGGAATAAGTCTTGATATAAAACAAAGAGTATTCTCAAATTCTTCTTTACACAGGTTGGGTGAACCATATTTTCTAAGGTTAAATAAGGTGCCTTAGCTGTGATTATTCTAGATCCTAAAATTTTCTATTTTTCTTTAGAATTTTTACAGTTTTACATTTAAGTCTGTTGCCTACTTTGAGTTAATTTTTTGTACGATGTATGAGAATTAGATTTTTCCCTTTAGCAGTTTTAGGAATTGAATTGTGTTTATACCTTTGACATAAATCTATTGGTGGCCATTTTTGTCTGGGTCTATTTCTAGGTTCTCTGTTCTTTTCCTTTAATATATGCATCTGTCCTGCTAATACAGGTGACTACTGTAGCTACAAAACTAATCTTAAAACGGAGTAGACTTTTTCCCACTATATACTTTTTTTTTTTTTTTTTTTTTTGCGGTACTAGGGATAGAGCCCAGGGTCATTGTACCTCTGAGCTACACCCCCAGCCCTATATTTTAATCTTTTTATTTTTGAAACAGGGTCTCACTGATTTGCAGAGGGCCTAAGTAGCTGGCTGAGTCTGTCCGCGAACCGCGATCCTCCAGTCTCAGCCTCCTGAATACTGGGATTACAAGTGTGCACCACCATGCTGGGCGTGGTGGCGCATGCTTGTAATCCCCGCACTTGGGAGGCAGAGACAGGAGGATCGCGCAGGTTCGAAGCCAGCCGCGCGCGCTGGCTTAGGAGACCCTGTTTCCAAATAAAAATGTAAAAATAGGTCTGGGAGTGTAGCCCGGAGGTAGAAGGACTTAAAGGAACCCCAGTACCACCAAAAAAAAAAAAAAAAAAAAAAGCACCACCACGCCTGGCTGTATATACTTCTTTTTATAAGTATTTTATATGTCCTAATTTCTTGTCCTCTTAATATAGGTTTTAGAATAATCTGTATGTATCTAAAAGAAATTTTGTTGGAATTTTGATAGCAATTCTATTAAACTTGCTTTTTTTTTTTGGGATACTGGGGAATTGAACCCAGGGACATTCTACCTTCAAGTTACATCCCCAGCCCTATTTTTTATTCTTTATTTTGAAACAGAGTCTCATTGAGTTGCAAAGTGCTTCACTAAGTAGCTGAGGCTGTCTGTGAACCAAGTAGCTGAGGTTGTCTGCGAACCGCAATTCTCTTGTCTTAGCCTCCCAAATACTGGGATTATAAGTGTGCGCCACCACATCCGCCTTAAACTCGTTTATTGGTATGAAGAGAATTGACATTTTTTTCTTCCAGACATGAACACGGTATTTATTTCCACTTATTTAGATTTTCCTTGGTTTCTTTCTTCAGTGCTTTTCAGCTTTCACCATATGTCTTATACATGTTTTGTTATATTTACACCTAAATATTTTTAACAATTGTAAGTGGTATTATATTTTAATTCAGTTGCCCATATGTTTATTTCTCATATACAGGAGTATAATTGATATTTTTCATGTATCTTACATCCTATGAGCTTGCTGAAGTCACTTATAAATTCTAGGATTTTGTATACAGATTCCTTGTGGTTTTCTATATAGAAAATCATGTCATATGCAAATAGGGACAGTTTTAATTCTTCCTTTTCAATCTGTATGTTTTTTATGTCCTTACCCTACTGCACTAGCTAAAACTTTGAATATTTGGGTGATTAAGATTCATAAGAGCTGGATGTGGCAGCTCATGCTTATAATCCCAGCATTTGGGAGGCTGAGAGAGGAAGATAGCGGTTTGCGGACAGCCTCAGTTACTTAGTGAGGCCCTATGCAACTCAGTGAGACCCTGTTTCAAAATAAAGAATAAAAAATAGGCTGGGGTATAGTGCAGAGGTAGAATGCTCCTGGATTCTATCCCCAGTACTGCCAAAAAAAAAAAAAAATTGTAAGAGCAGACATCTTTGCCTTGCTTCCAACCTTAGCTGTTGCTTTTTTATAGGTATATTTTAACGAGTTAAGGAAGTCTCTCTATTCCTTTTTAAATGACAGTTCTTATCATGAGTGAGTGTTGAATTTCATCAAATGCTGCTTCTGCATCAGTTGACATGATTATGTGACTTTTTCATCCTTAACCTGTTAATATGACTTACATTGATTGACTTTTGAATGTTAAACCAACCTTATATTCCTTGAATAAACCTTGCTTAATTAGAGCATATAATTCTTCTTTATATATTGCTGAATTTGATTTGCTAATATTTTCTCAAGGATTTTAATATGTACATTCATGAAGAATAGTGATCTGTAGTTTTCTTCCTTCCTCCCCCCTCCCTCTCTCCCTCCCTCCCTTCCTTCCTTCCTTCCTTCCTTCTCTAACTTTCTGTGTCTGTTTTTGTGTTTCAGAAAAAAAATGGGCCTCATGGAATAAGTTGGGAAGTATTCTTTTTCTCTGTTTTCTAGAAGAAATCATGTAGAATTGGGGTTACTTTATTAAATATTTGGTAGAATTCTCCGATAAAATCAGGTGGCCTTTTTGAAGAATTGTTAAATTACAAAACAATTTTTCTTTACTATTATATAGTTATTCCGATGATCTATTCCATGTTAGGTGGTTTGTGATAGTTTAAGCCTTTTGAGGAATTGGTCCATTTTGTCTGTTGTTAATTTTGTAGATGTAGAGGTTTTTTGTGGTGTTCATTTTTGTTTGTTTGTTTTGATACCTGAAGCACCTGTAGTGGCATCTCTCCTTTATTCCTGGTGTTGGTAATTTGTATCTACTTTCTTCTTTTTTTTTGTCACCCTTGCTAGAAGTTTGTTAGTTTTTAGAATCTTTCAAAAAGTAAGATTTTTTAAAAAAAGATTTTTGTTTCATTAACTTTCTCTATCTTTTGTTCTCAACTTCTTTGCATTCTACCTTTTTTTCTTGGTACTGGGAATTGAACTCAGGGGCATTCTACCTTCAGGCTACATCTGCCCACGCATGTGCATGTGTGTGTGCATGTGCGCGTGTGTGTGTGTGCATGCATGTGTGTGTGCGTGTGTGTGTACTTTTGCTCTCTATATACTTTTATTGGTACATTATGGTCTTACATCATAATGTAGTTCATGATGAAGTGACACAGGTGCACACAGCACTTGGTGGGCTTTCTCCCACTTCCTCTTTCACCATACGGGGTATTGATATTGACACTGGCATTCTCACATATGTACATTATGTCAGTGGAAAAATTTCCTTCATCAATTCTCCTCCCACCACCCATCATCCCCTACATCCCATTTCTTACTCCACAGCATCCCCAGCTTTATTTTTTTTATTTTGAAACAGGGCTTTGCTAAATTGCAGAGGCTGCCTTGAGCCTGCCATCCTCCGATCCCAGCCTCCCAAGTACTGGGGTTGCAGTCATGCACATCACACTCATCTAGTTCTACTCTTGACTTTTTTCTACTCACTTTGGTTTATTTTGCTCATTTTTTTATGTCCTTAAGGGAAGGGGATAGATTCTTGATTTGAAACTTTTCCTCTTTTCTAATGTAAGCATTTAATACTACAAATACCCCCTTTCATCTACTTAAAGTATATTCCTCAAATTTTGATATATTACATTTTCATTTTGACTCAATCTTTGAGACTTCCTCTTTGACTCATGGAACATTCATCAGTATAATGTTGAATTTCCATGTGTTCAGAGGTTTTCCTCTTACTTCTCTGTTATTGCGTTCTAGTTTGATTCCATTGTGCTTGGAGAACACATTCTGCATGATTTTAAATTTGTCTTGAGGTTCATTTCATGCCAAGAATATGGTTTGTCTTTGTACTTGTTTTATTGACACTAGTAAATTATTTATATTCTGCTATTATGGGGTTGCATGTTTAATAAATGTCAATTAGATGCTATTGGTTGATGGTACTGTTGTTTTTTCTATATCCTTGCTGATTTTAGGTCTAGTGGTTCTTTATATATCTCAGAAAGTCGTGTTGAATTCTCTCAGCGATAATTTCAGTTTGTGTGTTTTTCCTTTCAGTTCTATAAGTTTTTCACATATTTTGAAACTCTCCTTTGGCCCATACACATTTAATGCTTCTGTATCTTCTTGGTGGGTTGACCTGTTCATCATTTGAAAATGTCAACTCTGTTCCCTTGACTCAGAGTTCCTACCACAATCTTCCTGGCCTCACCTGCCCTGTACCACAGCCAGGAAACTGTCAAGACAATATACTGGGATAGTTGCAGGTGTGCCTCGTTTGTTTCCTGACTGATGGCCAGTGTCTTTTCTTTCAATTTCCAAACACTTTATTTTTATTTTTTATACTTTTTTGGTGCATTATAGTCTCACATCATAATGGGATTCATAGTGATAGTGACATACATGCACACAGCAATTGGTGGGCTTTCCCCTACCTCCCTCTCCAATATCCCCTTCTCCATTAGGATATTGATATTGGCATGATATTCGCATATCTGTACATAAAGCTGGTGGAAGTGATTCCTTCATTGATTCTGCCTCTCCCCCCTCCTTTCTCCTAGACCACCTTCCTGGCTTCATTGAAGTTTCTCATCCATTATCTAAAGTTTCTCTGGAATCCAGATCACTCCCTAGCTTCTCCGTGAGAGGAAACATGGCCATTCACTTTCTATGACTAGATAATTTCACTTATCATAATGCTTTCCAGGCCCATCCAGTTTCCTGCAAGTGACATTATTTTGTTCTTGTTTGCTGAATAGAATTCCATTGTGTGTGTATCCATTAATTTTGTAATCCGTTTATCTGTTGATGGATACCTAGTTTGGTTCCATAATTTGGCTATAGTGAATTGTGCTGCTATAAACATAAAAATGCATATATTACTATAGTTGTCTGATATTAGTCCCTTTGGAAAGATACCCATGAGTTGTATAGCTGGATCCATTCCCAATTTTCTGAAGAATCTCCACACTTATCTCCATAGAAGAGTCTATTTACCCACATCCTTGCCAGCATTTATTATTGTTTGACTTCTTTTCTTTCTTTCTTTTTTTTTTGCAGGTCTGGGGATGAAACCCAGGGGCATTTGACCTCCGAGCTACACCCCCTGCCCTATTTTTTATTCTTTATTTTGAAACCAGGTCTCACTGAGTTGTAGAGGGCCTCACAAAGTAGCAGAGGCTGTCCGCAAACCGTGATCCTCCAGTCTCAGCCTCCCGAATGCTGGGATTACAAGCATGCACCACCATACCTGGCTCATTTGACTTCATGATGACTGATATTCTGATTGGGGTTAGATGGAATTCTCAGTGTAGTTTTGATTTGCATCTCCCTGATTGCTAATGATTTTGAATATTTTTTATGTATTTAGTGGCAATTTGTATCTCTTCTTTGGTGAAGTATGTGTTTGGTTCAGTGACCCATATCTTGATTGAATTGTTTTTTATTGCTGAATCTTTAAAGTACTTTATATATTCTAGACATTAGTCCTCTATCAGAAGAATAGCTAGCAAAGATATTCTCCCATTCTGTAGGCTTTTCTTTAGACTTCTGATAGTTTCCTTTAATGTCCATAAGCTTTTTAGTTTAATGCCATACCATTTATTTATTCTTGTTTTAATTTCCTGAGCTTTGGGGATCTTGTTGAGGAAGTTTTAAGCAGTGCCTGTACGTTCAAGTATTGCATCTATCTCCTCTAGTAATATCAAAGTCTCTGGTCTAATTTCCAGATCTTTGATCTATCTCAAGTTGACACTTGTGCAGGGTGAGAGGTAAGAGTTTAATTTTATTTTTCTACAACTGGATAATCAGTTTGCCAACACCATGTATTGATAAGGCTAACTGTCTTTTCTACAACATATGTGTTTGGTATCTTTGTCAAAAACCAATTAGCTAAAGCCGGGCATGGTGGTGCGTGCTTGTAATCCCAGCACTTGGGAGGCTGAGACAGGAGGATCGCATAGGTTCGAAGCCAGCCTCAGCTACTTAGTGAAGCTCTCAGCAACTAATATAAAATAGGTCTGGGAGTGTAGCCCAGAGGTACAAAGTCCCTGGATTCCATCCCCAGTACCAAAAAAAAAAAAAATCAATTAGCTATAAAAATGTGAATTTTGTTTCTGTATCTTCTATTCTATTCCATTGGTCTAGATATCTGTTTTGTGCCAATACCATGCTGTTTTTATTACTACAGCTCTGTAACATAATTTGAAGTCAGGAATTGTGATGCCTCCTCCATGGTTCTTATCACTGAGAATTGCTTTAGCTGTTCTGGGTTTTTTGTTTTTTCATATGAAATTTAGAACTAATTTTTCTAGGTCTGGGAAAAAAAAAACATTGGTATTTTGATAGGAATTGCATTGCCTCTGTAGATCACTTTTGGTAGAATGGCCATTTTGATAATATTTATTCTACTTATTTTAGAACAAGGGAGACCGTCCCATATTCTAAGTCTGTCTTCAGTTTCTTTTTTAATGTTTTATAATTTTCATTGTAGAGGTCTTTTATTTCCTTGGTTGGGCTTATTCCTATGTATTTTATTGGTTTGAGGTCACTGTGAATGGAATTTTTTATTTCTTTTTCTTTTGTATTTCTTTCTCAGTGGATTTATGGTTGGCATAGAGAAAAGCTACTGAGTTTTTAGATTAATTTTGTATTTCACTACTTTTGCTGAATTTGTTAACTACCTCTAGAAGTCTTTTGATCGAGTTTTTTGTATAATCTAAATATAGCATCATGTCATCTGCAAATAGAGACAATTTTCATTCTTCTTTTGCTATTTGAAATCTTTTGATAGCCTTCTCTTGCCTTATATTGAAAACCTTGACTATATTAAAAAGGAGTAGTGATAGTGGGCATCCATGTCTTGTTCCTGATTTTAAAGGGAATTTATTCATTTTCCCCATTTATTATGATGTTGGCTTTGGGATTATTGTATATTGCCTTAAAGATGTTGAAGTATCTTCCTTCTATTCCAATTTTCTGCAGTGATATTTAAATGAATAGGTTTTAGATTTTGTCAAGTGCCAAAAGCATCTATTGAGATGGTCATGTAGTTATTGTCCTTAATTCTATTTATGTGGTGAGTAACATATATTGATTTGTGTATGTTGAACCAGCCTTGCATTCTTAGGATAAAATAAGCTTGATCATGGTGTAAAATGTTCTTGATGTTTTTTTGAATGTGCATGGCCTGCATTTTGTTTAGAATTTTTGCATCTGTATTAATCAGTGATATTGGTCCCTAATTTTTTTTCTTGAGAAATCTTTATTCAGTTTTTGCATTAGGGTGATACTGGCCTCATAGAAGGAATTTGGAAGGATTCTATCTCTTCCAATTTCATGAAATAACTTGTGAAGTATTTGATTTACTTATTCTATAAAAAGTTTTGTAGGATTTAGCAGGGAATATGTCTGGACCTGGGCTTTTATTTGATGGAAGGCCCTTTTTATTGCTCTTTCCATCTCTTTGCTTGCTATTGGTTGGTTTAGGTATTCTATATCTTCTTGGTTCATTTTAGGTAGGTTTTATGTGTCTAAAAATCTGTCAACTTCTATGTTTTCCAGTTTATTAGAATATAAATTTTCAAAATAGTTTCTGATCTTCTGGATTTCCCCACTGTCTGTGGTGATATCTCCTCTTCTCATTTCTGATTTTAATAATGTGGGTTTATTCTCTTTCATTTTTGGTTAAGTTGGCTAAGTGTTTGTTAATCTTGTTAACTTTTCAAAGAATAAGCTTTATGGTTTGTTAATTTTTTTTACTTTTTGTTTTTTGTTCTCTATTTCCTTGATTTCTGCTCTGATTTGAGCTATTTCCTGCCTTCTATTGGATTTAGAATTAGATATCCCTTTTTTCTAGGTCCTTGAGGTATATCATTAGGTTATTTGGTGACTTTCTGTATTTCTTATGTGAGCACTTAGTGCTATAAATATTCTTCTTTGAAACTGCCTTCAAAGTGTCCCATAGATTTTGGTATGTTGTTTTTCTATTTTAATTCAAGTCTAGACAAATTTTCAAATTTTTCCCTTATTTCTTCTCTGATTTAATCTTCATTCAGGAGTATTTCATTCAGTATCCATGTATTTATGTAGTTTCTTTTGGACTTGTTATTGATTTCTACTTTTATTCCATTATGATCTGAAAAGATGTAAGAAATTATATTACACTTTTTTAAATTTGCTGGTACTTACTTAATGGCCCAGGATGTGGCCTATTTTGGAGAAGGTTCCATGAACAGCTGATAAGAATATGTATTCAGCTGTTATTGTTTGGAATATTCTGTATATGTCTTTTAGGTCCATTTGGTTTATAATATTCTTTAGCTCTGAAGAGTCTTTACTCATCATTGGACTGGAAGATTGACCCAGTGGTGGTGTGAATGGTGCATTAAAGTCTTTCAATATTATTGTATTTGCATCTTAATATGCCAAAGAGTTTTTTTATAAAAGTGGGTGCACCCACAAATGAAGCATAAATATTTACTATCATTATATCTTCTTGTTGAATTGTTCCTTTTATCAGTAAAAAGTAACCTGCTTTATCTCTTATAAATTTTAGCTTAAAGTTTGCTTTGTCAGATATATGTGTTATTTTTGGTCTCCATTTACATCCTTTCACCTTTAACCTATGGATATCTTTGACTGTAAGGAGAGTTTCTTGCAAGAAGTATATAGTTGGATTATTTATTTAATCCATATTGCTAGTCTGTGCCTTTTAATTGAGGAGTTTAGACAAGATACAGTTCTTAGTGCATGCAAACAGGAGTTTCTCATTGGCTGCAGGTCACTGTGCTCTTCAGGCCCCAACTCTTTGGGATCAGATACTGTTCCATTCAGAATCTGCAGCCTGCTGGTTGGGATTTAATTCCTCATTTACCCCACCACTTCTGTACTGGTTGTGAACCCATGACACTCTGCAGAGTGCTGATGTCTGGCTTCTGTGACCACTGGGCCTGAGATCAACAGGGTCAGAGATTACTGTGTTTTGAACTTGTATCCTGGCTGGCTGAGCTTTGATGGCCTAGGGAAACCACTGCTGTTCTGCTGGTTACAATCACATGGAGCCCTGTTAGCCGCTGGCATACATGCATGTTAGGGCCAAATTCTGCAGGCAAGGAGAGTGTTGAGTTCCCAGCCTGTAGCAGTGATTTCATGAACCCCTCCTGGTACCTGGCCTCCCTGATTTCAAAACCAAGGGTCTGCCAGGGAGAGAGACTGCTATTCTGAGCCTGAGGCTCAGCATCCCAGGGACACTGATGCTGCTCTGGGAAGCTGTGATCATGTGAGACCTTGATGGACTCTGGTCTTGGTGTTTGTAGTGCTCAAACAAACACTACCCAGTGATAACTTAGAGCTTTCCAGCCTGCAGCACAATTAGCTGGGTCATTTCAACCCACAGACACAACAGCTGGAGATCTTATGTGATTGCTGCAGACCCTGCAGAGGCACAGCAAATTTTCCTAGGGGCTGTCTGCTAATTCATATTTCTGCTGTGTCTAACTGTAACCCCTTCCCCCACCTCCACAGGAATGATTTGCAAATTCAACTGGGACACTTTGTAAACTTACCTTGTTATGAGTGTCACTTGGGTTCCTGAAGTCAGGGATGAGTTCAGCTGCAGCCAAAGGAGTTCACTATAGATTCTATAGATTCACAGTGGTCTTGATGAGGCAGGACATATCCACTAGGGTCCCTACAAGAAGAACCTATTATTTCTAGGTCCAAGTTCAGTTGCAGCTGCAGGATTTTGCTGGGCAATCTTGCTGGCTGGACTGGGGAGTTGAGTCTTGAGATATTCAACTGTGGAGATAGTGGACCTATTGTTGATGATGGTTTTCTGCAGTCACTGGCTCAACAAGATTGATCACTGAGAACCATGGGTCCTGGCAAGTGCCAGCCCCAGCAGAAGCTTGCACAATGGTGACACCTCCACTCTCCAGCCACCAGGAGAGACACCAGGAGCCCTTTTCATCCTCTGCTCTCTGTGCTGTGTCCAGATCCACCATGTTTTGACTGTCTTTCTTCTGTTGAGTTCTGACTGCTTTTTTTTTCTCTTGCCAAGAAGCAATCTTCCCACTGGTTGAGTTCTGAGTCTCAACTCAGAGTGCCTGAAACATGCTGTGTCCCTCTATTCCACCATTTTTAATCCTCTGGCCAGTGTCTTGAAAAATGATGCTTCACACCTTTTTCTTGCTTTTTTTTTTCTTTCTTTTATTTGGAGTTGGGAGCAGTAGGGCAAATTGCTAGACCTGGAAGAATAAAAACAAGTTCTTTGACTCCATCTTTGGCATAGACCAAAGTCCCAGTGCAAATTCTAATTATATTGGGTGTAGTAGGCTTATTCCCTGTGCTCCATTTTAATAAATGAAAATCTAGAAAGTTTCAGTCTTCAGAAAGCTACAGTTAAATATCATGAATAAGGCGGTTGACTTCCGGGAAGATGGCGACCGAGAAAAGCGGGGCTTAAGAGCCCCGCTAACAACAAATCTCCATTAACACAAAATCAGCGCCTTTCAAAGCCAGAAAACAACATCACCAGAGAAACAAAAAAAATCACCAGGCTCCAGAGAGAAAGCAGACTGAGAACAGAGCCACAGAGGAGATCCTCACGCCCAAGGACGTGGCTTCAGGCCCGAGGACGCGGAAGCAGTGCCATACTGCCGGAGGCACCGGCGAATTCACGGGACTGCCACAGCAAGCCGAGGGGAGCCGCTGCGGAACAGCCAGGCGGGATTTCTTGGCGCAGAGGGCATCTAAAGCTTCCAGTGGCTGAGCTCAGCACACGCTGCAGGGATTCAGAGTGGAAATCAAAACCAAGAAAAAAAAACGCCAGCCCCATAGCCGAGGGCGTAGCAGCAGCGCCATATTGCCACCAGCGACAACTCACCAAATTCAGTAGAGCTACATCTGCATACTCAAGAACAGTGAGTCAAATTGTGGGCCACAGCGGAGAAATCCCAGTACTGTACTCACTGGGACTTGACCCAGTGGGAGAGGGGCGGTGGCAGTGATATCACACCATAGGAGAACGTGCAACCTGGCACCCCCCACAGTCTAAAGCAGCCTCTATCGACTCTCTGGGTCGGAGACTCTGTGATACAACCCAGTAAAGGAGTAGTGGGGTCTGAGATACTACTGACTCGAGATCCAGAGCACCTTAAGTGAAGTCATAGTGACCCAAGGGAAGAACCCAGAGAAGGCACAAACTTCCGAAATCATGGGAAAGAGGAATAATACTGGAGCAATGAATGCTCACAACCCCACAACATCAGAACCCTATAAAACAGAAAATCAGAGATTTCTAGAAGATCAAATCAGGAAAATAACTGTAGAAATAATAGAGGTGCTTCGAAAAGAACTCAGAGAGAGCCAAAAAGAGATAAAGGATGCAATTAATGAAGTAAAGGCCTCAATTCAAAGCACAAACAACCGTTTAGACCACATGGAGAACAGAATCTCGCTCTTAGAAGATGATCATTCCAAAAATGAACGCATAGTTTCTAATCTAGAAAAAAATATCCGACAGCAGGAATCTGACATTGAAGAAATATGGGCCCATTTTAAGAGAGCTAACCTAAGAATAATTGGAATAGAGGAGGGAAAAGAAAGTGAAACCAAAGGGATCAACAATCTCTTCAAGGAAGTAATAGCAGAAAATTTTCCAGACATAGAGCAAGAGGTCGATACGCAGGTCCAGGAAACGTATAGAACTCCCTTTAGACAGGATCGGAGAAGAGGATCCCCACGCCACATAATTGTCAAAATGACCAATGTGGAAGCCAAGCAGAGAATCTTAAAGGCAACAAAAGCAAAGGGCCAAGTGACATTCAGAGGCAAACCAATTAGAATCACTCCAGACTTCCCAAACCAAGTTATGAGAGCCAGAAGGGCTTGGAGTAACATATTCCCAATTTTGAAAGAAAACAACTTCCAGCCAAAAATTTCCTACCCAGCAAAACTTTCTATCAAATTAGATGGAGAAATAAGAAGCTTCCATGACAAACAGAAACTGAAGGAATTTATGTCTTCAAAACCAGCACTAGAGAAAATACTCAAAGAGATTAACTACAAAGAAGAAATAGGTAACACACATCAGAACTAGAGAAACAAGATTTTCCATCCAACAGACAACTAAGATTGGTTATCTGTGGAGATTCATTATTTATGTTAGTCTTTTACCTATCTCTAAAGGGTATTGTTTGCCTTTATTGTTGTTAATTTTTAGGATTTCTAGTTGGAATATTAATATACCTTCAGATATAGCATTTGGAAATATTTTATCCCATTCTATTAGTAACTGTTAACTCTGTTTACATTGTCTTTGGATATACAATATGTTTTTTATTTTTAGGGAGTTTGTATACTCTTCTGTTGCCTGTGCCATTGAAATCATAACCAAGAAATCACTGCCAATTTCAATGTTGTGAGGTTTTATGACCCAGATTTTCTCCTAAAAGTTTATAGTCTTAAGATTTATATTTAGGTCTTTTATCTATTTTGAGTTAATATTTGTATATGGGATTAGGTAAGGGTCCAATTTTATTCTTTTCCATGTAATTATTATTTTTCAACAATATTTAGTTAAAAAAAAAAGCTATACCCCTAGCCCTATTTTTATTCTTTATTTTTGAAACAGGGTCTCACTGAGTTGCAAAGGGCCTTACTAAGTAGCTGAGGCTGTCCACAAACTATGATCCTCCTGTCTCAGTCCCACAAATGCTGGGATTACAAGCATGCACCACCACACCTGGCTTCCTATTAGTCTTTTAATTATAAATTACCAGAAAGGTTTTAGTCACTAAATCAAAAGGGGTATTAAAGATGTAGACCAGAAAACAGCTACACCACCAAATGTTCGTGGAAACCTTGTCAAAAATAACTTGACAATATAGGGAAGAATTTAGCTCTAGGCTTTTATTTAACTCCAATGGTTTATATATTTGCCTTTAGAATAGTACTACACTGTTTCAATTATTGTAGCTTTATATGGTTTGAAATCAGAAAATATACATCTTCTAGCTTTGTTCTTTTTCAAGATCGTTGTGGGTACCTAGAGTCCATATTCCATATTAGGATAGATTTTTTTTTTCTGAAAAATAAATATATAAATATATGATAGTTTCACCTAAAAAATAGAAAAAATAGATTCTCTGGTAAGAAAGAAAGCAAAAAGAAATATTGAAATGTTATCTTTAAGTCATCAAAAGCTTGGTATCAGACAAATGAAACTGTTATGTGAGATTATCATTTTTAATTTTTGATAAATTGCTATAATACTAGATGTCAATCACTAAGCCAAGCATGGGAGAGAGGGATAGGGAGAGAATGGGGTGGGGATTGGGTGGGGGCTGACTGGGCAATGTGTGCATGTATGTCTACAAAAGTATGTATCCCACTATGATGTATGAATACAGTGCACCAATTAAAAATTAAAAAAAAGAATAAGGCGTTATTCTAAATTTGCATGTAGTGAAATGATATTAGATCTTATGGACAAAGAGTCTGGAACTTTCTCTTAAGGGACAAGTTTTGTAGCTGTTTTCTGGTCTACATCTTTAATACCCCTTTTGATTTAGTGACTAAAACCTTTCTGGTAATTTATAATTAAAAGACTAATAGGAAGCCAGGTGTGGTGGTGCATGCTTGTAATCCCAGCATTTGTGGGACTGAGACAGGAGGATCATAGTTTGTGGACAGCCTCAGCTACTTAGTAAGGCCCTTTGCAACTCAGTGAGACCCTGTTTCAAAAATAAAGAATAAAAATAGGGCTAGGGGTATAGCTTAGAGGTAGAATGCCCCTGGGTTCCATCCCCAGTGTCACAAAAAAAAGAAAAAAAAAAAAAAGACTAATAGGTAAAGTAATTTCCTTACAGGAGCCAAGGACTTAGGAGAATGTGGCTAAAAATTGTTATTTAACAGACATCATTACGAAGCATTAGATAACTTTCCTGAGGGATGGGGAATAGATGGGAAATATATGTACACTTGCCATTTAACTTTTCTGTGAGCCTAAAACTATAATTTAGAAAAACTAAACTTTGGGGGAGGGGACTGGGGAATGTATCTCAGTGGTAAAGTGCCTACCTAGCATGTCAAGGCCCTGGGTTCGATCCCCAGTGTCAAACAAAAAACGACTCAGCATTTTAAAAGCTACTGTACTGTGATTTTTGAGTAGTTTTGGGTTTACAGAAAAGTTGAGCAGAAAGCACAGATATTTTCCATATATTCTTATCAACTCTACTCCCCCTTTCAGCTGCCCCTATTTTTGACATCTTGTATTAGTGTGATAAGTCTGTTACAACTGGTGAGCTGGTATTGATACTATTAACTAAAGTTAATAGTTTGTTATAAAGTTCACTCTGTGTTGTACACTTAAGAGATTTCACAAATAAATATAGTATCATACAGAATAATTTCACCGCCTTGAAAATAACCTGTATTCTACCTATAGGCCCCTCCCTCCTTAAGGTTTCCTGAACGTCTTTAAAACAATGATCTTTTTTACTCTTGCCACAGATTTGCCTTTTATGTAATGTTATAAAGTTATTATCAAAGAGTACACAGCCTTTTCATATTAGTTTCATAAACTAATAAAGTGTTCTACATGTTTTTCATAACTTGATAGCTCATTTCTTTTTATTTTTGAGCAATATTCCATTGTATAGATGTATGTTAGTTTAGCAATTCATCTCTCTTGGTTTTCAAATTTTAGCAATTATGACGAAACTGCTGTAAACATTTGTGTGCAGGTTTTGTGTGTACATTGCTTTCAACTTTATTGGTAAATAAAGGAGTAAAACTGCTGTATTATATAGTAAGACTATGTTTAGTTTTGTGAACATTGCCAAACTGTCTTCCAAAGAGGCTATGCTGTTTTGTGTTTCTACTAAAAATGAATCCGAATTTCTATTGCTTCACATCCTCCCCAACATTTTGTGTTTCAGTGTTTGGGGTTTTAGTTGCCTAGTGGTTTTTTATTGTTGTTTTAATTTGCATGAGGGTGATGGGCATTGTTTTAACTGCTTATTTGCCATTTGTAAATATTCCTTGGTGAGATGTCTGTTCAGAACTTTTGCCCATTTTTAAACTATTTTTTGTGGTACTGGGTACTGGACCCAGGAACATTGTATCTCCGAATTACACCCCAGCCCTAATTTTATTCTGTATTTTGAAACAGGGTCTTACTGAGTTTCAAAGGATAAACTAGTTTTTTTTTTTTTTTTTTGCTGAGTTTTAAGATTTTTGTTGTTGTTGTTGAGTTCTTTGGATACCAGCCCTTAATCAGATACGAATTTTGCAAATATCTTCTCCCATCCTATGACTTATGTTTTCATTCTCCGAATAGTATCTGTTTTAGAGAGCTTTTTTGTCATTGTGACCAAAATTCCTAACACAAGTAACCTAAAGGAGAAAATGTTTATTTGGGCTCAACATTTCAGAGGTTCAGTCCATGGTTGTCCAAATCTGAGGCAGAAACATTATGGCAGCAGATGCAACAGAGGATGGTTGCTTATTTCATGGCAGATGGGAAGTAGAGAGAGAAAGTGATGATAGATAGATAGATAGATGAAGTAAATAACTACCAGTGACATGTAAAGTCCTTCAGATCACATCCCCAGTGACTCACCTCCTATAGCCATGCCCCACTGGCCTATAGTTACCACCCAGCAAATTCATTCAAGTTATTAACCCATCAATGGATTTATCCACTGATGAGGTTAGAGCCCAGATTCAGTTATGTCACCTTTGAACATTATTTCATTATGAACACATAAGCTTTTCTGGGGGTCATTTTATTTCCAAACCATATCAGTATAATCTCCAAACCATAACAGTAAATGAAAACCAGAAGTTTTAAATTTCAATGAAGCAAAGCTTACCATTTTTGTTGTTATATGTAAGAAATTATCATCAGACCCAAAATAATTTTAGATTTTGTCTTCTCAGAGTTTTGTAGTTTTGAACTTTATATTAAATCTCTTATCCATTTTGAGTTAATATTTGTGAAATACATGAGGTCTAGGTCTAGATTATTTTTTCTTTTCATGTGGATGCCCATTCGTTGAAAAGACTATTCTTTCTTTATTAGATTGTCCTTGCTTCTTTATTAATGATCAGTTAACTATTTTTGTTTGGGTCTATTTCTAGGCTCTCTCTTCTGTTGTGTTGAACCATTTGTGGGTTTGTTTTCCAATAGTTCCACATTATCTTGATTAGTGTAGCTTTTTAGGAAACCTTGATGTCAGGCAGTGTCAGTTCTCTAACTTATTCCTCATGAAATACTATTACCTATTCTACGTCTTTTTCACTTCCATTTAAATTTTAGAATCATAATGTCAGTAACCACAATGTTACTTACAGAGAGTTTTGACTGAGATTGTGCTGAATCTACAGATGAAGTTGAGAAAAACTGATATCTTGAAAATGATGTTTTCATTTCTATATACATCGAATATCTCCATATATTTAGATCTTCACTGATGCCTTCCTTTGTTTATTATATGGTTTTCTCATATGGATATTGTACATGCTTTGTTAAATTTATTTCTGTATTTTTTCTTCTTAGTAACAATATAAGTGGCATTGTGTTTTATTTTCAAATTTCAATTTATCTTTGTATATAAAAGAGCAGCTTATTTTACATATTAACCTTGCATCTTGCAACTTTGCTAAAATAACTTATTAGTTCCAGGCTTGTTGTGGATTCTTTGGAATTTTCTACACAGATAACTGTGCATTTATGAACATAGATGGTTTTATTTCTTCCTTCACTATCTGACTTAATGTATTAACTAGGACGTCCCAGAATCATGTTGAATAACAGCTATCTGACCTTAAGGGAAAAGCATCTAACATCCTACCAGCAAGTATGACATTAAGTATCTACCACATAAATGCAAAATGTTATAATGGGGGAAACAGGGAGTGAAATGCAGTGGGAAAAGTTTGTGGGGACTGTTTTGATCAGCATTCTAACTACCATAATCCCAAAACAAATGGCCACACAGCTTAGAAAGATTTATTTGCTCACAGTTTTTGGAGGTTTTAAAGTTTTAGTCCATGTCAGGCCAGGTCTGCAGAGCTCAAGGCATGACAGTGGAAAGCAGAGAGAATAGCATGCAAAGCCCCACTCTCACATTACAGAGGCCAGAAGCAGAGTGATCAGGGAGAGGAGAGCTCTTATGAAATCCCCAAAGCTGCACCCTTAGGGATCTCACCTTAGCAACCAAGCCCTGCTTCCAACTTTGCTGCTTTATTTCTGTGAGGGATGGGGGACATTCTAAATTCAAACCATGCACACACTTGTAATCCCAGCATTTGGGAGGCTGAGTCTGGAGGATCACGGTTTGGGGACAGCTTCATCTACTACTTAGTGAGGCTCTCTGCAACTCAGTAAGACCCTGTTTCAAAAAATAAATAATAAAAAATAGGACTGGGGATGGAGCTCAGAGGTAGAATGCCCCTGGGTTCCATCCCCAGTACTTCTAAATAAATAAATAAATAAATAAATAAATAAATAAATAAATAAATTCAAAGCATTACAGGGATTCTGTATTTTTTGCTCATTTTTAAGTAAACCTAAAACCATCCAAAATATATAAATATATTTTATATATATTTATATATATAAAAAAAATAAAAGTATATTCATTTTTTAAGACAGGTTTTTAGGGAAAGTTATAGACTTAAAGCAATATTAAATAGAAGGTACAGAGATTTCTCATCTGTATCCTACCTCCACACAGGCAGAGCACCCCCAACCCACATCAGTATCTCCACTGGAGGAACTTTTGTCTAACTGAAGATCCTGCTTGACACAGTGTTGCTCAGAGTCCATGGTTTGCATTAGGAATCACCACTATTGATAGACAGACAATGGACTCAGGCAAATATACAACACCACGAATCTAGGCTTACAGTATCACACAGAGTGTTTTCTTATTCTACAGATTTTTAAGATTTAAATCAAAATTTTAAATGGAAATAGACAAAAATTGTACATATCCATGAGAAGCCATGTCATGTTTCAATACATGCACATGTTATGCAATGTTTAAATCATCTCCTCACGCTGGGTGTGGTGGCACACGCTTGTAATCCCCGCACTTGGGAGGTGGAGACAGGAGGATCGCACAGGTTTGAAGCCAGCCGTGCTGGTTTAAGAGACCCTGTTTCCAAATAAAAATATAAATAGGTCTGGGAGTGTAGCCCGGAGGTAGAACAGCTTCCAAGAACCCCAGTACCACCAAAAAAAAAAAAAAAAAAAATCTCCTCAAACATTTACCTTTTTTTTTTTTTTTTTATTCCTCGTGCTGTTGGGGATATATCCCAGAGCCATTCTACCTCTGAGATATACCCCCAGCCATATTTTTTAATAATTTTTTTATTAGTGCATTGTAGTCATACATCTTAATGGGATAAAAAATCTTGTGGAGATATACATGCACACATCACCCAGTCAGCCCCTACCCAATCCCTAACCCTTTTCCCTCCCCCTCCCCCTCCCCATGTTTGGCTTCCTGATTGACTTTGATATATTTAAGCACATCATGTGCTTTAAAGAGTTTCCTTCTTCCCCCTCCCATCCCCTCAGATAGGTCACCTTAATTGTTTCTCTATAGGATCCCTTCTTCATCTAGAGTTCCTCCTGTTACCCATTTCTCCCTAGTTTTTGCACATTAGGGAAAGCATCTGACTTATTATTTTTTGTGACATTTCACTGTAAATGCCATAATTTTGTTCTCCTTTATGACTGGGGAAAATCCCATTGTGTACACATCCCATAGTTTTATAATCCACTCACCTGTTGAAGGACATCTTGCCTGGTTCCATAGTGTGGCAATGGTGAATTGTTGCTCATGCATTAGTTTGGTATTTTGGTTTTCATTCTTTTTGGTAGATACCCAGAGGTGGTATTGCTGGGTCATATGATAAGTTTGTTTTCCTTTTTCTGAGGATCATCCATACTGTTTTCCAAAGTGGTTGCACCAACTTGCAATCCCACCAACAATGTATTAGAGCTTCTATTTCTCCACATCCGATCAATTACAGTTTCTTTCTTCCTTGGAAGTCCTTCTTTTAATTTCTATACTGATTCCTACTTACTGAAATCCTGAGAGCCAGAAGGCGAATAACTTTGACAAAGATGATCCACTCACAACCATTTTTTTTTAAAATAGAGGTCACTTGGATATGAGAATCTGCTGAGAGATGAGGTGAGGCAGTGGCAGCTTCTAGTGCTTCCTGGCCATATGGTTGCAGGGACCCACTGGCCCTTTGCTGTGGAGCAGGCCCCAGTCCCAGCCTCACCACGTGACAGACTCCGGCCCAGCCTTAATGGCTCCAGACCCAGCCCCACTGCTGGCAGGCCCTGGGCCCAGCCTCGCTGGCTCCAGACCTGGCCTCACCACGTGGCAGGCTCTCAGCCCTATTATTATTTTTTTTTTTTTGTGGGTCTGGGGATGAAACCCAGGGACATTTGACCTCCAAGCTACACCCCCTGTCCTACTTTGTATTTTTTTTTTTTATTTTGAATCAGGGTGTCAGTTGCAGAGAGCCTCACTAAGTAGCTGAGGCTGGCCGTGAACCTGCTATCCTTTGTTTCCAGCCTCCCAAGTACTGGGATTAGAAGCATCCATCATCATGCTCAGTTATCATTTCTTTATAGTGAATACATCTAGAGTCCTTTCTTCTGTCTCTGTGACTCGCTCACTACATTATTGTTTGCTATAGTGACCCGACTGTGGGAGCACACCTGGACTTGCTCCTAGCTCACTGTCACTCAATACTCATTGGCCAGCCCTTCCCCATGCCTGCTATGATACCCTACAAAATTTTAACTAAACTTCTGCTTTTGAAAGAAAAGAAAAGGAAATAATGAATTGGAGTAGGAAAGATACTGAGTACCAGTCTGTCCAAGTATTTCTCAGCCTGTTTATGGTGGAGAATAATCAACTAGAGCTTTGGGGGAGGGGGTGGGTTCACTGGGGATTGAACCCAGAGGCATTACTCCCATATCTACTTAATTATTTTTATTTTGAAATAGGGTCTCACTAAGTTGAGGAGGGCCTCACAAGGTTGCTGAGGCTGGCTAACAAATTACAATTTTTCTGCTTCTCTCTCCCAAGTACTGGAATTACAGGTGTGCACCATCGCCACGCCTGGCTTATCATTTAAAGCCTTTAACTCCAGCCCTACTCAGAGAATCATGGAGCACACTATCACAGCACTTTTGTGGCCCAGTTACTGATTACAGGCGTGCGCCACCACGCTCGGCTGGAAGTAACTATTTCTATTGCAAGATATGGTAAAACTGAGATGCCTTAAAAATGTAGAATCAAAAATAGTCACTAAACTTTTATAAAGATCTTGTCTGTATTTTCATAAACTTGTATGTGTGCCTTGAAAAGGATTACCTAGTCTTGAATCCAGTGAATCTGTTATTGGTAATTTTTGCTATGGTAATTAATTTGATGGATTAAACTATTGTACAAAAATATTTATTACTGCATTATTATAATAGCAAAACATAGATACTGTCTGAATATCCATATAATAGCAGAATGATTAAATAATATTTGTGCAGCAACACAATGGAATATAATGTAGCTATTACAAATCATGATGAGGAAGTTAAATTATAGTGAAAATTATTGTTACTAGTTAATTATGACTACAATGAGCTCAACATGGTGCTATCCAAAAACGAATGACTACAAAAAGCTTCAAACATCACATTCTTCACATTTAACCACAGCTTTGTCCTTGCTTACCCTTAGCTTGGAGTAAATGAATCAGTGTGCAGATACAACTATGTAAACATGTGTGAAACCAGTAGGGTATTGAATTGAAAAGCCACATGATGCGATTCAGTCTTTTCATTCTAATTTTAAAATTTCTATTGTTGTTTGTAGAGTAAATGCTTAATCTTCAAATGATGAGCAGTACTTTGCCTCTTCCAGTTCATCAGGGATTTAAGTGATGTTAATGATTACCTATAACTATCATAATAGTGCCTACCCTGGCAGAAAAATCTGAGAATTGAAGGACTTATCCAGATAATTCAACATCCTGAACCCTACCTCCCAAATAATCATTTAAAAAATCTTGCAGATAATTGAAACAGATTTTCCCCCTTAGGCAATTGTCTCAAACTCACTTGGCCGGTTAGAATCTGTTACAGCAATGCTCCTCAAATTTGGCTTGTATCTGAATCAACCAGGGATCTTGTTAAAAGGCAGAATTTGATTTGATAGATTTGAGGTGGGTTCTGAGATTCTTCAATTAAAATAAGCTCCCAGGTAGCGCCAATACTGATGGTCCAGGGACCACAGTTGAGTAACAAATTCCATGTGTGTAGTCCACTTATCTAGTGAATCTAGATTACTTTTATACTTATATGTATATATGTAAATGTGTGCAAATTTGTAATTCACACACATATATATGCACATATGTATTCCATACACTTGTATTCGTGCCGTGCATATCTCATTAATATGTCTATGTATAAGTATTTATAGATGTACACATGTAAGAATATATAGCTACACGTGCATAGTATTCTGTCAGGTTCGGACATCAACATGAAGCAAATTCTGAAGAATGCCCAGTTCACTCTGCAGTTTATGCTATACAGGCAGCCTAGTTTTCTTTGTTTTTTCATTTCTGAAACAAAAATAAAAAATAATACCTACCTATAAGTCCTAGATTCTGTGGGAGGAAAAGAAAAGAAATCAAATGTTGAGTTAGATCATGCTTTGCAGAAGCTTAACTTATTTAACAATAAAAGCAAATTCTGGCTGTTAGTGTAAAACATAAATAAACTTTAGTAACTCTTGCTGATAGAATTGAAATCTAGCAGTTTTCTTTCTCATGGACTATGCTCAATAAATGTTTGTTCAGTAAATAATATAGAAACAAATTCATAAACACCTATAGCCATATCTTGATAATGCATCCTATGTAGCACTTTTCGGCTACTAACTTAAAAAGGTCTTTTTTATGCTCTTCTCAAATGATAACCTGATTGACTCCAAGTATGATTAGTGTATTCATTTTTGTAGCTAGTCTTAAATAAGGGAAATGCTGTTTTCTGTGACATAGTGTTTGAATTGATGATATCTTCCAGAGGCAGTGAGTAACTCTCACAAATTATTATTTTCCAGACAGTGTCCTCTGCAAAAATAGTGCTGAGAGGTTGAGGCGTATCTATCTGCAGGGTATAAAAAAGCATCAGCTGAAATACTCTCTGCTTGCTTCTTTCTTTGCATAGATAATGCGCTGCTTTCCTCCACTGAATAGAGATTGTTGCCATAGTAATGTTTTAAGAACACCAATAGATCAATATTAGAACTGCAGAAAGTATCTGAGATATTTTATGCAATTTGTTAGTATAACACTATATGCCCCCATTCTTGTTTATTTGCTCAACTGTAGAAGAAAGATCTGAGCAACTTTCAGAACTGGGCAGTTCTGTGTTGTGAAGAATTAGTCAGCAGTGCCCTCTGACTGCTTCACAGCTGAGAACTAGGTATGCTAGGCACCAAACAATAACAATATCAATGCAGAGACTTGTGTGTCTGCCAATCTGGAAAGGAGTACAGTCCTGAATGCACCAGGGTGCCAGGATCCCAGCTGTCCCTTAAAATGTACACTCTGATTCTTTTCATATTATATCTCAAAGTTTGTCTAAAGAAATTAAATATCTTTCTCTTTTATTTGTTGTATTCATCTCTAACTCCCCATCATAATTCCCAACCTGCCCACATGAATAATATCTCAGTGCCACACACACACCCGGAACAAAATATGAGAAATGAGTCGCAATTCCCTATGTTACAGAATGTTTAGAAACATTCAGATGGTTTAGAATCAAGAGCTAGAAGGAAAAAAAAAAAAAAAACATATACCAATTATGTGTCTGCTTCCTTCTATAACAAAGCTACACACACAGGCAGTGCTTATTATGCCAAGATGTAGACATTTCTTCCATGAGAGCCCATTATCTTTGAGTGCTGCTGCAAAAAAGCTCTTCAAGTCATCCCAAAAACAAATGTACTTCTGAGGAGCTGGGGAAGAAGAGGCCTGGGTTCCAGCTGCCGCTCTGCTTCCAGCCATGGGGCCCCAAGCAAGTCATTTCACCTTTCCTGAGTCTGGTTTTGCAGGTTTCTAGGGAGCTGTACTTAACAGTGAGAATTTCCACCTGATTATAAAACCTGATGGCTCCATGAAATAGAATCAAATAAGAAATCCTTTTTTTCTTTAGTCTTTTGTTCCACTTTTTTATTTCTTGCTGATATGGTGCAGTATTCAGTATCTGTTCTCACTGAGACTGGCAGTAAACATAGCCTGTCTGTCAAAAAGATTTAACTCAGTGCTATCCTAGTCATGCATATTAGGAATTAATTCAAGGGTTCTGTAAGACTGAGGATACTTGTTATTTCAAATTTAAACACATGTGTATAATATGCACACACATACACACACATACACATGTTTATATAACTAAAAGATGAACATTTCCAAGCTATTGGTCAAGTTGCCTGAAATTTTTATAGCTTCATATTGAGAAATAAAGCAATGCCTTGATATAAAAAACTTAACCATCTGTTCTAGGTTATTCCTTCATTGTGACCTTGATTAAAATTGCATGAAGTTAGCCCATTTACCTGTAAAAGTCATATTTGGCCTGTAAAATAAAACCTACTCCCAATGTAAATCATCTTTTGTTTAATTGTAACAGTCATTTTAGTTATATGGGAAGTGCTTAAAGCATAGACCCTGGATGCTAAACTGTAATTTCAATTTAAACATTATTTGGCATATAGTTGACTGTCACTCCGCACATTCCTGGTCATCTTCATTGTGGCAAAGTGCCCTCTGCTCAGGTGGTTGAAAATTAACTATATTTTCATTAGTCTAAAATTTTCTTTGGTTTGATCCTTTTCCACCAGGCATTTTTGGCAATTTAGTTTTTCCTCATTTAGGGGGCTCATTTCTACTTGGAAAAAATCAGAAACAATTTTATATGGGAACCCCAGCTATCGAGATGCTAGAGAAGCCGTTATATTGCATAGAAAGCATATTCAGGACTGTTCTATTTACTTAAATTAAGTGGAATGAATAATCATGACAACTTCCATAATTAACAGAACTTTATTCTGTTCTACAACCATTAGGCAACATGACAGAGTGAGCTGACACGAGCAGGTTCCCCTCAAATACCACTGTCCTTACACTCAGCTCCCAAAACAGAAATGCTAGAGAAAAACAGGACAACAGCACAGAACAGTTTTAATACAAGTAAAACACACACACACACACACACACACACACACACACACACACGTCAAATCTCTGGAAGAAGAAACACAGAATTTAAAGACAGAGTAACACAGCACAGGGGGGCAGTTTTACACAGCAGGGGCCCACAGGGCCTGCAGGGGCAGGAGGCCCTGGAGACTGCCTGTTTGAGGTAAGTTCAGTCTGGGCTTCTTGGGAGGCTGGGAGTCCAACTGTGGGCTGGAGGGTCAGAGCTGAAGCACTGACTCTTCTAGAGAAAAGAAGTCAGGAAAACTCTGTATTTGTCTAAGCAAAGCTTGAGGAAAGTTGTCCTTCTAGGGCACTGGGTTGAAAAACAGTTACCAAAAATCAAAACCCCAAAGCCAGGTGTGGTGGTACATGCTTGTAATCCCAGTACCTGGGAGGCTGAGACAGGAAGATCCGGGTTCACGGCCAGCTCAGCTACTTAGTGGGGCTCTCTACAACTTAGTAAGACGCTGTTTCAAAATAAAAAATAAAAGGGTGGTGGTACACACTTGTAATCCCTCCGCTTGGGAAGCAAAGACAGGAGGATCGCACAGGTTCGAAGCCAGCTTCAGCTACTTAGTGAGGCTCTCAGCAACTTAGTGAGACCCTGTTTCCAAATAAAATATAAAATAGGTCTGGGCGTATAGCCCAGAAGTAAAAAAAAAAAAAAAACAACCCTGGGTTCCATCCCCAGTAACCCCCCCACACACACACACAGAATAAAAAACAGGGCTGGGGATGTAGCTTGGAGGTAGAATGCCCCCTGGATTCAATCCCCAGTACCACAAAAAAATAAAAAATAAAAACCCCAGTTTTGTGACATATCTGGGTGTATTACTTGAATTTATACTACCTGCATGATGAGAGAGTCCTGGGTCAAAAAATAAGCCTAAAACTTGGCCCAGACCATTGAGACCCTGAGACCCAGAGGAAGGAATTCCAACCCAGGAGATCTGGAATGGTTTCCTGGCATGGTGGGTGGGGCTCTAAGGAAAAAGAGAATTTCAGTGCATGGAATTAGGGGAGAGGTGTTCCAGGAGGTGAGCTACCTTCACAAGGGTACATGAAGAAATAGGTGGCATAAGATAAAAATACAGAAAGGAGGTATAGTCAGAAAAACAGGCTGGATGTGGGATTAAATTAGAGGGACATTACACTCAAAGCTTTTTCACTGTAAAATTATTGGTATTGTGTTCAAGTTGACTGAAAATGTCATAAATGTGTAGGCTAGTAATGAGGGCTTATTCCTTCCCACTGTAAAATGAGTAATATGAGTAACGAATGGGACGAATGAGTGAAAGGGTTATTTAATACTAGCTAACCTCATCGGAGTTTGCTTGGGTGAATTGTTGCCTATCATCAGATAAATAAATCCTTGCCACTACTCTCCCACAGCTTTCTATAGAAAAGGGCAAAAGAGGAGCAGCCCAGTTTTCCTGTTATTTGAGCACTGGTCTTGTTATTTTCGGTTTCAGCCTCATATTTTCAGCCATTGTTTGTCTAGTACATCTCACTCAGTCATACACAGTCTCTCACTGAATCTCAGTTTCTGCTACTTTGGGAGATTACTGCCTGTCTTTTGAGATTTTCCTCGGGATCCCTGAGGTACAGTTTGTGTAGTCTGCGTAGCTTACTCTTATAGTCAAACTATTCCAGAAAATCTCTTAATGGGGAAGACATACAAACTGATGTTTTCGCATGATATAAGATCACCTGGAAACTCTATTTATTAACACAGATCAGGCTTAGGCATGTTTTTTGCAATAAAGAGCCAGATGGTAATTATTTTAGGCTTCATGGACTCTATACAGTATTTGATCACAGAGTCTTCTTTGTTTTCTGTTTGCTTTTACAACACCTAAAAAAATGTAAAATCTAGTCTTGGCTCACAGGCCATATGAACACTAGGGCCAGATTTGGCTGATCAGCTACAGTTTTCAAGCCTTGATATCGATTAACCCAAGAAACACAGCATTTGGGGCACTTAATTACAAAGAAGACTAGCTAGCAGGAGTGAATGTCTGAGACCCTGAGGGATGACTGTTGGAGTGCTGAGAATGGCTGAAGAGAATATTAAGAACACAAGACTATGCTTGCCTGAACAGCCAGAGAATCCATCAAAAGGAAATCATTTTCAAAGTGAAATCATGCTTGCATGGTGAACAGGAGAATATCAATCCAAACAGATGTGTAAGAAGAGATGGAAAATCAGAATCATGGAACGGTAGATTATTTAAAACAAAGTTCAGTGTCAGCAACAATATACAAAAGAGCCTAGAATACAAGCTTAAGGAAGACCCTACATCAAAATGTAGACTGCTGCATCCCCCTTTGATTTTAAGCGTGATGACTAGCTTTAATGTAACTATTTGTAATTATAAATTTATACAAAAATAGAAAGCTATTATTTGGGAGGAAGAGATGATGATAAAGGGGATATAGAAAAAAGAGGAGAGAGAGGAGGGTATGATGGGTCAATTTGATTAGGCTATAGGATGCCCAGGTAGCAGGCAAAACCTAATTTCTAGATGTGTGTCTGACAATGTTTCTGGTAGAGATTACTATTTGCTTATCAACTTAGCAAGACTCTGTTTCAAATTAAAAATAAAATAGGGCTGGGGTATAGCTCAGACATAGAATGCCCCTGAGTTCAAACTCCAGTACCAAAAAAAAATTACTAATTGGTAAAGAAGTTACCCTCACCAGTTTAGCTAGGTATCAACCAATATACTGAGAACTCACAAAAGACTAAAAGGCAGAGGAAGGTGAATTCTTTCTCTGCTTGAGTTAGGGGTCTCCTACCCTCAGACATTGGTGCTTCTGGTTCCCAAGCCTTCAGACCTGCACTGTAACTGGCTTTTCAGGGCCTTCAGCTTGCAGATGGCAGACTATGGGACTTCTCAGCCTCCATGATTGTATGAGCCAATCTCTCATAATAAATCTCTATCTATCATCTATCTATCTATCTATCTATCTATCTATCTATCTATCTATCTATATACTGTTGGTTCTGGTCTCTGAAGAGCTCTAATATAGAGGTAAAAGAAGAGGACAAAATGTGAAGCCAAAAGAAGCAAAAAGAAGGAGGAGGAGAAGTGGAGTAAAAAATTAATACATTATAAAATCTACTAATTTTTTTAAGTATAAGGTGACAAATGGAATTTATCTTATGCCTAAACACTCGGACTATAATAAGAGGAATGAAGGAATAAGAGGAATGAAGGAAGGGTGAAGAGAAGGAGAGAGAAAAAAGGGTGGTTTTTAAATTTTATTTCTCTCTTTTATTTTTCACAGGAAGTTGACAACTTACTATCTAAAACTAATCACATGACCACAACCCCAGCTGCAAGGAAACCAGGAAATGTATTCTAGCTGAGTGCATTACCTTCTCTAATCATCAGCAGAAAAGGGACAGTGGTGTTGGGAAAGCCTATGGTAGTTCTTGCCTCATAGAACAACTCTCACTTTACAATGGCAACTGGAGTATTTTCCACAAAAGTCAGGGATCTGAAACCACACGAAATTTAAGAACCACTCAGAGACACAGGTATGTGATTGGCTAAAGTGTTTTTTTGGTGGATGAACTGGTGAAGATCAGTGCATTAAATGAGCAATAAAAATAAATATGCATAAAATACATTGCCCTTTTAAGGAACTCAAAAGAAAGTGGCATAACCCTTGAAAGTACATCAGTGGTCTTGAACAAAATACAACACAGTTTACTAGAGGTGAGTTATTTATTTATTTTGTGGTGCTGAGGATTGAACCCAGAGGCATTCTACCTCTGATCTACACCCCCTTTTTATTTTTTACTTGGAAACAGAGTCTCCCTAAGTTTCAGAGGGCCTAAGTTGCTGAAGCTGGCTTTAAACCTGGGATGCTCCTATCTCAGCCTCCCAAGTACTGAGATTACAGTAGCTATGTGCCACCACACTCAGCTGAGGTGAGATATTTAGAAATGAAAATTTTAAGTTAGCATTTTTGGACTGGGAGAAAATATTCACAATGCACATAATTGACAAATAACTTGTGTCCACTTTCTCTATAAAACTTCTAGAATGCAATACCAAAATGTAAATATATATATATATATATATATATATATATATATATACACACACATGTATATTTAATGAGTGAAATATTTAAAGAGATACCAAAAGAAGATATACAGATGGTCAATAAGTACATAAAAAGATTCTTGATATCATTAGTCCCCAGGGAAATGCAAACTTAACCACAATGAGGTACCATTACAAACCCAATAAAATAATTATTAGTAAAAAGGCTGATAATACCAAGTATTGGCAAGAATGTAGATATGAAACTTGTCGTTGCTGATATAATGTAAAGCAGTACACCACTTTGGAGAATAATTTTTCAGTTTATAATGAAGTTAACATGTAATCCAGCAATTTCACTCTTATGTACTTACCCAAGAGAAATGAAAACATGTCCACAAAACACCAAGAACACCCATAGAAGTTTTATTCATAATCTTGAAACATCTGTAAGCAATGCAAATGTCCATCAGTGAGGTAAGGAATAATCAAATTATGGTGTATCACCACAATGAAATTCTACTCAGCTAGAAGGAATGAAAACCACTTCACTGGACAACATAGATGAATCTCAGAAACATTATAGTATGCAAAAGAAGCTAGACACATAAAAGTTCATACTGATGATTTTATTAAGAAAATTCTATATCTAGGCATGGTAGTACATGCTTGGAATCCCAGCATTTGGGAGGCTGAGACATGAGGATCACAGTTCATGGACAGCCTCAGCTACTTCCTGAGGCCCTTTGCAACTCAGTGACACTTTGTTTCAAAATAAAGAATAAAAAATAGGGCTTGGGGTGTAGCTTGGAGGTAGAATGGCCCTGTATTGCATCCTCAGTACTGAAAAAAAGAAAAAGAGAAAGAAAAAGAAAAAATTCTAGAACAGTTAAAGCTCATTTACAGGGACAAAATGGAGATTGGTGGTTGTTTGGCTTGGGAATAGTAATGGAAAAATAAAAAGGTTCAGTGTGGTACAAGAGGCCAAAGGAACTTTTAGAGATATTAGAAAGGTTCTCTGTCTTGTTTTCAGATAGCTAATTTTCTGAAACTCATCAAAACATATATAGCTACGAGGGAGACTGAGGCAGGAGGATAGCATTTTCAAGCCAGCCTCTGCATATTGGTGAGAATCTGTCTCAAAATAAAAAATAAAAATGGTTGGGTATGTCACTCAGTAGTAGAAGCACCCTGGGGTTCAATTAGTATTGTTGGGTTATAATTTTGAGTTCAAATCTGTGCATAATGAAAAAATCAATTGAAATCTTGGAACTTGTTTTATTAACTCATGCATTCATCAAACTCGTCTATCTAATACTTGCTATGTGGTAGGAACTGTAGTAGGTATAGAGGGTGTTCAAAGGAAGGAACCCTGCTTGAGATTGTTAGGAAAAAGTCTCACCCAATAGATGTTTGAGTTGGGCCTTGAAGGCTGAATGTTAGCTGCTCAGAAGCATGCTGAAAGAGCATTTGTCCCTGCCCAGAAAGAAACATGGAAATGTACAGATGAGAAGAGCCTGGTGCAGTATAGCTTTTGGGGGTGGATCATACACTTCATGAAAGTGATACAGGTGTGGCCCCATCAGAGAAGGCCTGGTGTGCAGTGTTAAGTGGCTGAACGTGGTCCTCTATGCACTGAGCAACCTTAAGGGGCTTTAAGCAGGGGAGTACTGTGGCCAAATTTGCATTTCTGACAAAAGTGAAATGAATACATCAGGGGCAAATTAGTCTGAAATGAGCTTCGGTGTGCTTAATTTATTAAGAACTAGACTCAGCTGTTAGTAAGGACCTTAGGAAGAACTTTCCTTTATCAAAGCCTGTAACACTCTACATGACCTGGCCTCTGCCGTCCTCTCCAGTCTCATTCCACCTCACTCCCACTCGCCTCCTGACTGCTCTGCTCTGGTCACACTGGCCTCCCACCTTTCCTCAGACATTCCCAAGTAATTCCTGCCTTGGCACTTTGCATTCATCTTTGTCTCTGTTTTGCTCTCTGGTTCCTTCTCATTATCCTAGTCTTCATTCAACTGTTACCTATCGCAGAAAGCCTTTCCCTTACTTTCCTATCTAATTCTCTTTCCCATTCACTCTTCATTGTTTCTATGTAATCCTCTTCCCGCCATGAAGAACCATGAAGGTTCTGAGAGCTTACCCTATTTGCAAGCAAAGAACTGAGCTTGGAGCGTGATCTTGTGCACACGGAAGAAGACACAAGGCTCCGGGGTCAGAGATAAAGGACCTTATTGCACAAAGCACAACAAGCAACACTAGCTTCGTGTTTCTTCTTGCTAGCCAAGCCCCAGGGGTGAGCAGTGTACCCCAGATAGTACTATATACACAGCAGATTATGTTATAGCTGAGGAACCCAGAAATTAGGGGAGCTGAATGTTTCTTGTTGAGCAGTAAGCAAGCCTACCTCGCCATTTGTATAGAGGAAGACATCTTCCATACACTAGACAGTGTTCAAGCCTATCCTCTGCTCCAGAGGAAAACAACACCTTTATCATCCAAGTCTGTTTACTATAAGACAACCTTAAAGAGTCCAGAACAAAAGGAAACTTAGTGCCTTTGCTTAAAAGACATGCAGAAACTTGAGAGAGCTTTAGAGAATTATCTCCCAACAATGTCTAACCCTCATTTCTGTACTGTTTCAGCTTTTGCTGAATTTTCCTATGAATATACTGCTCCATCAACCTCTCTGAATAATGTAAACAAGGACTGGGATATAATCCATTTGATTTGTCTCATACGGTATTTAATTAAGGTTACTGTCAGCAGCACTCCAAATAAAAGATGAGACTAACCTGCAGCATAGATCTCAAGCATACCTCCCTGTGGTCCAGAGGTAACCAGATAAAACATCCTACAGACCATTAAGGTCTCCCTCAAAAGCAAAGTTTTTCTGTATTGACATTTACAAATGGCCCAAAGCATTAATCCAGGTATAACAGGATGTGCCAGCAATTGTATACATTTCACCCTGATCCACAGGGAAGAAGTTTAGGGCAATTCTTACCAACCATGGATAGTGAGTTGAGGCAGACCGTAATGTCTTCAATGGTCAAAATGGTGTCTCCTTAAATACTTAAAGGTCCACATGACTATCCATAAAGTGTAAGTCACTGTGTTTTCAGGAGACAGACTTTTTACAGCTGGCCTCTTGCATCAAATAGGAGTTCAGGTAGACAATGCCCCCATGTGGTTTTTTGGCCAGTTGGTAGGCCCAAGAGTATCTGGTTCAGTTGGGGTAATTTACAGTAGTCTTTATTTTTGGAGGGAATAGCTGAGGTCAGCCCAACTTGTCCTCTTTGTCTAACCCACCAGCCATGGATCACTCACCTGCCTCATGGAAAGACTAAATAGGAGTAGAAAAGAGGGCTATAGATACAAGTGCTCTGCATAGGAATTTCAGAAGCTAGAGCCACCCCCTAATGTTTCTAATAAACTTCATAGAAACTTTAAAATGAATGATGATCAAATTATGGTTGGAATCCCTTAGAGGACGGATGCTTGTTGTAGCCTGGAGAAATATGACAGCTATTTTCCTTCATAAGGAAGGCTGGCGGAGTGGTTTTGAAAGACAAAGATCATTAGTGGACCCCTCCTCTGCATCTTCCAGAGTCTAAAGTATTCATTCCTTCCCCAGGTGCTGGAGTTATTGCTTTCTGTTCTCAAAATCAGTGTGCCTCACTTCAATATCTATCTTTAATCACTCACTACTTTTTTTTTTTAATACTGGGGATTGACCCCAGTGGCATTTTATTTCTGAACTACACCCCCAGCCCTATTTGTTTTATTCTTTATTTTGAAACAGGATGTCACTAAGTTGCAGAGGGCCTCACTAAGTAGCTGAGGCCAGCCACGAACCTGTGACCCTCCTGTCTCAGCCTCCCAAGACCTGGGATTACAAGCTTGTACAACCACACCTGCCCAGTCACTCACTACTCTTGCCCAGTCTTTCAGCCAATATGGACCATGTGCAAAAATAAAACAGGCCCTTTTGTAAAACAGATCTATCATTTATCCTGTCCTGTAGGCCCCTTTCCCCATAGGGATTAAACATGCATAATCTTCAACCAAGAGGTCATTATCTTTCAGCTCTAGGACCATATCAGTCCAATAAGGGAATCTAGGTGGCTGAAGCTTAATTACATTTGAACGTCCTACATCACCTTCTGGCCAGGCTGCTACCCATTGTCTACCAACCAGGTTGGCCTGAGGTTGCCATTAAGGAAACAAAAGAAACCTCTGGCCCAGAAACAACATAGGTAGGATCCAAATTTTCAAAATAGGACCATCCATCCCTTCCATCATGATCATTACCCAGAAAGTGGCCAAGAGTGAATGATTCATGTCTGGGAACAGCCACAATCAGTGACCAACTGCCTTACTAAGGGGTGTGGACCATAAAGGGTTAAGGGAGTTGTATCAGCTCTTTATAGCTGTTATAACAAGTTCTAGCCAACTGAAGTAGCATGAAACAACAGAAAATTTATCCTTGTATGGTTCTGGTGGCAATCTGGGCTATGCAGGCTTGATCAGCAGTTTGGTTGCAGTTGATTTCATCATGAGTAGGTTCTTAGGATAGACATCTACATAACTCTGCAGGATTGTTGAAGATTTAAAACCTCCAAATGTGGAGGCTTTAAATCTTCCAGTTTGTGGGTTTCCAAGTGCCAGACCAAATAACTATATATTTGACAACATTCCAAGAGTGAGTCAAAATGTAAGCATCCATCAAGGGTAATGTTGGCCAGAGCTATAGGAAGGCCTTGAGTTCTACCCAGAGATAGGGCCACACAATCCATTTCACTACTGCACAGCTAAATGACACTTCTGGTGGATACAGTTGATTTTGGCTTTGCCAAGCCATCAGTGAACCAGGCCTGAGCATCTATAGCAGTAATCAGCAAACCTTTTTAGACTTATGGTCTAAATACCACAAAGATTCATTCGATCCCTATTTCAACTGTTTAACTCTCCCACAGTAGGGTAAAAGCAAATAATACATAAATGAATGGGCATAATTATTTTTTGGTTAAACTTTATTTACAAAAAGAAGGTGGGCAACCTATAGGCTATAGATTTTGAACTTCTGAGGGGACCTCTCTGAGTTGAAAGCCCTATTGATGCAATGGTTTTGCTTCAGATAATAAAGGAGGAAATAAATTTGCCCTCTCAGGAATAGCTACCATTTTTCATGCAAAGTTGAGATGATTTGGGGGCCAGGGTGGCTACACTCTTGAATATGCAAGAGTGCCTCTTCTACCTTGTTAGTGGTTGGGTCCAAGTTGTCTCAGAACATCAGATAAGACATAGAAGGTCTGCATAAGTCAGGCATTCAGTGTTGAGGAGAGCCAGAGAGAAAATTAATAGTGTTTTTCAAAAGGAGGATATCCAGTAGTCATGTCAAGGAAACAAAATTCCAATGGGAACATTCAGGTGAAGGCTGTGTCTCTTTACCAGAGGTTCTAGTCAGCAAAATCGTCAGTCACAGAGAGACTCCTATCTCAAAGGGGTTATCACAGACTTTTTGTTGTTATTTTTTCCTCTAAGCTCCCTCCCCTTGTATGGTGCTGACTGGCAAGTTAGTCCATATACTATCAAGTAAAGTGCCCAATGAGGCACTTACTGTCTCAAATACCAAAAAAGTTCAGTATGGAGCTCAGCCTGCTTTTTGCTGGTGGTTGTCTTGAGACAACTTTTCCTTAACCAATAGAGAGATTCAACATTGTAAACCTAGTCACCTGTTTCCCCCCAAAATCTACTCAGTAAGCAGGCACCTGAATTTTGTCAGCGTTTATCAGCATCTCTGCTGGAAACATATGTGCTGATATCAGTTAGGATCACTGAGACTCAGGCTTCTGACTTGCTAACCAAAAAGGATATCATCTGTATAGTGAAAACTTTGAGTAGAGACATTTGTACTAAATCCCAACTCACTTACTAGTGGCAAATATCAGAGTTTCAATAATTCCTTGATATATGAGGCTTTTATGATTAGGAGAATCACTTCTGGCAACCTATGGGACAGGAAGGTACATTAATATATAACATGATTTCACATGTATAAGAAACAAGAGCCTCCATTGAAGTAGCCCTCAGTGTCCCATCCAGGGTCCTATCTATAGGTCATATTAGCTTTCCCTTCCCACCGTATGCCCAGCTCAAGCTCTGTCAATTGAGACGTCACTGGATTGATCACCCATGTCCAATAGAATTCAAAAGTTTAAGGCCCGCCAGGCATGGTGGTGCATGCTTGCAATCCCAGCATTCGGGAGGCTGAGACAGGAGGATTTCATAGGTTTGAAGCCATCCTCAGCTACTTAGTGAGGCCCTTTGCAACTCAGTGAGATGCTGTTTCAAAATAAAAAATAAAAAAATAGGGCTGGCAGTGTCGCTTGGAGGTAGAATGCCCCTGGGTTCTGAAAAAATAAAAAAAAAGGCCCTTTTCTCCCCAAAGTTTCCCATACTAATCAGATGGGCATATATGCTGCTTGGGAACAGGGAGGACTTGGCCCAGCCCAATTATCTTTTTCTTGAAAACAGCCAAGGTTGATATTGAGAGAGATATAGGGATCAGAGGGGTACAGGTGAAAAGAATGATTCTGCACTAGTAATCAAGGCTTTCCATTTACTTTCAATTTCAAGCTGTCACCTGTACAGTATAACCAAATGAACTTCTAATGCCTTAATCTGCCTAAAGTTCTGTACTTTATTACTGGTCCCCTTTATTTCAGTATCAGGGTCCTCACTGCTGCACTAGCTAGAGCCATACTACCTTTCAGTTCTGGCCAGACGACTTGCACCTCACTGTCACTATCGCAGCTTCTTCCTTCTCACATAGACACAAGTGAACAACAACCAAAGCACCACTCTGGTGGCTTGATTGTTTTATTATTCTGCATTCCTTATCTTGGTCTCTAAACATACATTTATAGGTAGGTCAGTGGGATCCTTACTAATCTCCCCTCAAACCTTGCTCACCTATTACTGTTGGACTCAAGGGAGTCCTTTTGTATTCCTGAGCCTGACCCATGTGATATTCATCTCTTCTGTTCCAGAAAACCATGCCTCTTATACTTTCATCAAAAACTACTAAGATCTATGGGACATTTGACGATCAGACGAGATCGGGCGCATTCAGGGTGGTTTGGCCGTAGATGATCTTTGGGACATTTGAAATTTTTCCCCTATTTGTAAACTAACAAGGTAGTCTACCATAGTTCCTTGGATGCAGACAGAAAACACAAGGCTCCTGCTTCAGAGACAACCTACCTTATTATAGCACCGCAAGCAGCATGAGTTTCACATCTGTGTTGCTCTCCTTTGCCCCCCAAATCCAACAGGAGTGATGCTGAGAGGCCCAAGTGAAGGCTGCACACACATTGAGTTGTGTGGTAGCTGAGGAACCATGAGTTTAGCGGATCCAAACCTTTTATGCCGGACAGTAAGCAAACCTGCCTCCTTCTGCTCCAGAGGGGGACATTCTCTTCCAAGGTCATTTGTTAGATGAATATCCTCCAAAACATAGTTCAGAATAAAAGGGCAATAGTGTCTCTTCTCACAAAAGATGCAAAAATGTAAGACGTGCATGGAGAATTGTTTTGAACCCCCAATATCTTTATTTGATATTCTCTTATTTACTTACTTTTATTTATTCATTTTTGCTTCTACCAGAGCATAAGCGCCATGAGAGTAGAGACCTTCTCTCTTGGTGTTTGCTCCTCCTCTATCATCTAAAATTATACCTGGCACATAGCAGAATCTCAGTAAATACTTTTCCAACAAATAAATCTCTCAAAACCTTATTCACCCTCCAATATCTGGCATAGATGACCTGTCTTTAGAGGAGTTGTATGAGCTTCTCTTATTGAGACTTAAACCAGCCAGACATTCATAATGTTTATTTAACTTTTAGCACAGTGCTTTTTAATTGGGTCTTTTGTTATATAGTTCTTTAGTTCATGATTTTCTGCCCAGATTGAAAAGAAATTCATGACGGTGGGCATGGAATAATATTTAGTGGCCTATGAGCGAAGCAAATAAAAAATCTCAGCGTAGAATTGAAGGAGGCATTCACCTCGAGTTCATTCAAGTGCACTCTATGCTTCTTGCTAGTCCAGACTGGCTTCTTTAATTCTGTGCCCTCAGAACCAACTAAAGTGGCTCTCTTCTAATGGAAGTTCTGTGAATGTTCTATAAGTCCTTTCACAAATATTTGAGACCTTTTTGCTCAATATCTGATATTTGCCCGTGCTTCTGCAGAGGCAACCTCTACTACAGTTGTCAGCTCTGCTTTATGCCACAGAAGGCTGGCCTCTATAAACTGCATAAAAAAGGCACTCTTGCCTCTAGCTTCTAGCTAGGGTGTGGTCAGTGGAACCCCCAGTTTGAGTTAAAAGAACAGGAGGAGAATGACCTCAGGGCATTTATTCCCCAGCTCCCTCCTTACAGGGTCACTTTGGATTGGCTGTATCTCCCAACAAAGACACAGCTCCTGCTATACCTAGAGAGTAACTGCACCATGTTCCAATAATTGCTGCAGCCCTTGCTTTCTTTCTATGTCAAATGGTTATGGGCTGCTCACTATGGCGAGCTGTGGAATGTGTCCTCATTCTTTTCCCCTCGGGTCTGCCTATACGTTTTGATTCAGCTCATTTGTTAATATTCTTTCAATTACCTCACTTGAGTCACTTTTTTTCCCTGTTGAGATCTTTAAGACTAGCTTCAACAGATATTTTATAATAAATATGAGAAAAAACAAAGATACAAAATCAACCACTTAAAATTTGTATCAAAGATGCCACTTAAAAAAATGTGACAGCAACTATATGGTAGTTTATTGATTTCAACCAAAAGAATCTAATTTCAATGGATTGTGATACCTAAACTTGATGAAGCATTGAAATCAAGCCAAAGGGGAACTTTGAAGACTGGAAAGACTAATGATGTGTTTTAGAGAAGATGGGTGCTAGAGGGTAGAGATATTTTTATAATTCACCTTATGTCATTGGGAAGTTAATAGCAAATCTATACATCAAAATGAAAATGTTCAATTAAAAGATTACATAGGGCCTTAGGCAAACCCAAGAATTATTAGGGTTTAATATTTTTAAAAAGTCTGAAAACTAAAGGAGGCCTAGTCAAAGACAATTTTAATTATATTAATGATTAACAGTGTAAGCATGAAGCATTTTAGCACAAAATGGCATAAATGGTCCTGGCTAGTAAAAGAAGCTCTTTAATTGAATCGAAGAGGGCTAAGGTTGATATACTCTTTCATCTGGGAAACTCAATTACCGAAAAGCAGAAGAGTAAATTGATTAACAGGCAGTTTTAGCAATGGTTTTATGCTTTGGTCACTACAAACAGAGAGAGAGAGAGAGGAGATATAAATTCTACCAACCAAATTCACAACATTTTAATACACCTGTAGAGTTTTGGATAACAATAGCAAGGTTATTTTTGTATGGGGCTGGCTGACATGTTACTTGTCTCTTCTAAGAGTGCTATTAAATTTTTGAACCAATTGGGATAAGCAATTCCTTAACCCTTTCTTCCCTACAGAAAGAATAAGATTGCCTCTTAAATTTTAAGCTTGTTTATAAGACACAGCATGGAATTGAGTGATTGTGCAGATAATTGAATCCCTGAGCCACTCTCTGTATGCAGAGTCCAAATAATTGATGCAAGGATAAATAATCCAGATTCATTATCTCATTGCTGGACTTCACTAATTGCAGATTACCTTCAGCCAACATATATTGAGCAGCAGCTGATTCCAAGGTTTTCCACATGCTGTCTCAGTTAATCTTCTTAATACCTTTGTCCTGGAGGTGTCATTAATTGCATATTACAGATGAGGAATCTCAGATTCAGAGAGCTCTACAACTTACCATGGATTTGAACCCACATCCCCTTAATTTAAGCTTACTAATTTTTCTTTAAACCCTGTGGATAAATCGATAAATAAGATTTAAACATGAGTACGAAAGCCACAAACTGTAGGTAAACACCACCACCCAGGAATGAGTTTGTTCCTCCAGAGTTCTAACTGAACATGCCTGGAACGTTCCAGAGGAGTCTGAACCCATCAATCACCTTTAGAGCAGAGTGGGAAGAGGTTTACATCAACATTGTTTTGTTTTCTTCATCAGCTACCTGTCACAGTCTCTAGAAACTATTTGACTTCCTACGTGAGTTTTGAGAAATAGAGAAAACATTGTGACATTAAATGGCCACCATTTAAATAGCAATTTATGATTTATCTAAAGAATATAGAGAAGCTGTTTCAGAAGATTATACTTCCCTTTGCCAACATGAGATAAACATTTAATTTTACATATACTAAATCAAAACTCTGAAAGGGAACAAACAACCACTTAAAATTCCAATACTTCCAGGGAAAAAGAATGTATCCAGAGAGATAATTCCTCAGGCATTTACTGTCTCTTATTCACAGAAAAAAGAATGCATACAATTGAAAATATATGAGAAAACTGAAAGATCCAGGAGGTGGAGAGAGATGGAGCGGAATAGCTGTTGTCTAGAAAAGAGCAGATGGTCCTCGCTTGGTAAGAATACCAATCGCATCCCAGTGGTGTATGACTTAGTATAACCAAAATAAATGACATTATTGGTCCAGGGAGAAAACTGTTGTAAGCTTAAGCTGGCCAGAGAAAAGAAGACCTATGGAATAGGAAACATGACTTTCATTTGCTTTTTCCCCTGCACACTGAACAACGGAGTGAACTCCTTTCTAGACCCTCCTCAGCAAACCATCTAAAATTTATCTCAGCAAGTACCTGGCAGAAGACAAGCTGTGTAAAAGCCTGGGGGCGGGGGCACCAGTAAAATTCATGATGCTTTCCTCCATTTCCTATCCCACCTCTTTGCCTTTCTTAGCCCATAAAGAGCTACGGCCTTCATCAGCAATACTTTTAAGTAAAACCTACTTTTATTTCTTCCTGTAAGAAGCCAGTAGTACAAAACTTACAAAGAAGGATCAACTAATGTTTCCAAGTAAACCTATTAGAAGAAGTCAGTTTATGTCTGTTCATTTATCCCACAAGTTTTTAACCAATGCTTACTCATTTCCAGAGCCTTTGCCAGAAGCTGGGGATTGGAAGGAATGGTGTGATCTGGATTTCAACCTAGTTGAAAAGATAGGACACACTGTGGACTAAAGTTAGGGTACCTCACAGATAGGAATACCAATGTAGAGATAGATATAAACATTATATCTTTATTATTTAAAATATGCTATTTTATGACTTAGTAGGGAAGCTTCTTGCAAATAAATATACTGCAAATCCAAATTGAGCTCTGGTTAAAGTTTTGCCTCCAATCCTTGCCCTACCTATAATTCTAAATTGACTTATGAGCAATAAGAAAGAAGTCTGTGTTGTGAGAGTGGCTTTGAGACATATAAGCAAAGAGATGTTCTTACCTGAGTAGTTTCTAAGTAAGCAAACCCGTGGCTCAGATGTCACAGCCTTTCGTGAGTCTCTTGATAATATAGTGAGCTTTTTATTGTTGTTGTTGTTGTTGTATTTTAGCACTTGCGTGTGGAGGGGGGCTCAAATGAAGTAAGAAAAATGCACCTAAGCATTTAATACTAAGTGCATGGTATCATATATTACAGGAAGTATTAAAGGAAATGTACACATTTCCCTTTAATTATAAGCTTGCAAGAGTCCAGTAAATAGCAACTATTGAACACAGAGAAGGGAAAGTTCCCTTCTTTTCCTGAAGAATTTCTCCTTTTGTTAGACTTTAGAAGTGGAGGATACAATCCTTCAAGACTGGTATGACTCTCATTCCCAATGTGTTGACTGATGCTTCCCTGGAGGGAGGGCGGAGTGGGAGAGGAGGAAGGCAGGAAGGAGAGCCTCGCTCAATTTCTCCTCTGGGCCCTTCATCTTGCCACTGGGATGCAAGGCAAGCGTAGCAAATAGGGGTATCCCCGTCTCTTCACCACCTTTTTATTCTACATTCTTAGCCTTGCAAAAAGTCACAGAAGGTCACCAAGTGCATAATCCATCATGGCGTGTTGACAGAATACCTTTAACCCTGCTGTGAGAAGACACTGGGTCATTAAGGGCTTTCAGCACCGACAAGGAGGAATCAGGTTATATATGAGCCAAATTACTTTTCTCCTGGCTATGAGGGATATTAACATTGAAATGGATGTCTGGAACGCTGTTGCAGAATCTTCCCGTCTGTGCACCTTGAAGGAGAGAAATAGTAAGTACCACTGTCTAAGACTACATGGGGGAGGTTGAGGAAACAGCCATAGACTTTTAGTAAACTCTACTAGATAATGGAACGTTTTTCATATGAAAGGAAACAAATTGCTGATCATTTTCCTACACTTAGGTCACCTTTCAGTATATATCAATTGTTGATAAGATATAACAAAATTAATAGTCACTGTCTACTCAAGGGAAATTGCTACCTGCCTTTCCATTCCCTGTAGGCTTCTAACACCTGTCTTTAGATGGGTTTCATATGTAAGTGGCTTTACGAGAGATTATTACATTTTTTACCAAAAACCTGCTGGGTAAAATGAAGTTAAAGGATGGAAATAAGAGGAAATGATCTTTGAGTCAGTGACCCTGTTTTATCTTCTAAACAACCACAACCTCACTCAACATTTCTATCAACTTAGGTGAAAATGTGAATTGGGCCCCTAGTTCTCATTGATTAATCACACCAAGAGACAACTCAGCCAAGAACCCAGTTGAATTAAAAGGCTTTATTTGTGAGCAAAATAAATAAAACCTGGGAACAATCCTTTAATATAGACAGTTATGACTCAGTTGTGAACGCTCAGCACAAAATGATCCTGAGAATACACAGAGAAATGACAGCTATCATTATTGTTCACAGTATTAGTTGCTGTTATTACCACATTTTATAAAAAGCTCATGATAAAAATATTAGACGTGCCACAGTAAAACTTATCTTGAGAAGTTAAAATAAAGTTGGAGAAAAAAAGGAAAATTCAAGATTCCACTTCTGTGCTTAAATTACTGTTTAATACATTCTGCTAAGCCTTTTTCCCTGCGATTAACTAAAAGACTAAGAAGGACTTTTACATTTTCAGAAAGGAAGATAAAGAAATCAGGAAGTTGCCACAAAATAAATAACATTCTGCTTGATAATCATCTATCACACAATACAGAAACTTTCAATTAATTTGGTCACAGTTTAATTAAAATCTAAGTTTTCAGATCTAAGGGAAACTAGTAATTTGCATTTGTATTGTGCCTAGAATGCATATTTTGTTCACCTCCAGTTGTTATTACCAAGTAATTCAATAATGATCGCTTGGGATTAGGCTAAGGCTTGATATCAGCCACACAATTTATCACCTTACTAGAAAATGACCTCTTTCAGAATCTTCTTGGGTTTCTCAAACTTGTATTATTCATGAGGCACACTTATTCCAGGAGGCCAAACACAGGTACCAGTGGCAAAGGTCAACACCTGTCTTTAGATAGTTTCATATGTAAGTGGCTTTACGAGGATTATTACATTGCATTATACATTATGGATTGAAAGCACGAAAAAGGCAAGCAAATGAGCAATGGAAAAGCAAGGCATTGATTTCACTTTCCCTTAAGAATTCTGTGATGTGGGAGGCATGCGCGTACCTTATCTTCTTACAAGAGCTTCTAGCCAGTTTTGCTTCCTGTAGTCTCTCCTCCCCAGCACCCTTCAGTCTGATCAATACTCCTAAAATCACTTTGATTCTGTTACTTTCCTCCAGAAAGCTGAGTCCAAATTCCACAGAACCCACACAGTGTGGTCCCAGTTACATAAGTCCCTTTTCCAGCCTTCCACCAGCAACCCATGACGAAGTGGGCTCTGGCCAAGATCCTCTCTTCAGCCACTGCTTCCCCATTCTCTGTTTAGCCATATTCCCTGAGACTACAATTCAGGTTCCCCTCCGGTACAAAACTTGCCAGAATATCCCAGCACTGAGTTCTTTCCCTTTTCTACTCACAAGACTTCCTGCTTTGGCAAAGACTTAATTAAGCAACCAGTCTTCCAGATTAAGTCATTAGCTTCTCCTACAGAGGCCAGGACTGACACCTTCTTGGTATCTCCACGTCAGCATTATCTTTCCCTACAAAATATTTTTCCCTTCCTTAACAAATATTAGAAAGTCATGATGGATGATGATAGACGTAGTAAAGAATTGATGATGTGATGCCTTAAAACATGCCTAATATGCTGACATGTGCAGTCAGTATATTTTAAATTTACTTATGTTTTTTCTTTCAAACTATGGTATATCTTGTTCATGAGAAAGAATCTAGATCACATCTCAAATGCTCAGCACAGCAGTGTTGACAATTTGAGATTTATTAAACAGTTTCTGGTTTAATTTAATTAATTTGGCATCACTGACACAAATATCTGCAAAACCAAATACAAATATCTATGCCACGTCTAAAGACTATAAGTTAATTACTATTCATCGTCAGTGTTCAAAGATTGTCCTTCTACTGACACTTAATTTCTCACTCTAATGGGTTATTTATTTAACTAATAGCTACTTGCCCATTAGAATCCATTAGTATATCAAATTGTTTTTCTAAGCCTTGCCAAAAATAAATAAATAAATGGTATTTGACTCTTAACTGTATTACTTTAACATCTCATTGACAATATAGGAGACCCCAATTAAGATAGAAAATTAAATGTAAGAAACATTAGGCTTATATCTCCTTTGTGAAAACAAGTACTATGTGAGTTTGCTGATGTTCTCAAATCTTCTCACAAGTAAAACAAATCAATTTGATTCTATAGGACTTTGTCTTGCACACACACCAAAATATATAAGTGGATAAAGATACACTTGAGCTAATTCTAGTCAATTTGGTTTCAGGTTGTTTCTTAGAATTCTTATTGGTGGTTGCTCTGGCACATCAGATGAAGGTTTGGGTATAAAGTTCTATGTTGGAATCATCTTGGCTTCCATTCCCTACTAACAATTTGTTCTCCATTGGAATGAAATGTTAAGAAAAAGGAAAGTTAAATACAAGCATACTAAGTCAATGTTCAAGTCTACCTACTAAGCAACTGAACCAGGACATTGTCTTGAATTTGAGGAGACTAACTTTAAGATGTTTACCATAGGAGACATTGTGAACCCAATGTCATTTTCCCTATTTCTTGAAGTTCATATGTTGTAAAACTTCATCTGATCTTGAAACAAACGCAATAGATAGATGTGAACAAAAGTGGATCATGGTCTTGTTTTTAGATGAGACTTAAATGCATTTCACAGTCAGGTCTCTCGCTGCCTTTATTTCACTTAGGACAAGATCATTTAATGAAATTATTGAATTATTAAAGAAGCGTTTCTCACCAGCTCATCCGTCACTGTTTAGGGATTTATATTTCGCCAGCAAAATCAATAGTCTCATGAGGACATCACTACTTATATTGCAAGGCAGCACCATCTGTTAACATTGAAACTTAGGAATATTTTCCGACTTGCTATGGAAACATCTTATATGCAAAGATCTTTTTTAAAAATATCTTTCTATGAGTGCCTCTTAATAGTCTAGTGAACCTCACCGCAACATTCTCAGTGGTCAAATTCAAGAAGGATGCATAGTATTCTGGCCATGCAAATCAGCCACACATAGAAAATGCCCAGGCCAGAAAAACTAAAGGTTCTCATTATGCAGCAGGCCAACCACGACCCTTCCATTCACAGCCACTCAAATGTACGTGGGCATGTGCGTGCTTTGTACAGAATCATGGCTGTAAATCAAAGGTCCCAGAGTACCTAATCGCATTACCTGATACTAGTTGTTTGTCTTACTTCAATGCCAAAAATCATGAGAAGATGCACAACCCTAATTGGATACAGAACTGCTTCATGAGATAAAAATTTTGCCACAGAAGGCATGTGCAAGGCAAAAGCCAATTCTGATTGTGAATTTTCTGGAAATGAGAAACTCCACAGAGGAGATTGACTCAATTGGACAAATTGTTTAAATTCTACTGTGTCACTCAAGGTCAAAGGGTCACAGTAGATGGCTTTGGATACTGGTTATGAAGGGTTGATAGGGTTCCTCCACATGAATATGGTTTCTACTTTTTCACCTCAAAGGGTTATACAAAAGGATTCTTAGGAAAGCATCTTGCTCCATGGGGAATTTGTGGAAATCAATTCAGACAAGAGGACATTGCAGTTGCAGATGGGTCTTAACCGATGTTCCAAAATCTCTTCTAAGAAAATACAAGTGTATAGAGTATATAGTGTCCATCCTTTAGCTCAGTCAATATGCTTGTGTTTTTGTTGTTGTTGTTGTTGTTTGTTTGTTTTTTGGTTTTTGTTTTGTTTTGTTTTGGTGGTACTGGGGGTAGAACCCAGAGGCTTTCTACCTCCGGGTTATACTTCCAGACCTATTTTATATTTTATTTGGAAACAGAGTACCGCTAAGTTGCTGAGAGCCTCACTAAGTAACTGAGGCTGGCGAACCTGTGCAATCCTCCTGTCTCAGCCTCCCAAGCGCGGGGATTATAAGCGTGCACCACCACACCTGGCTCTATGCTTGTGTTTTTAGAAAGAAAATAAAAGCAAAGAACATAATGTTCTCAACCCTCTTAGACATATTCGGTACACTACACCAACATTTGCTAGCTGTGGATTATTCACTCTTCCTGGTTGTGTACAGTGCATGAGGCGTGATCCCAGGTCTGCCAACACAACAATGAGCAAAGCAGACAAAACGCATGCCTGTGTGGAGTTTCACTCTGGTTGGAGAAATGGACATGAGCATATCAGCAAATAAATGATAAAACATCTGACAATGATAAATACCATAAATAAAATAAAACATGCTAACCAGACAATGGTATTCTGAGTTTAAAGAGCCTAATAGAGGAAATAGAGATTCTTTGGGCATAAAATCCAGATCCTGTCTATCCTAAGACCCCCAGAATCTAATTCTGTACTCGGTACATCACAGGCATACACTTCCTTGGTTTTTTAAGCAGTTGAGTTGTAAATGCATAAAGAATAAGACATCAACTGAAGTAGGAACTTTGAAAGAAGGATTAGAAATTCACCAACAAAGCTTAAAATCCTTGGCAATCAAAATTCTAATGCAAATGTCAAGCTGCACAGAGAAAGCCCTCCGCTCTCTACCAAAGGATGGAGGGTCCATCCTTCTGATTAGAGCACAGCACAAAAACCTCCTTGTCTGCCTGGCACTTGTGCACTCTGCTCACTGGAAGGAAAGAGGCACTGGCTCCACTTTGATTCAGATTTATTATAGCAAAACACACAATTGCATAGTTACTGCCGGATTTGAGGCAGATTCAGAAGAAACTTCAGGCGTTAAAAGCCATTTGAATCCACACTTTGAGCCACTCCCCAGCCCCCGCCTCCTGCCCTGCCAATGGGTCAACAGAGACAGCAAGAGGAGAAGGAAGCCATCTTCCCATGGACATAAGGTTGATCACTAAGCCAAGGACCTTCCTACTTGTCCAGCAGGAGCACATTGCAAGCCATGCATGGTGGTGCACGTTTATAATCCCGGTATTTCAGAGTCTGAGACAGGAGGTTAGCAGGCTTGAAGCCAACTGCAGTAATTTAGTGAGGCCCTTTGCAATTTAGTAAGCTCCTGTTTCCAAATTAAAAAAATAAAATACGGCCAGGATTTTAACAGAGGCAGAATGTCCCTGGATTTGATTCCTAGCACCACAAAAAAGCAGATCAAGGCCAAAAAAAGAAAAATATCAAAGCACATTAGAGGGACAGGCAGAGAAGGGCCACAAGTCCATATAGGAGGTGTTATGTATTTACTTATTTAGGTTGTTGGCATTAGCTCCTCCAGACATGTTTATTAGAGAATGAGTGGTGTGGTTGGCTTATGTTGTTCCTAGTTATAATAAAATTTTATAGCCAGGCATGGTGGCGTATGCTTGTAATCCCAGCATTTGGGAGGATTGCAATTCGCAGACAGCTTCAGCTACTACTTAGTGAGGCCCTGTGCAAATCAGTGAGACCCTGTTTTAAAATAAAGAAAAAAATAAAAATATATATATAGGGCTGGGGGTGTAGCTAGGAGATAGAATGCCCCTAGGTTCCATCCCCAGTACCTAAAAAAAGAAAGAAAAAAAAGAAAAAATTTATGTATGTCATGCTCGTATCTGCTTATTTATAATAATCCTTAAAAATCAAAACAAAAACAAACACACAGAGAAAAACTGCAGTATTCGTGGAAAAGAAATAAAATTTTGCAAAAGCATTGATTCAGATATTATGTATATTATGCTAATAAAGTTATTTATTACAATTTAGGTCTCTTATTTATTAGGATCACTAGTAGGAAATAACATCCTCACTTTTACAGAGCAACTCGACGTCACAGCCGGAGCCCTGGGATCTGGGGTCCTAGACTGGATGTGGGCCTGTGACTTTGTGGTCACCACTGGGTTTGAATTTGGCTCCCTCCCCTTAGAGCTTGAGCATAGGACTTCTTTGAGTGCCCATGCCTCTTTCTTGAAGATGACATTATGTACTGTAAAGTTTTACAACTGCTAAGTAGCCACACATTAGTCTTCTTGAGCTGCAGTACCAAACGGGAGGCTTAAGCAACAGGAACTTACTTTCTCACAGTCCTGGGGACTGGGGGTCCAAGATCAGGATGTCTGTACCTAGATTCCTCTGGGACTTCCTGGACTGCAGGATGACCATCCTCTTGCGGCTCTTTCATGTGATTGCTGCACTTGTACCTCTGTCCCTAGTATGTTTTTTTCTCATAAGAATACCAGGTATATTTGGTTAGGGCCCACCCTACTGGCTTCACTTTATCTTCATCTTTAAAGACTTTGTCTCCAATACAGTTGCGTTTTAGATGTTAGTAATTTAACATGTGAATTTTGGAAGGTCTTAATTCATTCCATAACACAATGTTTATAAGATACTTAGTAAATATGAAACACTTTTTCTTAATTTGTAAAATTAGGGGTTGGCCTAGATTGGCAGGTTTCAAACTGTGGCCACAGATCTCTGAGGGTTAACAAAATTCTTTTCAGGGCATTTGCAACATCAAAAGTCTTTCAACAATATTTCCAAGGAATTATTTGCCTCCCCACCCCAGGGTTACATTTGTGTTGATGACATTGAAACAATAGCAGATATAACCAGTGGCTGCATAGATTTGACAAATCATGGAAATTTTACAATGCACTTGCAGTTTAAAACAAAAATCACCAATTTCAAGAAGCACCAATTGGCTGATAAGACTTAGAGATTTATAAGCTTTGAGGAAATCTGACTTATAGAATAACTATTATTATTGAGACCCTGGTATTTAATGACATTTTCTTGAAAATGAACTAAATGGATTTTTCAATTCAAGGGGAAAAATGTTTTTCACTATTTGTTGCCAATGGATGATAAGAGGATTTTTTTTTTCAGTTAAGTATTGGAATTTTGGAAAACTTATATCTGCCACAATTAGTTTAACAGATTTCCAATGCTTAAATACTTTCCTGATGTCACCATTGGTGATATTTTAAAATATGGGGTTTTTTTTGCTAAAATTTGAGAGCTCTGCATAGTTTAATAAAAGTGTTTCCAAAATGAGTAATTAATGCATGCCTTTCCAAAATTGTGCATGGGTAAAAGGTCCATTTACAATACAAGGTAAGAAAAAAAAAAAAGAAGTTTCTAAAATTCACATGGAAGGACAAAAGACCCAGAATAGCCAAAGCCAAACTGAGCAATAAACATCATGCGGGAGGCATCACAATACCTAATTTCAAATTGTGCTATAAAGCTATAGTTTAAAAAAAAACAGCATGGTATTGGCACCAAAACAGGCACATAGACTAATGGAATAAAATAATAGATATAGGGACAAATCCTTACACTTATAGTCAGTTGCTTTTCACAAAAATATAAAAAACATATGCTGAAAAAGAGACAGCCTTTTCAACAAATGCTGCTGGGAAAACTGGATATTCATATGTAGAAGAATTATTATACCTTCATCTCTCACCTTTACCAAAGTCAACTCAAGATGTATCAAAGACCTGGAAATTAAACTAGAAATTTCGCAACTACAAAATAAAACATAGGGCCAACTCTTCAACATACAGGCACTGGTAGAGACTTCCTCAACAAGACTCCTAAAGCTCAGGAAATAAAATTAGAAACAGAGGACTAATATCTGGAATATTTAAGAACTTGAAAATTCTCTCTCATACACACACACACACACACACACACACACACACACAATGTTATTCAGCCTTAAAGAAGAGAGAAGTCCTGCCATTTGTAATAACATGGATGAACCTGTATGCCATTGGACTGGGTGAGATGAGCCAGGCACAGAAAGAAAAACACTACACATCAAACACATGTGAATCCTAAAATAGTCAATTTCATAAAGGCAGAGAGTAGAATGGTAGTTGCTCAGGGTAAAGAGAAAAGGAAATGAAGAGATGTTGATCAGAGGGTACAAAGTATCAGTGATTCAGATGAGGGAGTCTGGTGACCTGATGTACAGCAGTGTGACCATGGTTAACAATACTGTCTTGTGTTCTTAAAAGTTTTAATGCTTTTATGGTGTGTAGTAATTATACATGATAGATTCAAAGTGATCCATCAACACATGCACACATCACTGGGGTACTTCTTTTTCTTTCCCACATTGCTCCCCTTCTCCCTGCTCTTACATATGAGTGAGATCGGTAGTGATGCCTTTATATTAGATATAACATGATTTGAACTGATCCCTTCCTCCAGCCTCATTTCTCTCCTCCCCTCCCCCCTCAGCCCCCTTGCACGAGTCTCCTGGTCTCTTTTCTCATTTTACTGAAGTCCCTTTAGTTTCCTATTTTCCCTTTAGCTTCCACATATGAGAGAAAACATATGACCCTTGACGTTCGGTACTGGATGATCTAACCTGGCAAGATATTCTCTAGTTACATACATTTTTCTACAAGCAACAAAGTTTTGTCTTCTTTATAGCTGAGCAGAATTCCATGGTGGATATATAAAAAATGCAAGGTAAACTAAGATTTTAAAGTACAAGTTCAGCCAGGCGTGGTGGCGCACGCTTGTAGTCCCCGCGCTTGGGAGGCTGAGACAGGAGGATTGCACGGGTTCGAAGCCAGCCTCAACTACTTAGTGAGGCTCTCAGCAACTTAGTGAGACCCTGTTTCCAAATAAAATATAAAAAGGGTCTGGGCATATAGCCCGGAGGTAGAAAGCTTCTGGGTTCCACCCCCAGTACCACCCAATAAATAAATAAATAAATAAATAAATAAAGTAAAAGTTCATTGATTTGATTTCATATTTATATAATATTGAGCTTTGTTATCAAATCCAGAAAAAATACAATTATCCAGGATTACTAAAATACACTTTTCTTTTCCAACTACATATCTGTATTAGGCCAGATATTCATTAATTATGTTAACCAAGATACCATATTATAATATACTGAATGCAGAGCAGAGACAGGTATGAGAACCCCACTTTTTTTTTTACTAAGCAAGACATTAATTTACAAAAATATAAGACAATGCCACTTTTCTCAATGTACATTGCTGCTTCAGAAAATCATTATTTTAATAATAATTATAACATATCACCACATAATGGTTTATTGCTATTTTAAATGAATCAATATGTATTTTATTTTTATTATTTTTATTCTATCTATCTATCTATCTATCTATCTATCTATCTATCTATCTATTTATTGTTTTTGCTGGTCTGGGGATGGAACCCAGAGGCATTCAACCTCCGAGCTACACCCCCTGTCCTATTTTTTATTCTTTATTTTGAAACAGGGTCTCACTGAGTTGCAGAAGGCCTCACTAAGTAGCTGAGGCTGTCTGTGAACCGCAATCCTCCGGTCTCAGCCTCCCGAATGCTGGGATTACAAGTGTGCGCCACTATGCCCCACTTAAACAGTTCTTCTAATTCAGTACTTATAGTACTTATAAAACCCCCATGAGTCGCTGTAGAGTCCTCAATAATTTTTGCAAGTATAAATGGTTTCTGAGCTTTTTTCCCCTAACTTGTAACTTTGATAACTGCTGTTTGAGATCAGTATTTCCTAAAGCACAGAACATACATTGCATGAGATTGTTCTAAATGGAGCATACTTAATTTTTAAATTAAAAAAAATTAGCCAGGCATGGTGGCGCACACTTGTAATCCCCGCGCTTGGGAGGCAAGACAGGAGGAATTCCTGGGTTCGAAGCCAGCCTCGCTGGCTTAAGAGACCCTGTTTCCAAATAAAAATATAAAAATAGGTCTGGGAGTGTAGCCTGGAGGTAGAAGCATTTCCAGTAACCCCAGTACCACCAAAAAAATTATATTTTAAATTTTTTATAATTATGAATTTAACTGATAGTAAATGACACTGGCTTTCTGTTTTCATAGTTTTATAAATATTTTCACACACTTATTTATACTAAAAATCAACTTACCAGAAAAATTTATAGATCTGGTAAAAATGGTGGCAATTGTATGTAAATGACTCAAGTGTGCGAAACCCTGGTCCCCCGTATTACCTTCAAAAGCATATGCTGTTTGGCTTATTTTTTATAACTTAGAACTTCTCACTCAACAATTTTACATCTTAACAATTAGCCTGAAGAAAGAGAATTTACTCAGATAGTAAATGATTACCCTTCACATTCAGACCACAGAGTTCTATCTGGGGCCCAGATAGTTTGGTTTGGTCATCCGCAGTAACAATTTGTGGTCTCCATTTTATTCTGGATTCTGTATACATAGTTCTAGTTATGCAACAAGTACTTAGTGAAATAGAAAGCATCATTCATTCTTTTTTTTTAACTGTAATCCTATCTTCTACCCACAAGCTATGTCAAGATCTAACCTTCATTTAAACCAGAAAATGCTCCAAACTCATGCTAGACATTGACTCCTCTCACTTTCAGACTCCATGGGAAGTGGCTTGGGGCTTTGGAGCCCGTGTTGAGACACAGCACAAGGTGACTCACAGACAGTGTGCTGAAGGTCGCACCTCATTGCGAGGCCTGGGTTCTTCCCGCGGTACTGGCCCAGTTTTGTACTGGAGCCTTGGGAAATCTCTAAATGTCTCCAAACCTGGCTTTCCTTACCTGCGAAATAGAGTAGAACTGAAAAATCTCCCAGTTTAAATAGCCTGATTCCAAAAGCTTATCAGAGAACCACTTCTCTAGGGCACCCCAAGGAAAAGAGCACCTCTAGCCCCCCATGAGGCAGCGGTCAGGCCCCTGAGTGGTCCTGCCCTGCCGTTACAGACCTAAACGTCTATTTCTACTTTAACTGTGTTTTGTCTTGAGCCCTTATTCTGCAAAGGCTCTGAAATGTAATATAATTAAAAACAGGGACAGACAAATCAGATGGGTGACAAGACATGGCTGCCTGAGCCCTGGTAACTGCGACTCTTGGCTATGTCTTCATCACAGGATACATCATGTACCCTTTCTAAAACCTAGACAGTTTCTGGACAACATCATTAACCTATCTCACAGGACTGTTGTGAGAAATAATTTACAAAAATAGCAGTGTAAAAGAGTTTGCAAAATGAAGTGCTAAACCGAAACTTAGGATACATGCTGAGTATCTGTACCCTGCCCAGCTCACTAATAAATATAAAGTTGCTATTAGTTGAAAAGTCCTTAAGAATATATCTGCCTAATCAATATAACACCAGCAGTCTGACAAATTATCATGAATCCACAGGCCTGAGACCTGAAATAAATTAGTGCTTCACAGAAAATGGACTGTGAGCAAGAAGATTTATAGAAATTTAAAACCCAACGCACAAAACTAGAACTATATTATTTATCTTCAGGGTCAGGTCCACATGGGTACACATATTATTAAAATTATGAGTGAATGTAGGAAGACTAACAAAAATGTTTGGAGGAGCCCATGAATTTTTAAAATCTCCCTGCAAGATTGACATATGAAATATACTTTTATAATGGACTTGAAAAGACTCTTCACAAATGAGAAAGCATTGCTGTTCTTACTCTAAGTTTTTTTTAATAGAATTTAAATTGGGCAATTTAAGAATTAAGAACTGGAAAGACAGAAGCCTGTTTTGTTGTTTCTCTTTTAAGCTCTATCTATACAAGGCAATTTAACAAAAGAATTGCAGTACAGAGGTTGAGTGTGTGTGTGTGTGTGTGTGTGTGTGTGTGTGTGTGTACATATTTGTGCCAGAAATCAGGGGAACAGTCAAGTTATGCCACTCTGCCCTCTCCATGGTCTGCCATTTCTCTTGTGGCTGGAAAGTCTGTTTTTCTGTTCACTTTTTCTTGATGATGAAAGCCAGCCACAGTTATCTTTAGGCAGCTTCCTTCAAGTATTGCTTCAACCCTGGCACAACAAAAGGCAAGAATAAATGAATGGTAAGGGTCTCCGTCCTCTGTACTCCCAGGACCTCCATTTCTGCCAGTCTTATAGGTCTTGCAAACCCAGCAACAGTATGTCCTCCTGGGACCAGCTGAAGTTTCCTGTGCTTGTCTATATTCCCTTACTGGATCCAAGGGTTTAGTCATGGTCAGATTCCCTTGCCTCATTTCCATGGAGTTTAACTAAAGGACAATCTGTCACTCTGCCTTGTCTCTCCAAAGCAGCAGGAAATGGCAGCTCCACTGAGACCCTTCTGAAGGGAAAAGAAACTTTTTGCTAGAACCAGCCAACAGACATTTCTCATTCTACAGGTAGTCAGTAAAATATTAATAGCCACAGAGATTTAACAGGCAACCAAGTAAAAAGTCTATTTCAGACCTCTGCTTTCTGGTTTACCCTTTTTCGTACTTCATAAAGACAGGTAAATTTGTTGTTGTTGTTGTTGTTGTTGATGTTGTTGATGTTGTTGTTGTTGTTGTTGTTGTTTTGCGGTAAAGGGGATGGAACCCAGGGACATTCTACCTCCGAGCTACACCCCCAGCCCTATTTTTAATTATTTATTTTGAAACAGGTTCTCACTGAGTTCCAAAAGACCTCAGTAAGTAGTAGCTGAGGCTGTTCTCGAACGGCGAGCCTCCTGTTTCAGCCTCCCAAATGCTAGGATTACAAGCGTGTGCCACCATGCCCAGTTAGGACAGGTAAATTTAACTCAGGAAAACAAACTCCAAAATACATTTTCCCAAAGAATGAGCCACATGAGCGCAAGCTTGATGACACAGAGATTCTCCTTTTTCCCACTATCTCACTGCAGGGGAACTAAAAAGCACCTATGCTTTGTAATTTGCAAGGTCATGATAGAAGAAAGAAAACTTAGAGGAGGAGGGGAATAGGGGGAGGCAAGGGAAGGGTGGTGAAGAAGGGAGGGGAATGAAATTGCTCGATGATTTAACAGAAAATAAGTGAGCTGGTATCATGTGTGCCGGGTACGCTTACACAGCTCAGGCGTGTGAGTTCTTGTGCTCTCTCCTTAGGAAGAACCAGTCAAGCTCAGCCGTGGTGGGAACAAGACTTGTTATTGGGACTTCTAGCTTGAGCAGAAGGGATGCTCGGCATTGACCAAGTGAGAGGACCAGGCTGGCTCCCAAGACCAAGGGGTAAGCTAGTTTTGTTCCTGGGAGTGGGTGGTAGGGGTAGGTTACAATTCAGGAATGTTGATTGGGTTTAGGTAGATTCCAGAAGGTAGTGTTTTTTGTTTTGTTTTGTTTTGTTTTTCTTTCTTTTTCCATGCAGGCACTTTAACTTGGGAGGTCGGCGGGGTTAGGGTCAGCCTGGAGCCAACTAGTAGTTGTTGATACCCATGCTTTATTCTGCAGCTCTTAAAAGAGCACACAGGTAGGGAGGAGAAAGCCACTACAGGGAGACGAGCCCAGGGCCCTGGGAATATGCATTTGCCCTTTGTCCCTGTTTCATCTCCCCCTCCCCAGACTTCAACCTCCTTGTTCTTGAGGGGAAAGGAGTAAAGATCTCTTATCTTTAGTAACTGCTTCCTTATCACTGCCACTCTTGTGTTTTCTAGTTCTCTAACCAAAGCTGGGCCAGGAATCTCTGCCTCTCTTTTTACCAGGGCTCCCCAGTTTCTCAGTCCCATTCCTCCTTCTGCCCATTCACATCAGATCTAACTGCCTAACTCTCTTATAGGTGTTGAATAAAATTGAAAAATGTTAACAACTGTAACTCTGACATTACTCGTCGGTAGCTAAAAATATGTCAGCAAGCCAGGAGAGGAGGCACATGCCTATAATCCCAGTATTTGGGAGGCTGAGACAGGCAGATCACAGGTTAGAGGCCAGCCTCAGCAACTTAGTGAAACCCCAGCAACTTAGCAAGTCCTGCTTCAAAATATATATATATATATATATATATATATATATATATATATATATTTTTTTTTTTTTTTTTTTTTTGGTGGTGGTGGTAATGGGGGTGGAACCCCAAAGGCTTTCTACCTCTGGGCTATACTCCCAGACCTTTTTTATATTTTATTTGGAAACAGAGTCTCACTAAGTTGCTGAAAGCCTCACTAAGTAGCTGAGACTAGCTTCGAACCCGTGCGATCCTCCTGTCTCAGCCTCCCAAGTGCAGGGATTACAAGCGTGTGCCACCATGCCCGGATATATATATATATATATATATATATATATATATATATATATATATATATATATATAGTTGTTTTTTAAGGGCTGGGAGTGTAGCTCAGAGGATAGGTTCAATCTCCAGTACAAAAAAAAAAAAAAAAAATCAGTCTATAATACAGGCCAGAGATGAAACTTCCATTTTCCAAAAGTGCTTTCCTTCTCCTTTGAAACTTTATAACCAACAAATGAGAATTTAATTCCTCAAGCAATGAAAATTAAATTAAACAAAACAGGATTAATATCCAGTACAGTAAAATGCATCAAATGAACTATGTGGTTTGAACTTGCCAGAATTAGAAAAAAAAACACACTTACTTGTAAAATTTGGAAGGAGCACCTCATGCAAATTTCATGAGTTGTGCTGGAGAGTGGGGAACTGAAAAGGTCTACGGTGTGTTTTTGTCTCTGTTTATCAGATGGTCTCTACAGTAACACTGCTTCCATCAAAAACTTTACCAAAAAAAGTCAAAACAAAAAGAAGAATCTCTAAAAGTTAGGAAATTGAATGTTTATTTTTTCCTATTGTTTTCATACTAAATAGGAGCTGAAAGAAATCTTCCACTCAGCAGTTGCATCTAATTTAATATGAAGTTCCCCAAAGAGAAGCAAACAGGATGTGGTAAGGAGCCATTAAACGTGGATGCTAATGTTTTGTGAGGCATCTGGTACTGTTCCACCACCTAGAAATCTAAGAATCAAATTAGCAGATTCGATTCTGCCAAAGTTATCAAATTATTTGTCAAAAGGATCTTACAAAGCAGGCTCCTCCTTTCCAGCATCTGCTCTGCTCATCTATTGAGGACCCGAGATGACCATCTATTTGATTTGTTGAGATGGTTCATTTGCCAGTTGTTGGTCTGGCTGAAAGTTGCACCTGTTATCATAAAAGCCTTCAGTTATTTTACTGGTCAACAGAGAACTTAATAAACGCATGCAGTATTATGTCCACATAGAGATGATTCAAATATTTGATTTGAGTTGTAAAATATTTAGATATTTTACAAATATGTTGAGTGTTTGAATTCATATATCTAAGAATACCATGTTCAAATAAATTGCTTTGTTCTCTCTTCTTTCTTTCTTTCTTTCTTTCTTTCCTTTCTTCCTTTCTTCTTTCCTTCCTTCCTTTCTTTCATTCTTCATTAAAAAAAAAATAAGAAGGATTGCCTTACTGTTATACTCAAAGCCCTTTAATCTGTTTGAGAAGCATTTTTTTAGTCCTAGAAACTGGCAATCCTACCAAGTCTGGCTGTCCATTCTTGCTGTACTCTTGGAATCAGATGCCAGACACTGAGCAAAATCTATTAGGGCAGAAAAGAAAAAAATAAAAAAGGCTGAAATGAGAAAGTTGCTGGGGCTTGGGCTTGCCAGAGTTGTGAAGAAGGGAAGGAATGAATGCGTGCTCATTTGTCTGGGATACTTTATGAGTGAGCTTTGGCTTTATTCATACAGGAATTTCTCTTCCCCCTAACCGAAATGAAAGCTGGAGCTCCAGTGTGCATCAACTTTGGGTCCAGTGGACTCAAAGACAAGAGACTGGAAGCTGACTGGTGAGGATGTGGCTCAGTTGATCCGATTTATGACGGTGCATCTGCTGTGAGTGGTGACTTGAATGGAGGCCAGGAATTCTTCTGTCAGCTGCATCCATATGCTAAGCATGTGTTCACTGCTACGCACATTTGTTAAATTTAGCTCTTGTGGGTACATGTTCTACACGTTTCCCCCTGTACGTGATTTTTAAAAATATGCTTTAGAAAATATACACAATCTTTTCAGTCTTTGCTGACTCACTGTGGATTCTTTGGAATGTTTTCTTTCCAAAAGCCTCAAGTTAAGTAGTCAAAAGTGTACAACAAAAGCTACCCTTCGTCTACTAAGACTGAAGCCTACTGCTTAGTCTAAAACAGGTGCTTGTGGTGTCCTGTCAGAAAATGTCTTTTTCTATCCAGAAGCAAATTACAGCTCTTTTTGATGGACCACAAAATGAAGAGAAAAGATAGGGAAACAATCTTGCCAACCCATCTGGGGCCAGTTTCCATTAGTCTTCCAGACATGCTTCATTTTAATGTTTAGCCAAAGGACAACCCAGGTGTCAGGACCACAGCACTCAGTCTGACTGCCTAGAAAGTGTCTCCCTTCAGCCCATGATTTTGGAATCAGAGATTCAGATAGACATTTGTGGTTTAAAAATTTAAGCAATTATGCTATCCTACAGATTTAACTGCTATTGTTTGGATATGGAATGCCTACCCCAAAAGTCCATAAGTTAGGTGCTGAACATGTTCAAAGATAGCCTCATCGGTGGATAAATGTACTTGATGGATTAATAATTTGAATGGATTTACTGGATGGTAATTGTGGGCCGGTAGGCATGGCTGGAGGAGGTAGCCACTGGAATGTGGCCTTGAAGACTATATCTATCCTGGGCGTGTGTCTGTCTCTCTCCACCCCCTTCCCAGCTGCCATGAGCTGAGCAGATTTTCAACTGCCATTACCCATTCTCATGATGCTTCCGCCTTGGGGCCAGCTGACCATTGTCTGAAACTCTGAAACCATGAGCCCAACTAAACCTTTCCTCCTCTAAGTAATTCTTGTTAGATATTTTGGTCCCAGTGATGAAACCCTAACACATTAACCTTCATTGCTCCTTTTCCCACTGGCTGAGTAGTAAATCAAGAGTCATCACTGGGGTCGTGCATTCTGAGATAAAGCCAATCTCCATCAGTTGACTATAGCTTTCCTGGAGGCTTAAATTTCATCTGACTGACATTTAGTGATTGCATTTTATCATCTTTGCACTTCAGGTTGCTGTTAGTGTTATTATTTGGATATTTATAAATATGTTATTTATCATTCAAGTGCACATTTTCAAAATTTTCGGTTTGGGTTCCCCTTAACTTTGAGAGCAAAGCTCCATTTTTCTTCTTCTGTAGACAGCATAGACACATCTAGGCTTTCATCTTGCTGCTTATAAATCCTTGAGGGCTAGGACTATCCTTTCTTTCATTTTGATTTCTTTCTCCTCTTTTCATCTTATTCTCTCTATAGGATCTTCAGTCCTGTACATACAGAAAGCTTTTTTTTTTTCTTTCTCATTGCAGTGCTGGTGATCAAACCCAGGGCCTCACACATGCTAGACAAGCACTCTATCACTGAGCCACACCCCCACACCTCAGCAAGCATTCATGATTGTCTGTTTCCCTCTACTCTCATTACCCAGCTTAATATTTAGAAACATGTTTGGAAACATAGCTTCCAATGTAGATTTCTTCCAATCACTTAAATCATTACAAAATATATTTAATGTACATGATGTATATTCACAAACATATCAAACACTAAGCCAAACATGAGAAGGAGGGATGGGGAAGGGATTGGAGTGCGAATCAGAGAAGGGCTAAATGAGTGATGTGTGCATGTATGCCTCTACAGTCCTGTGCCCCACTAAGATGTATGATTACAATGCACCAATAAAAAATAAATATATATTTAATAATGCATTGTGAAAAGCAGAAATTATATTTTAATGTACATTTGGATTCCTATCTGTTTTTAAGCACCCTTTAAAAGACAAACTGAAAAGCCAAGCATGGTGGTGCAGGCTTGTAATCCCAGCATTTGGGAGGCTGAGACAGGAGGATTGTGGTTCGCAGACAGCCTCAGCTACTTAGTGAGGCCCTCTGCAACTCAGTGAGACCCGGTTTCAAAATAAAGAATAAGAAATAGGGCAGGGGTGGGTATAACTCGGAGGTCAAATGCCCCTGGGTTCCATCTCAGACCTGCAAAATAAATAAATTTAATTAAAATTAAAATTAAAGATAAACTGAGAAACTTGTATCATGACTGTTAAGCTAATGGCCATCCAGAGATTTAATAATATGCTTTTAATTTGAGATTACTTTTACTTTAGCAAAAGATCCAGTAATTTCATGGCAGATTATACATGATGTTTAAAAAGTCAGAATTTTAATTGCAACATTATTTTATTATCACTCTATGTATTATCTGTAAACATATTTGGCTATCCAGTCCCTTGTGTTTATAGCATTCTTTTACATGAAAAAGAAAAGATAGTCCTCCAGGACTGTCACAAGTTATGTCTAATGGTGAGAGGCTTCAGTCACAGTAAAAATTGTTTTATTTTAGATATGGTCTTTGTGTGTGCTTAATTTCATTGTGCCTCTATTCTCTAAAGCACTAAATTTAAGTGCAAGCAAGCATTCATGTTCATAAAGGAATTTTGAAAATGTGAAAAATAAATTAAATAAATAAAAGATAAACTGCAGCAAACTTTTCAAAGGAGTTAGTGTTTTTGGAAAAGTTTACACCTTATGAATGGTTGACAGCAAAATAATTGGATGACAGCAGGGCATGGTGGCGCACACTTGTAATACCCACGCTTGGGAGGCTGAGACAGGAGGATTGTGCAGGTTCGAAATCAGCCTCAGCTGGTTTAAGAGACCCTGTCTACAAATAAAATATAAAATAGGTCTGGGAGTGTAGCCTGAAGGTAGAAGGCCTCTGGGTTCCATCCCTAGTACCACCCCCCAAAAATAATAATAATAATAATAGAAGACTTCCGGGAAGATGGCAACGGAGAAAAGCAGGGCTTAGAAGCCCCGCTAACAACCAATCTCTATTACCACAAAATCAGCACCTTTCATAGCCAGAAAACACCATCAGCAGAGAAACAAAAAAGGTAAATACAAGGGACAGAGAAAAAGAGGGCTGAAAAAACGAGACACCAGAAAGAAACCAGACCATAGTGCTGCAGCCAGAGCCGCGGCATGGAGCCGCGTGGACACCATTTTTCCTTCCAGCACCAGTCCCCAGAGAGGAGGGGAACTCAGAACGGAGCTCAGAGCCAGAGAGGAGATACGCCGGCCTCACGGCCGAGGACGCAGCAGCAGCGCCATACTGCCGGCGACAGCGGCAACTTCACCGGACGGCACCAGACCAACGCACTCAACAGCCCACCAGGCTCCAGAGAGGAGTGGCAGACAGCAAGCCGAGGTAAGCCGCTGTGGATCAGCCGGACTGGATTTGGCAGATTTTTCAGCGCAAGGAGCATCTAAAGCTCCCAGGGGCTGGGCTCAGCACACCCTGCAGGGACTCAGAGCGGAGCTCAAAAACAGAGAAGAAATATGCCAGTCTCACGGCCAAGGGCATGGCAGCAGCACCATATTGCCATCGGGGCGGCAGCAGCGAATTCACCAAGTCCACTACAGCTCCATCAGCGCAATCAACAACAGTGAGTCAAATTGCAGTCCCTAGAGGAGAAATCCCAGTACTGACTCCCAGGGAATTGACCCAGTGGGGGAGTGGCGTTGGCAGAGATATCACACTATTGTCACAACTCCATGCAGGAGAATGCCCAGCCTGGCACCCCCCATGGTCTAAAGCAGCCTCGATTGACTCCCTGGGTCTGAGACTTTGCGATAAAACCCAGTAAAGGAGTAGTGGTGACTGAGATACCACAGACTCGAGATCCAGAGCACCTTAAGTAAGTCGTAGTGTCCCAGTGAAGAACCCAGAGAAGGCACAAACTTCCGAAATCATGGGAAAGAGAAATAACAATGGAGCAATGAATGCCCAAAGCCCCACAATATCAGAACCTGATAAAACAGAAATTCAGAGATTTCTAAAAGATCAAATCAGGAAAATAACTGTAGAAATAATAGAGGTGTTTTGAAAAGAACTCAGAGAGAGCCAAAAAGAGATAAAGGATGCAATTAATGAAGTAAAGGCCTCAATTCAAAGTACAAATAACCAATTAGACCACATGGAGAATAGAATCTCTCTCTTAGAAGATGATCACTCCAAAATTGAACGCATAGTTTCTAATTTAGAAAAAAAAAATTCGACAGCAGGAATCTGACATTGAAGAAATATGGGCCCATTTTAAGAGAGCTAACCTAAGAATAATTAGAATAGAGGAGGGAAAGGAAGGTGAAACTAAAGGGATCGACAATCTCTTCAAGGAAGTAAAGCAGAAAATTTTCCAAACATAGAGCAAGAGGTCGATGCACAGGTCCAGGAAACTTATAGAACTCCCTTTAGACAGGATCGGAGAAGAGGATCCCGATGCCACATAATTGTCAAAATGACCAATGTGGAAGCCAAGCAGAGAATCTTAAAGGCAACAAAACAAAGGGCCAAGTGACATTCAGAGGCAAACCAATTAGAATCACTTCAGACTTCCCAAACCAAGTCATTAGAGCCAGAAGGGCTTGGAGAAACATATTCCCAATTTTGAAAGAAAACAACTTCCAGCCAAAAATTTCCTACCCAGCAAAACTTTCTATCAAATTAGATGGGGAAATAAGAAGCTTCCATGACAAACAGAAACTGAAGGAATTTATGTCTTCAAAACCAGCACTAGAGAAAATACTCAGAGATTAACTTACAAAGAAGAAATAGGTAACACACACCAGAACCAGAGAAACAAGATTTTCCATCCAACAGACAACTAAGATTAGTTATCTGTGGAGATTCATTATTTATGTTAGTCTTTTACCTATTACTAAATTGTATTGTTTGCTTTTATTGTTGCTAATATTTAGGATTTATAGTTGGAATATTAATACACCTTCAGATATAGCATTTGGAAATATTTTATCCCATTCTATCAGTAACTTTTAACTCTGTCTACACTGTCTTTGGATATACAATATTTTTTTATTTTATAGGGAGTTTCTTTACCCTTCTGTTGTCTGTGCCATTGAAATCATATCCAAGAAAACACTGCCAATTTCAATGTCATGAGGTTTTATGACCCAGATTTTCTTCTAAAAGTTTATAGTCTTAAGATTTATATTTAGGTCTGTTATCTATTTTGAGTTCATATTTGTATATGGTGTTAGGTAAGGGTCCATTTTATTCTTCTTCATGTAATTATTATTTTTCAACAATATTTGGTTAAAAGATTATTATTTCCTCCACCAAATGTCTGTGGAAACCTTGTCAAAAATAACTTGACAATATATGGAAGAATTTATCTCTAGGCTTTTATTTAACTCCAATGGTTTATATATCTGCCTTTAGAACAGTACTATACTGTTTCAATTAGAGTAGCTTTATAACATTTGAAATCAGAAAATATACATCTTCTAGCTTTGTTCTTTTTTGAGATCGTTTTGGGTATCTAGAATCCATATTCCATATTAGGATAGATTTTCTCTGAAAAATAAATAAATAAATGTGTGATAGTTTCACCTAAAAAAAAAAGAAAAAAAGAAAAAAATATTCTCTAGTAAGAAAGAAGGCAAAAAGAAATATTGAAATGTTATCTTTAAGTCATCAAAAGCTTGGTATCAGACAAATGAAACTGTTATGTGAGATTATCATTGTTAATTTTAGATAAATTGCTATAATACTGGATGTCAAACACTAAGCCAAGCATGGGAAGGAGGGATGGGGAGGGAACGGGGTGGGGATCGGGTAGGGGCTAACTGGGCGATGTGTGCATGTATGTCTACAAAAGTTTTTTTTTTATATACCATTATGATGTATGAATACAGTGCACCAATAAAAAAATTAAAAAATAAAACATTCAAAAAAATTATAATAATAATTGGATGACAGTAACATATTTGATTAATTCAGTAAATTCAGCCTGTAAAATAGGGTAGTTTGGAATATTCTATGGAAGAAACATCTACATTTTTCACATTTCAGCCAATTATATTGTCATCATGTGGCTAGCCATGAATTAAAGAAGAAAAATAATCCCCAGGAAATGGCTTGATAAGGCAGAGTAACCTTCTGTTTAATCTAGCTGATATCTTTCCGGTCACTGCAACTGATCAAGCGATAAAAAGAAAAGCTATTCAAGGACTTTACCGAAGGCTGAGACTCACTGAGAACTAAGGCTCTGAAACAGGAATTTCACACAATGCTCACTTCATGAATCTTTCTTAAGGCTACTATATAAATCCAACCATTTTCAAGGAAGCATCCAGAATAGCATGAAACATCACATGCATAACTAACAGTGGGTTCCTGTGGAGTCCAGAGCCTCCTCTCAAAGTCTTCCTACCTCATCCTCAATTCATGGAGTTGATAGTCCTGGTCGCCTCTTCTGGTCCTGAAAACAGCAGCAGTGCTGTGCATTCCCTTTCACTGTAGAGAGTTAGAAACCGAGTTAGTCGGGCGTGGTGGCACACGCTCGTAATCCCCGCGCTTGGGAGGCAGAGACAGGAGGATCGCGAAGGTTCAAAGCCAGCCGCGCGCGCTGGCTTAGGAGACCCTATTTCCAAATAAAAATGTAAAAATAGGTCTGGGAGTGTAGCCCGGAGGTAGAAGGGCTTTCAGGAACCCCAGTACCACCAAAAAAGAAAGAAGAAAGAAAGAAAGAAAGAAAGAAAGAAAGAAAGAAAGAAAGAAAGAAAGAAAGAAAGAAAGAAAGAGAGAGAAAGAAAGAGAGAGAGAAAGAAAGAAAGAAGCCGAGTTATAGTTCACTTGAAAATATTATTCAGCCAAAAAGAAGTCATTCAGTTTCTTCAAACATCCCTGAACATTTGGTCTCATTCCATAAAAACTGCCCTTCTTTCTCCTATGAAAGGAAGAACAGTAGCACTTCATTCCATCTCTGATTTACCTTTTTTCTTAAGTTACTCTTGTCCACTCTCTGTCTCTAGGTGCACCACAATTGTTTGATTTCAGACCGTCCTCACCCTGAATTACCACAGTACCTACGTTCTCAGTTCTTCTAATTCATCCTCCAACACTGCAGCCAAACAAATATGTTTCTTTTTCAATTTTGAAATAAGTTTAGACTTACAGAGACCTTGCAAAATCAGTAGTTTGCATATGTGATTCATCCTGCTTGCCCTATTGTTAATCTTTTCTGTGACCGCAGTACAACTACTGTGGGATTTATTAATATTATTTATTTATTTTATTTTTTTGCGGGTCTGGGGATGGAACCCAGGGGCATTCGACCTCTGAGCTACACCGCCTGCCCTATTTTTTATTCTTTATTTTGAAACCATCTACAACTCACTGAGTTGTAGATGGCCTCACTAAGTACCTGAGGCTGTCTGAGAACCGCAATCCTCCAGTCTCAGCCTCCCGAATGCTGGGATTATAAACGTGCACCACCATGCCTGGCTATTAATATTATTTATAATTGACAAAGAATAATTATATAAATTCATAAGTACATGGTGATATTTGATATAGGTAGATAATGTATAATGATAACTAAATAACATGTCTATCACCTTGTTGTTTATTTTTTGTAGTATAACATTTTAAGTTTACTTTTAGTTACTTTAAAATACACAATAAGCCAGGAGTGGTGCACATGCTTGTAATCCCAGCATCGGGAGGCCAAGACCAGAGGATCGCAGTTCTTGGACAGCCTCAGCTACTTAGTGAGGCCCTCCGCAACTTAGTGAGACCCTGTTTCAAAATGAAGAATAAAAAATAGGACAAAGGGTGTAACTCAGAGGTCAAATACCCCTGGTTTCCATCCCCAGACCCACAAAAAAGTAAATAAATAAACAAACAAACAAATAAACAAACAAATAAATAAATAAATTAAATACTCAATAAGTTGTTACTGACTAGAGTCGCTCTGTTGTGCAATGGATCTTAAAACTATTTTATCTCAACTAAAACTTTGTACCATTTGACCAACAATTTTCCATTTTCTTTTCTCCCTCCTTCCCCAGCCTCTGAGAATCATTCAACTCTTCCCGTGAGTTCAATGTTATTAGATCACACATGTCAGCAACATCATGCTTTATCTACTTGCCCATGACTTATTTCATTTATGATAATGGCCTCCAGGCCCAAAAATGGCAGTATTTCCTTTTCTTTCAGGTGGGTATTCTGTGGTGCACATATGCCACATTTTCCTTTACCCATTCCTCCATGGATGGACATAAGTCGACTCCATACTTAACGATTGTAAATTATGCTGCATTGAGCATGAGCGTGCAGATATCCTCATAGCACACTGATTTCATTGTCTTTGGATACATATTGAGAAAAAGATTGTTAGATTATATATTTCTATTTTCAGTTTTTTTGAGAAAATGTCATACCATTTTTCACGATGGCTGTACTATTTTACATTCCCATTAATAGTGAGCGAGCATTGTCCTTTTTCTACATCCTTGCCAACACTTACCTTTCACCTTTTTTATAGTAGCCACTCAAACAGATTTGAAGCAATATCTCATTGTTACTTTAATATTCATTTCCTGATGATTAGTGATGCTGAGCATTTTATTTCATGAACCTGTTGAGAGTTTTTTTTATCATGAAAGATAAAATGTTTATGATAAAAGATTAATGTTTAATGTTTTTTTGTATCTATTGAGGTAATTCTATACTTTTTCTTTATTTTGTTACTGTGGTATGTCACTTTAATTAATTAATTAATTAATTTTTGCAGGTCTGGGGATGGAACCCAGGAGCATTTGACCTCCAAGCTACATCCCCTACCCTATTTTTTTAATTCTTTATTTTGAAACAGGGTCTCACTAAGTTGTGGAAGGCCTCACTAAGTAGCTGAGGCTGTCCGTGAACCGCGATCCTCCGGTCTCAGCCTCCCAAATGCTGGGATTACAAGCGTGCGCCACCACGCCCGGCCACATTAATTTATTTGTATTTGTTGACCCAAATTTGCATCCCCAAGTCCCCTTTGTATAGTAAAATATCCTTTTTTTTTTTTTTTTTCAGTACTGGGGATGGAACCCAGGGGCATTCTACCTCGGAGCTACGCCCCCAGCCCTATTTTTTATTCTTTTATTTTTTTTAAACAGGGCCTCACTGAGTTGCAAAGGGCCTTACTAAGTAGTAGCTGAGGCTGTCCACAAACCATGATCCTCCTGTCTCAGCCTCCCAAATGCTGGGATTACAAGCATGCACCACCTTTGTCCGGCTTGAAATATCCTTATATTTTTTATTTTGATGATTTTTGAAAGTATGTTCATTCAGGATATTAGCCTGTAGTTTTTCTTTCATGCACTTGTTTGGCTTTTGTGTTAAGTTAATGCTGTCCTCATAAATGAGTTTGGAAGTATTCTTTTCACTTCAATTTTCTTGGAAGAGTTTAAGAAGGATTGGTATTAATTCTTTAAGTGTTTGGTACAATTTATTTGTGAATAAGAAGGATTGGTATTAATTCTTTAAGTGTTTGGTACAATTTATTTGTGAAGCCATTCAATCCTGAGCTTTTCTTTCATTGGAAAAATTTTAAATCATTATTATTATTATTGATTTTATCTTTTCAATCAATATTGGTCTCTGAGGCTTTCTGTTTCTAAGTGGTTCAGTCTTAGTGGTCTTTATGAGTGTAGAAATTTCTCTAGTTTATCCAATTTGTTGGCATATAATTCATAGCAATTTCGTATGAGCTTTTGCATTCCTTTGTTATCAGCTGTTTCATTTATGATTATATATATCCTATTGCTTATATTCTATGTATAGTCTCTAGTTATGGGATATATATATTCTACTGCTTGTTTTTCTCTGGAGAACCCTAATACACTATCTGAGGTCTATACGACAGTAGTGAACCACACATAATCTCCTGAAATTCTTCTTGTTCTGGGTCCTCACACATGCTATTTCTTTCCCTTGGATGCCCTGCATGCCAGTCTCTGCCCCCATATTTCAAACCTTCGTATATTCACTTGACAATACCTACCTGGCCTTGAAGACTCAGCTCTGTCCTACTCCCTGATCTCCTTGACACCTGGTTGTCTGTCTGTTACCGTATCTGTCACACTTCCTTACGGCTTCTGCTCACTCAGTTCTGTGTTCTAGTATCCAGGTCAGCAGCTAACACGTAATGAGCTTTCATCATATCTAGAGCAGGGACCAGAAAGCTATGGCTCATCTGCCAAATCCTACCTCTGCCTGTTTTGGTAAATAACATTTTATTGGAGCAGCCGTGCCCATTTATTTCTGTATTTTCTGTGGCTATATTTGCACTATAGTTACAGAGCTGAGTAGTTAAAACAGAAACTAAGTGACCTGGAAAGTAGAAAATATTTACTTTCTGGTCCTTCCCAGAAAAAAAGCCTGTCAACTACTGGTCTAGTGGATAAACCAAATCAGCCATGTTTTATATTTTATTTTCCAGAGTAATGTGCATTAGTGAATCAGCGAATTTGTTCAAAAAGAGACTCTTTTAGCACATGATCATCATAAATTAAAAACTGGGAATTGGCAAAGAGATTTTAAAATAACAATTCCCTGCAAGTATGTAGGGAAACAGTCACTCGCACACTGTTGGTGTGAGTACCAATTACTACATTATTTCTGTTGGGCAATTTGATAATATGTTTCAAAAGCATTAAAGTCCTGTATAACCTTTTTTCCAGAAATTTCACTTCTAGAAATTTGTCCAAAGGAGTAGTCAGATGTATACACAAAGATTTATGTACCACCTTGCTCACTGAAGCATTATTTACAATACGAAGAAATAATACCAACTAAATACCACCTGAAGAGCTAGTAGAAGAAAAATGACTAAATAATTTATATTGTATCCAGAGTTTGAGAAATTAATTTGGCCATTATAAATCCTGCATAGGAGAATACTTATTAGTGTAGGAAAATTCTCCATATATATTTTTAACTAGGAAAAACGTTTTAAAATTGTAAGTACAATACGATGTCATTTTATTTTATTTATCTATTTATTTATTTACTTATTTATTTATTTATTTTTATGATACTGGGAATGGAACCCAGGGGCATTCTACCTTTGAGCTACACCCCTAGCCCTAGTCTTTTTATTCTTTATTTTGAAACAGGGTCTCACTGAGTTCCAAAGGGCCTCATTAAGTAGCTGAGGCTGTCCACGAACCACGATCCTCTGGTTTCAGCCTACCAAATGCTGGGATTACAAGCATGCACCGCCACACCAGCTATTCATTTATTTTCGATACTGGGAATTAAATGCAGGGGCATTTTACCTCTGAGATATACCCTCATATCTATTATTTTCTGTTTCATTTTTGTAATACTAGGGATTAAACCCAGAAGCAGTCTATATTTAAGCTACACCCCCAGCCCTGTTTTATTTTAATTTTGGAACAGAGTTTCACCAGTTTGATGAGTCTCAATACTTGCTGAAGCTGTCCTCAAACCTGTGATCCTCCTGTCTCCGCCTTCCAAAGACTGGGATTATAGGAATGTGCCACCATGCCCAGCTCAGCTCTATTTTTTATAAGCTACTCTCCCCGCCTTATTTTTACCCTGTAGAAACAGGGTGTTACTAAATTTCTAAGGGTCTTACTAAGTTACTGAGGCTGGCCCTGAACCTGTGATCTTCCTGTCTCAGCTTCCCAGGTACTGGGATTATAGGTGTGCGCCACCATACCTGGCTTGTTTTAATCTTAACATATATGTGAACATATACAAAGAAACAAGTAAAATGATTAAAATTTGATGGCAGACTAGTAGGAGTTATCTCAATTGTGTCTGATATTTATTTTCTTTGTTAATTTTTAAATTTTCTACAATAAATATCACTACCTTTACAAATTTTTTTAGAAAATAGCATGTGCAGATGTTCTATTTCCTATTATTTGAATTTTCACACTTTTAAGTTATGTAATTTGAAATAAAGAGGGTAAAATTAAAAATACTATGGTGAATTGAGGTCAAGAGCTCAGAAATGCCTTCTCCTTCCATCTGTCTTCACTGTAAGGTACTCAGACAGGAGCAGGAAAAAAGCTTTCTTGGATTTATTATTAGCGGAACTTTGTTAATAGGAAAATTTTTCAGCTATAATGAACTACAACAAGCAAAAATCAGTGGCAAAAATAAAGTTGGAAATCTACACATTTTTTGAAGCATGGGAGCAGTATGAATGTCCATTTATTTATTTACTTACTTATTGTATGTGTAGTACTAGGGATGGAACCCAGGGGCTTTCTACCTCCAAGCTATCCTTCCAGACCTATTTTTTAAAAGTTTATTTGAAAACAGGGTCTCACTAAGTTGCTGAGAGCCTCACTAAGTAGCTGAGGCTGGCTTTGAACCTATGCGATCCTCCTGCCTCAGCCTTCCAAGTACTGTGCCACCACACCTGGCTTTTGTTCATCTGATTTTAAGTAACCAGTTTCACTGATTTTTTCCCCCTACTTTCAGTTTCATATTAAATGTGAGTTGACCCCCTAAGAGATGGGGAAAACTATAACCTAATGGCCAAACAACTGCAATGAATGACCGCCGTGGTGTGTGTGTGTGTGTGTGTGTGTGTGTAGTAGTAGTAGAAGGAGGAGGAGGAGGAGGAGCAGGAGGAGGAGGAGGAGGAGGAGGAATAGTAGTAGTAATATAGTGGTAATAAAAATATAGTGGTAATATAATAATAGCAATATATAATAAATACAGTAATAATAATATAGTAGGAGATAACAGTTCACTCCATTTTAAGATTACTAATATGAATGCAGATGGAACTTTCTAATTAATAATTCTGTGGACGAGTTTTATATTTGCAGGAGATTCTCATAGCCTTTAAAATATGCCTTTGGTGACATAATTGGTCACTATCTTGCAGGACTCTATTATTTTCTTATTTGCCCTAGCTGCACCTCTCAGCACTCGAGTCAGGCTCTCCACATTGTCTCTTGTGCCTTGCTACTTTCTCTACCCTCCGCAGTTCTCTACTTCTTGATTCTCTCTTTTAAAAATGTGCTGTGCGCCGGGCGTGGTGGCGCACGCTTGTAATCCCAGCATTTGGGAGGCTGAGACCTGGAGGATCGCGGTTCGCGGACAGCCTCAGCTACTTAGTGAGGCCTCTGCAACTCAGTGAGACCCGGTTTCAAAATAAAAGGAAAAAAAAAATAGGGCAGGGGGTGTAGCTTGGAAGGTCAATGCCCCTGGGTTCCATCCTCAGACCCGCGCAAAAAAAAAAAAAAAAAAAAAAAAAAATGTGCTGTGACTATAGCCTACTAATGGTCAAAGGCAGGGTTTCGCACATCGTGGTCCAAGTATCAGAATTACATAAGAGTTTGTTAACAGAGGACTTATAGGGCAATGTAACTATATCATCATTAGATACATGCATTAAACATTCACCGAAACCCATACATCATAAACCACCAACAGTGAACCCTGATGTGCACTTTGAACTTTGGGTGATAATGATGTTTAGGTTCATCAGTTGTGCCATGACCCAAAGGGGATATTAATAACGAGAGCAGCAACACATGTATGAGTGCAAGGGGTATATAGGAAATGAACCTAAAATTGCTGTAAAATATAAAGATTATTTTACAAAGAAGAAAATCCCTGAATCCCACCCCAGACACCAAATCTGAGGCTGAACTCAATGATCTTTAATGTTTGAGAACCTCTGACTCAATGAGTTCTAGCATTTCCATCTAGATCTGTTTTATTGATACTTTAGAGAGATAAAATGGCTTGCCTCTACTTAAAACATAACGGTAAAGACTAAAATTCCAAGGACTAGGTTTTTTTTTGGGGGGGGGGGAGGAATCGTGCTTTATGGCTATTTTCCACCCTGACCCCTAAAAGTCACATTTACTTTGCCTTAAGATGGTCTGAAGAAGCAATCTTTCTTTTATAGAGGGAGAAAAGAGTTGGTCCACAGGGGAATTAAATAGAAAAGCCATTTTAATTGTTAATGTCTCTTAGAATTTTGCGCCCCTGAAGTACATGAACACTTAATTTTTTCCTTATTTATAGCCGTAAAAGTATTGGTACTATCTTACAGGGATCGTTGTATTTTCTTCTTCACTACCCTACTTTATGTTTCTGAACTTATTTTTTAATCAACTACCCTTCAAAAAGTCTTCTGATTGAAATAACACCTTTCTGGGATTGCTGATTGGAGCTTTGTCTTTAATACTAATTTGAATGAATATGCTATGAGGTGGGGTGGATCTGGCATTAAGTCTGGGGAAGCAATGTCCTTGTTGCTTCACGGGATCCTTAGTGATAGGCAGAAATGGTTCTCTGCTGGGGGAGAAAATGTTTCCTTTCTTATGCAACATATGCATTTCAAGAGTAATAATTACAACCCTGCAGACTCTGTATTCTCAGCCTTAGTCTACACTTCTGGGAGAGAGGAAAAAAGTTGAACATATTATAATGTCACATTATTTTAAATCGCCACAGATTCCATTAAATATTCAGCTGCCGTGCAATAACCTTTATCTAGCCACCATCCGACTTATTCTCAAAGGTTTCAGAAATGATCTATTGCTCTTCATGAATATAACAGTTGACAAGGTACAAGTGCTGAGTTTGATCTTAATAGGAGTTGAAAGATATTCATCAGACTCCAGCCTTGCTAAGGTTCTGCTACAGATAACAAAATTGTGAAATGCTACATCTGAAAGAACATGGATTGGCAAGCTCATAGTTATTCCTATTTTCTTGGTTCAGAGAACATTCTGGTATGGCTCTGACAGAAAAATCTCTGCAGGGAAGGGCATTGTAAAAGCTTTGCCTAATAACCTGTAATGCGTCCAGACTCTCAGGTCAGATGGAGGCACTCTAGTTTCTATTGTCATATAAATGTGATGAGCTGCAGTGGGCGTTTTAGTTGTTCACTCCTGAGTTATAAAGTCATCCTTGCTAAAGACACTGCATTAATGAGGTTCTGCTTGTAGTCTATATGTGTGTGTTGTGTGTGAGTGTGCATGTGGAGCATATGAAGGATCATTAGAAGATAGTGCTGAAAGAGAATGAAGATACCCAATATTACTTAAATCAAGTGTTATGACATAGGATTCTTGATAGACCCATGAAGGATATGCATGTGGGTTGATGGGATGAATCATTTAAAAAAAAATCCAGATATTAACAAATACCATTCTGATCTTCCTTTAGGAAAAAGAAAGATAATTTTCTAATTGTTTTATCACTGGAGATACATATATATGATTATATATTATATGTTTTCATAAGCATATTATATATAATTTTTTATAAAGACCCTTTATGTAGACCCATCAACTCTTAATAGAGTCTGGTGAAATAGGAGAAGTTAAGTGCTTTAATGTGCATATTTAGTCAGAAGTAAAACTAAATTGGGGAGTTTTATGACTCTACAATTGAAGAAAGTACAGAGATGAGTAAGATGTAAGGAGGTGAGGTGAGTCTGTTGAAGTCTGTTGACCATGAGGAACTCAGGACTCTGATTCTTCCTTGAATGCTCTGGGAACTATCATCTAACACGCCCCTGCCAGCAATAATCCCAGAGCTTTAAGGAACAACATAAGTCAAATACAAACTTCACACAACCTTGATAGATTGGCTACTGGGCCAAGCCCAACAAGATTAAATTTAACAGCATATAAAATTTATATTTGAGCCAGGTGTGGTGACACACACTTGTAATCTCAGTACTTGAGGACACTGAAACTGGAGGATCACAGGTTCATGGCCAGCCTCAGCTACTTAGTGAGGCCCTCTTCAACTTAGAGAGACCCTGTTTCAAAATAAAATAATAAAATAGGGTTGGGATATAAAATGTAGCTTGGAGGTAGAATGCCTCTGGGATCAATCCCCAGTGCTGATAAATAAATAAATAAATAAATAAATAAATAAATAAATAAATAAAATTTATATTTGGATTAAAAATCTATTGAACAAATATAGACTGGAAGAGAAATGATTTAGACTATAATTCACTGGAAGAATATCTGGGACTTGTACTTAGCTACACTTTAACATAAACTGATGTTAATGTTGAAATAGCAGCAGCAGAAAGTTTTGTAGCAGACTGTGTCTGACAAAGCACCTCCACAGATATTATGTCATTTGATCTTCCCAAAATGCCGTATTTTAATCTCTTAAGTGTAAAGCATTTTAATCTCTAAGTATAAAGATTTAGAAGACTAAAGTCAGGGAAGATTAAGATCTCTCTCTTGAATAGCACACATAGAAACTATCTAGAAGGCAGGATAGCTAAAATTCATTGAGCTCTTATGTGCTGAAGCTCTTACATAATATCTCATTAAAACCTCAAAATCATCCTGTAAAGGAGTAATATTGGCTCCTATTAATAGGACTAAAAAAATAAGGCTCACATTCTTGCTTAAAATACTACTAATAAAACCTAACAGAACTGCTCTGTATTGTGGTTATCAAAAGTATCAGGTTCTGCAGGGCATGGTGGCGCACGCTTGTAATCCCTGCGCTTGGGAGGCGGAGACAGGAGGATCGTGCTGGTTTGAAGCCAGCCGCGCTGGCTTAAGAGACCCTATTTCCAAAAAATATATATAAAATAGGTCTGGGAGTGTAGCCCGGATGTAGAAGGGTTTCCAGGAACCCCAGTACCACCAAAAAAAAAAAAAAAAAAAAAAAGTATCAGGTTCTAATCTCATGCACTTGTGGATATTGCCTTATTTGGAAAAAGGTAATTTGCAGATGTAACTAATTAGGGGTTTTGAGAAGCAGAGACAGTTTAGTTCTCCAGCATGGGCTGTCAGCCCCTTTGTGACTATCCCCATGAGGGGGGAGCAGAGTATACTTGGAAAACTCAGAAGAGAATGTGACTTGAGGGCGGAAGAGGGAGACACAGCCACAGCCAAGGAGGAAAGGTCTCAAGAGAAGGGAAGAAACAAGGAATTATCATCTCCCAGGGCCTCCGGAAAGAATGCAGCTCTGCCTGTGCCTTCATCTCAAACTTCTGACTCCTAAACTGGGAAAGAACACGTCTTCATTGTTGTTACGCCATCTGGTTTGTTATAATTTTTATGGCAACACAAGAAAATCGATCCAGTGGTGGAGGCCAAGTTAAAACTCATGCTTGCTAGAATCAAATCCATGTTCTTTGTATTCTGGGGATGCTGAGAAGATTGTGGGGAGGAGAGGAAGGCTGAGGGTCAAGGCCAAAACGTACCTCCAAGTAGGATATTAGGGGAAGAAATATGGAGAGGTAAGAATGGTTTATACTTCCTTCTAGCAAACTAATTCCCTCAAACTGCAGCTGCAAGGAGAAAAAAATACCCACAAAGCTATGCCTCCAAGGCAAAGAGCAAATAACAAGTGTGGCTTTGATAAATACATATAGTTTTAAAGCCAAAGAAGAGCACTTTAAGAAAACTAAGATAAAGTGAAAGTTCAATCAAGGGTAAACTAGCATACTTATAGCTTCAAAAGAGACCTAAGCCTGGCGTGGGGTGCAGGTCTATAATCCCATTGCTTTGGAGGCCAAAACTGGAGACCAGCCTCAGCAGAGCAGTAAGACTCTCAGCAACCTAGCAAGACCCTATTTCAGAGCAAAAATTAAAAGAGCTAGGGATTTAGCTCAGAGATAGAGTGCCCCTGGGTCCAATTCACACACACACACACACACACACACACACACACACACACACACACACTAAGAAATAATAACAGTAAAAATATGAGCCTATGTATTAAAAGATGCCAAGAATGCTGGGTCCATCCAAAGAAGAATGAAAACAGTCCCTATAAGAAGACCAGAGTAGAAGAATCCAAAACTAGTTAGTAGTTAGGGGTCCTAGAGCAGCTACGCCTACTCACAGCAAGACCACACACAGATGCCAATGCAAGAAAAGGTGATGAACTTAAAGACTTATTTTAATGCAGAAAGAGCCCATGTTAAGACACATGATTAAACTTGTTCTGTTTATTTCTAGAGGTCTTAACCAGAATAATGGTTGTGGTAGTGGTGGGTTTATAAGAAATCCATTTTGATCAGTGAAAGAAAAGCACTTTAAACAAACAAAATTTTCAATAATGAAATGAGCCCTCTTGTGTTACAGTGGCCTCCCTACTATCTATCTATATCTATCTATCTAAATATATATATATATATATATATATATATATATATATATATATATGACACAGCAGATACTTTACATGAGATTTCAACACCTCTGAATTTTTTTTTTTTTTTTTTTTTGGTGGTACTGGAGGTGGAACCCAGAGGCTTTCTACCTCCGAGCTATACTCCCAGACCTATTTTACATTTTATTTAGAAACAGGGTCTCACTAAGTTGCTAAGAGCCTCACTAAGTAGCTGAGGCTGGCTTTGAACCTGTACGATCCTCCTGTCTCAGCCTCCCAAGCGCAGGGATTACAAGCATGCGCCACCACGCCCGGCAACACCTCTGAATTTTAAGATAGCTTTTAATTCCAGAGATTATCTGAAAACAATATAATATAAATTATAAAAATATTCATAAAAATGTCAGAAGGACAGCTGACTTTGATAATGTTTAACATTTCTAAAGAGAATCAAGATATAATTTAGGTCTAAATGTTCTGTTTACTTTAAAACACAATAGCATCTAATCAAAGTTTTAAAATGGATATGTAGTTAACATACTTCAATGAAATGTAACATGTAGGTAAAGGTTAAATAGCTATTCAACTACACTAATGTTGCCTACATTTCACAGAAGCATTAGAAGTCACCACTGTGTAAATGGCTAAAGGACCTGAGGACACAGTTAAGAGGTAAAAATAGATTGGGGTTTTGGAGACAGAGGTCTAAAGTACAGGCCAAGGCACCACTCCCTAACCCTGACTTTTTTTTTTTTTTTGTGGTACTGGGGTTACTGGAAGCCCTTCTACCTCCAGGCTATACTCCCAGACCTATTTTATACTTTTTTTTTTAATTTGGAAACAGGGTCTCCTGACGATCCTCCTGTCTCTGCCTCCCAAGCGCGGGGATTACAAGCGTGCGCCACCACGCCCGGCCCCAACCCTGACTTTTGCTGAGGCACTTAAATCCTACCGAGTTTTCTGTGTCTTCAGTGTTAGGTGGGGACAATAATTACGACATCCTAACTCACCACTGATTGTAAGGATCTCATGAGAAAGTGTTTTGAACATTGTGATATATCCACGTGATTATTATGAGAACTTCAAAGCTTCGTTATCATTAGTTATCCTTGTAAACCTTGTGATGGCCTTAGCTGAGGCTGCCTGGAAGCAGACTTTGCACAGGAATTTAAGTAGAGTGGCTTATTGGATGGAAATAATGAGGAAGCTCTCTTAGGAGAGTGGGGGAAATGAGATGGGTTAAGAAAGAGAAGTAAGTACAGGGCGTGTGTTACCAAACAAGTGACTGCTGCAGGTATCTTGTCGAGGACACTAGAGAGGCTTCGCAGGGTGTATGAGGGGTTGGAAAGCTGTGGTCTTCTGCACCAATCCCCATACTCTTCAGTCAAATTCACTGCCAAGACATTAGCTCCTCGTGGTCTCTAATCTGCCACCAGCAGGCAGATTGAGCATGCTCCTAAAGCCAGCACCCTCAGGCAGAATGCGCAGGTTGTCACTGGGTCTTTGAGCTCCCATGTGGAGGCCAGGGAGATAAAATATGTGTAGAGTACTGACAACAATTAAAGCTCAAAGAAATTCCAAGATTTGGCTATCAACATGTAGTTGCAAATCAGGGACACACTTCCCAACTTAGTGAGCTGCTCAATTACAAAGACTGTCAAACTTTACCTCCCCAGTTCATCAGAAGCCTGTGGCTTTCTTACAGGCCATGTGCATAAACGTTGACTGTCTGACAATATTTTGGTAGTTTATAAGACCAAAGCAGCATCAGGTTGAGAAATATGGAGATAGGGAAAGTATAAAAAGACAACTTAAAATAAAAACCACATAATAAGGAATGGTGCAAACATTTGCAAGGCAGGCCAGAGGGCCTCAGTGTTCAGACTGAAGATGCTCATCAACCAGTTTCCTCTGCCTGCCTTTCTCTGTCCCCATCCCCCTTCTTATCTTAGTTAAAAAGCTTTAGAAGTTTATGCAGGAGATTCCACCCAGGTCAGGGTCTGCTCATTTCCGGGCACTTCTTACGTCCTGTAGAGCATTGTTTTCTCTCTTTTCGGGGACTAGGCCTGGCCTGTGAGAGACAGCACACTAATTCTCATTTATCTCAGCTGTAATGTATGATCTGTTATGGCCCCGGCCTGTCGGTCAGCCTTCTTAGTGTAAAGAGTGAGGCTCGGTTCAACAATCTCTGGTGAGGTGTGGGACCTGGAAGCCCCTTCATTCTGCACATTTTATGTTACTGACTTCCAGTGTGGCCTCTGAGCAAGTCATTTAACCTCCTTGGTTCAGTTAACCATATGGAAAATGAACATGATAATATCTCACAAGGGTATTGTGAGATTACTCAATGTTTATAAAGTGCTTGGGAAATGAAAGGCTCTGGATGTGCCTGGCAATGTCATTAATCATGTGGCCGGTTGAGTTCAGGCAGCTGGAATGTTATAGAAATCTTTACTTCCCACATGATTCACGGTAATACCTCACAAATCACAAGTCTCAAATTCATGAGACTTCAATTGATGAATTTCATGCCACAGTGGAGGATTCTGGCTTTGTCTAAGTGTTTACTTTTGAATCACCTCTTTACATACTCTGTTTCTTCCTTTCTCAAAAGCAGAAAATTATTCTGACACTCATTTTTTAATGTCAGGAGCCACACCTCTTCCTCAAGTACAAGTCTTTCCTTATCTTTATCTTCCCAATTGCTTTTTGTTTACTAACTCATTCACCAAGCAATCACTGGGTCCTACTATATTCCAGGTAATCTTCTAAGTTGGAAATATACAAATAAAATATGTTTCTATCTGGGAGGAGTCTTCCGTCTAGAAGGACAGACAGATGCAAAAACAAACGATTACCAAAAAAATACGAGGTATGGAAACCCAGATAAGTTTCTAGACTATGTGTCAGGTAGTGAGTGAGCCAAATTTCCCTCCAAAGACGATTGCCTCCATCTTGAAATTTTTTCCTCGAATCCCATGAGATTGCATTCTCTATCCTGTTTCTCTTAACACCCAGGTTCTCCTTCATTGACCCCTCTTTACATTTAATTCCTTAAATGTAGGCAACCTAAGGGTCTATACTTGTTTTTCTCTCTTTCTACTTTTCTTTCCCCCCAATACACCCATTCCCTGATGTCAGTGATTATTAGAAGTGTACAACTCTAACTCTGACCTCTCCCCTAAGTTACAAATCTACCTGGAAGTCCTAGGCTTCAACATGGGTCCCCCCATAATTCATAATATTACCCACAATATTACTCGTTCTGCTTGATCTCTCAAATTTCTTTAATAGTTCCATGATTTTCCTTCTAACAAGGGTTTCAACCTGAGCATCACATGAAACTCTTTCTACTTACTAATCCTCAAATTAAAATTATTGCCACATCCTCTCTGTTTTGATTCTGTGAGGTACCTCAGATACTATATTCTACTGCTAGCTGTACTTTATTTATATTAATATGCCTTGTTCCACAGATTATTTTAAATAATTGATCTCATTGATGTAAAGAAAAAAATCAACAAACAATACAGCAGTGTTTGCTTTAAGAATATAAATATTAGCTGGCCATGGTGATACATACTTGTTATCTCAGTACTTAAGAGGCTGAGACAGGAGGATCACAGATTTATGGCCAGCTTTAGTGAGCGTTAGTGAGGCCCTCTGCAACTTAGTGAGACCCTGTTTCAAAATAAAGGACTACAAAAAGGACTGAGGGTATAACTCAGAGGTAGAATGTCCCTGGGTTCAATTCCCAGTTCTGAAAAAAAAGAATATAAATATTTACTATTTCAACTTAACAATAAAACAATTTTTTTTTCGAGTCACAGAGTCTGTGCTGTTGGTTCAGTACTAGGATACAGAAATGAATAGGTCCACAAGGAACTCAAAGGCAGATCCAGAAGACAAGCCTGTAAACAAATACATCACAATCCCAAGTAGTAAGTAAGAGACTAAAGCTGTGGGTAAGGCAAAGAGGATGGAGGTAATACCTTACCTACGAGAACATGAGTGTAAGGGAAGGCTTGCCGTAGGAGAAGCCAGGCAAAGCAAAGGCAGCAGGTGGGTAGTATTTCATACGTTTGCACTCCATACATCTCTCAGAGACCCGAGAGAGTGACATACTGAGTCCTGTTCAGCATTGCTGCTGCATGACTCACAAATGGAGGGTATCTAATGGATGGACACTGAGAAGTGGGTTGCCACATTGCAAAGAGCCACTTATATCTTACCAAGGAGTTTAAAATTTTTTCCCCTATAAATGATAGGGAGCTGGTACAAGATTTTAAGAAAGGTGAAGGGTCTGAGTTCCTTAAATTGAATTTTCTTATAATGGACTCAATTCTGATAGAAAAAAAAAATACTAGCACTGGCTAGGAAAAAGAGGTCATACCAAGATCTAAAGTGAAAGTACTGCCTTTTCTGAGGCATGAATATGCTTAAATCTGTATTAAAATTGCAGGTAGAAGGCCCATTTTCTTTTTACTGTATCTTCTATAACAGTAGCAGCAACCACAGCCACATTAAAAGCTTATGTGCATCAAATAGTATTCTAAACATTTTTATGGATTGCCTCATTTAATCTGCCAATAATCATTTGAAAGTCACTGAGCAGAGGAAGGAACCTGAGGCACAGAGGGGTTAAGCAGCTTGTCCAAGCTTGGCCAGCTAATGGGAGGGAGATCCTGGGACCCTAGGCAGCCTGTGCTTCACAGCCTCTCTGCCTGCTGAGAAAACAGAGGAACATATCTGCCACCTCTGTTTGTTTTCTTCTTCTTAATGTGAGAACAATTATGTTTACTATGTATTGTGGGAGATGGTTGTGCAGTGCTGTGTTTGTAAAGGATTCCCAGGCAGGCACTGCTGAACCTTGCAAGAGCATCAGGATGGGAAGGCTCCTGGCTCCTCAGCAGAGAGCCTCCCGCTGCAGAAGACAGTGTGATTGTTTCTCAAATTAAAATATTCTTACCAGCGCTGGGAACCACATTTACAAGCTAAGCGCACATTTTCTAAAAGTAGAGAAAATTCCAGGAGGGGAGCAGCATCTTTTGCAGCCCGGAGGGAGGAGGCATCTAATTGCCTATTCATGAGGGAGCTGGTCTCTCGGGGCCCATAACATCTCCAAACAGGCTGCGCAGAGCGCGGCAGCGACTCTGAGAACAGCAGGTCCCAAATTCAAAATCTTGATATAAACATATACGACTCCAATCTCAGAGCTCGTTCTCCATCATCTAACTGCAGTGTCTCTAATGCTAGCACTTTGAATCTTGTCTTCTGAGCCCCTGTGGATGAGCACATGTACACTTATATGCAGAGGATTCACATATGCACAGACTGAAATGTTAATGTAATGAAGAAAGATGCCAAAAATCACGTCTCACAATCTGCTGCATCACTTTGGAGTCACGAATCACATTGTGTGTGTGTGTGTGTGTGTGTGTGTGTGTGTGTGTGTGTGTGTGTGTTCTGTCTCTCTGTCTCTCTTTCTCTCTCTCTCACACTCACAACATACACCTATAACTTTCTCTATTTGCAGATGTGAAGATCTAGAGTGAATGTCATCTTTTTTTCTTGTACCTTCCTTGACATTACTCCAGTCTTTGTGCTGAAAAAGCTCTAGGTCTCTCTGTATTACCTGTGTGCCTTTTTTAAAAGAAAGAATGTGTAACAGATGGATTGAAGCAGACCTTCTGCAGGAAATGGCCATGACAAAATGTCTTCCTCTTTTCCAAACTTCTAATGCAGACTGCTTAAAGTTGTGTGTAGGAATGCAAGAGTTTTGGTGGGACTAAAATGTCCACATAGCCACTTGAATTTCATCCCATTCTGTCTGAACATAGAAAAGGCCAGCTCTCTTCTCTACCAGGGAACTCTGCAACCTGCTGCTCCCACTCCAGTCTCATGATGTGAGTGTCCAAGTGAGATCCAGAAAGATTCCGTGTTCCAAGGGTACAAGGTATTGAAGGAGCAGCTCCTGGCCCTGAGTGTGGCAGTACAGTGCAAGGGGGTGTGAGAATTTAATTGGATCTTTTCTATCAAAGAATGGTTTAACAACTTAAAAATTGCAAATGCCAAGCCCTCCCCTGGCATCCCCCCTAGCCAATGACACCAAGATTGTGAAGCTGCACTCCCGCCAATAGGAGTACAGAGCGGACTTCTCATTAGGAATAAAAGACCAGCGGGTTTCTGCCATTTGTGCTTGCATACCTGACTTCCCTGGTGGCAAGACCTTTTGTGCAAAAAGTAAAACTGCCTTGCTGAGTCATTTTTTTAACGTGTCATTTCTGACGACACGTTAAATTTATTTCTAACAGGTATGCATCAGAACTGTTGATTTGTAATGCTACATGGAAGGTTTTATGGAAGAGGTCTGGAAGTGGGTATTTTTTAAGGCCTTTATGGAAGGAGTCTGGAATTGGGGCTTTTAGAAAGTGATCAGGCTGCTAATTGGAAAGCCCTTCCAGGTTATAAGAAAGAAGGATGAACTAAATTGTGCCATCTAGATTTGAAGATGATAAATTAGGAGTTGGGAAGGAGGAGTCCTTGGGCAAAGCAGGCCCCTTGGCTACAGACACAAGGAACTCGAGACCACGCCACGCTTTGAAGATGAGAAATGATTCAGTTCCATTAAGAATCATGGAAATAGATAGCAATCTGCTAAAAGAAAAACTATTCAGTGTCTGAGTAGTTTAAGAAAACAAAAGTTACTGCACTGGCCTAGACAGTGAAGTCAGGAGGTGGAGAGGGAAGAGCCTGCAACGATCAATACAGTGGAGAGGGGAGGGTCAGAAGGAAGTATCCTTTGGAGCTCTGAATGCCAGTTCAGCTATGTAGGCTAATCCAAGCCGATGTTAGGTTGAACATCATTAAACATAGCCTAGTTTTATAAGGATGTAAGAGGGTCCCAGTGTGAAGAAGCCGGAGTTTGTGGCAATTAAGTAGCTTAAGAGAATCCCAACCAAGGACTGGGGTACCTGTGAGCTGCCACTCATCACAACTGCATCCAAGCCGGCTCAGTATCTCTACCACGTCCTCAGAGATACTAACCACCACTGTAACCAGGTTTCATTGCAGACTCTTCACAAACATTGATATGAATGAAAACTAGAAGGTATGTCTACACTTGAATTTGATGGGGTAAATTCTAGATGAACTAGTGATTGCCCATGCAGTGGCAGAGGGACTCAAAAACTCCAGAGGACAGGAGGAGAGATGGTGTAATGAGATCAGCCCACCCTGTAGCCATCTTAGCAAGCAGAATGGCAAGAATCTGTTTCGCAGCTCAGCATTAAAAAACGTTGCCTAATCCCCCAGGGACACTCCAATACAGCGAGAAACAAGTTAGTCAACACCCCAAATCAATTCTCAGTCATTTACTGGGGACTAGGAAATATGTAGCTCAGATAAATTCAATCCAAAGTTAATCTGAAAGCTCTTACAAGCCAGCAGTTACAAATACTTGCCGACAAAATCCTTTACCAGGGCTGTTTTGATAAAGGTGAATTTCTTCCCTTCCTTCCCCCCTTATTTCATTTCCTCCAAGACGATTTACTAATGAACTGAGCAAAAATTTGGTAAAGGGTAGAAAATGAAGTGAGCCTCTCTGAACATTCCAGTATTGGCTCTCACTGGAAATAAAACTGTGACAACATCCTCCAGAACTTGAAAGTTATTATGGCCATTTTTTAAGGTGGGTCAATTAGTTCATAACAGAGTTAATCAGTGGGAATGTACTGAGCCCCAGAGCAGGACAGGCACTTTGGAAACAGGCCAGCTGGTCCAGGGGAGCCCTCTCCAACACCAGAGCCAAGACCACTTGTGCGAAAGTTGGTTTCCCAGCACTGGGTCTTGGGGCCACACCCCAACTCCTCTGACATTCTTTCTGTAGGCTGAATGCCAACAATTCTTTCTAAGGTTTTCTTCTTAAGGTGACTATAACTGATGGTATGATCCCTTATGGGAAGGGGCAAATATGAGATAAAAAAGCTAACAAGACCAAAACAGACAAGACTGGAACAGGGAACTGACAGTGGAGTGGGTGTTTGAGATAGAGGCCTCAATGCCACCATCAGGGCAAGGTTGGCACGGCCTCAACAGGTAGAATGGAAGAGAGAGACCCTGCAAGAACAGGCAAGCTGTAGGGCACTCAGCCGCCATGCCCCTCTGTGTCATGCACGGAGGGTTGTGTGTGATGGTTAGAGGGGAAATTGGCAGGCAGTGGGGGGACCCTGCCCCCACCCACTTGGCACAGTGGGAAGGATGCTCCCCTACTCCCCAATGAGGTCTTGGTGAGATTACATCTCATACTCAGTCTCAAGGCACCTCCATATTCAATGTTAAAATCATTTCAAATTGATCAAGGACACACTCAACTGACAATGCTTTCTGTAACAGCTTTGTTCCGCTGAGTGTCAGATCACATTTCCTGCTTATTCTAACACCAAACCCCAGGTGTGGCTGCCACTACTTCCACCGAATTCCAATTATTTCATTTTGAAAGATGCCACCCATGGGCAGGTACATAGGGAAGCTAACTTTGAAGTTAGGACTTCTCTAAACCATGCTGGTTTAAAATCCCAGGGAATTCCTTTTTGTAGAAATGCTCCTAGGGTATTTTTACACAAGGAAATGAAAAACTAAAATTACCATATAAGGTATTCAGCTGATTTCCCTGGGGGATTTTGGTTGGGAAGAAAGGTGCTACTGTGAAATTTTCATCTATCAGAAGCTAGCAAGATTCATCTCTTTCACTCCTAAGCCCACAGAGGCTATTCAAAACCTCAGATTTGGGGCATCTTTCTTGCTATTTATTACTTGAGAATTATTAAATTTCCATGTGTTATTAAATTCTTTGTCTTTTTACCTCTTCATTTCAAATATATGTTCATAACCTTTTTTATTTTGATAGGAGTTTCACTTTAATTTTTACAAATAGGTAATCATATTCATGATATAAAATTCAGAAAGTACAGAATCATGAGGAGGAAGTCAAGTCTTTTTACATCTCTGCCACTCAGCTCAGTCACTCAGCTTTGGAGGTTACTCACTGCCACTAGGTTTTATGTTCCCTCTAGGTAAATTTTGAGCATTTACAGATACAGGCATATATGTAAATGTGGGTTTTTTTTTCACAAATGGTAATGTGTGAAGAGCCCCACCCATTGCCTGCTAGCTCGAAGACCTAAAAATAGCGCCGAGCGGAAGCTCTGTGAGGCCCATTAAGCAGTAAACAACTTTCAGGAAGTCCGGTAACCGGAGCATGGGGTGCACGGGAACACAACATACCACTGTTTGTAACAAATGAGCTAATTTTGCATGGAGCGAGTGATCTGAGGCTGATTGGCTGCTTGGGATATATAAGCGGGGAGCGGGGAGCGGAGAGAAGAAGAGTATGTAAGAGCCTGGGATAATAAAGAGTCCGAAGAAGATCGTCTCCGGTGTCGTGCTTGAAAGCGGCAAGTGGTGGCCCGTACGGGGAATCTCTCTCAACGAGACGGTCAGAACTTTGGACTTTCCAGGGCAGCCGGCTGGTAAGTTCTCCTGTGAAGAGGGAGGCTCTACAAAGTAGAGGATCATAAGATTGTTCTTTCCCAACTCCGTTTGAGGACGAAGGGGAGCTCCTTTGAGGGGAGGATTTATAGGGTAGTATACTCTCAGGCTGGACCTGAGGCTGAATAGGTATGGGAAATAATCCATCTCATCCAATACAAAAGGCTTTAAAAGCCTTATTAAACAGAAAGGGGTTAAAACTTAGGGATAAGACTATTCAGGGTTTTTTGAGCCAAGTGGATGAAGTGGCCCCTTGGTTTGCAGTATCAGGAAACTTGACCCTGGCAAGTTGGGATAAGTTAGGGAAGGATATTAAAAGGGCAGAGAAAAACAATCAAGTCACGGGAGGAACTTATCCTTTGTGGCGCCTCGTCAGGGCATGTTTGGAGCAGAAATACTACAAACCGCTAGTGCGAGAGGGACAAGTGGCACTTGATCTGTTAAAAGAGGAACGGTCCACTTCCTCTCACCCAGCTAGTGAACTAGGCTCTGAAGGGGAGGGGGACTCGGACGAGGAACTTGCGGCAATAGAGGAGGAAGTCAGCAGATTAACCCTAGCTACGGGCCCCTCGCAGGGCTCTGTTCCTCCGCCCTATAATCCCTCAGCTCCAGGACAAAGCGGAGGCCGCTCCTTTAATGAAAAGGTATGGCGTGAGCCGGAAATGTTACTATCCAGACAGGCTTTCCCCGTGTTTCAACCACAAGGAGGAGGACCTCGGTATCATGAGCCTTTAGATTATAAGCTTGTAAAACATATTGCTGAGTCCGTGCGGACTTATGGTACCAATGCTGCATACACCGTAGCCACCTTAGAAAGCATTTACAGGTATGCCATGACCCCTGGAGATTGGCAGAACTTGGCCCGAGCGGCTTTGACCCCAGGACAGTATTTAGATTGGAAGGCTTTCCTTATTGAGTTCGCAGCAGAGCAAGCAGCGGTGAATCAGGCCGCAGGACAACCTGCCTGGAATTTGGATATGCTTTTGGGACAGGGACAATTTGCTAACAACCAGACCTGTTACCCTCAACAAGTGTATGATCAGATAAACAATTTGGCCACCAGGGCATGGAAAAGTTTGCCTAATAAAGGGGAGGTGTCAGGCAATCTTACTAAGATAATTCAAGGTCCCACTGAGCCTTTTTCTGATTTTGTGGCTAGGATGGTAGAAGCTGCTGGACGAATATTCGGGGATGTCGATGCAGCCATGCCACTTGTTAAACAGCTTATTTTCGAACAATGTAATACTGAATGCAAACAAGCTATAAATCCATATAAAAGTAAAGGTTTAGAAGTATGGATGAAGTTATGTAGAGAACTTGGCGGACCTTTAACCAACTCGGGGCTCGCTGCGGCTATCATGCAAGCATCTGGCAGGCAAAAGGGCAATAACAACACCCGACTAGGAAATTGCTTTTCATGTGGGGCGGCAGGGCATTTAAAAAGAGACTGCCCAAAACGAGGCTCTCTCTCTCAAAAGAGCCCACCAGACCTATGTAAGAGATGTAGAAAAGGCAGACATCCCGCCTCAGAGTGCCGGTCCGTTAAGGATATTGACGGCAATATCCTACCGTCCCATGATCAGTCGGGACAGGGTCGCCCGCTGTCAAAAAACGGGAAACGGGGCCCCCATCCCCAGGGCCCTTACAAGTATGGGGGCCAACAAATGTACAATGCTATAGAGACACACCAAACACCCCAATGGCCCAATCTCCAACCGCCCAAGGAATCTGGAGAGCCACTCCCGGTTCAGCGGGATTGGACCTCTGTGCCACCACCCGGCTGGTATTAACCCCTCGAATGGGAATTCAAATTATGTCGACTGATATGTCAGGGCCATTACCCCCAGAAACGGTGGGCATAGTTTTGGGGCGATCATCATCCACCATGAAAGGCCTAATAACTCATCCTGGAGTTATTGACCAAGATTATGAGGGCGTTATAAAGGTTATGGTCTCCGCCCCCAGAGGAATTGTTGCCATCTCTCCTGGTGATCGGATAGCGCAGCTATTATTATTACCTAGTCTACATTCTCTCTTCCCTTCAAAAAAGGAACAGCGAGGAGAAAAAGGGTTTGGGTCCTCTGGTACTAATATAATATCTCTCGCCTTTGATATGGGAAAACGACCTTTAATTACTTTGAAAGTGGAGGGAAAGCCGATTCTAGGATTGCTTGATACAGGGGCAGATACTAGTGTAATTGCTTCTAAGGATTGGCCCCCCGCCTGGCCCATAAAAAAGGCTGACACACAGCTTAGAGGATTAGGATACATTAAAACACCTGATATTAGTGCTAGACCCCTTCATTGGGAGGACCAAGAAAAACATTCTGGGACCTTTACACCCTATATGCTGGAAATTCCGGTCTCCTTGTGGGGTCGAGATCTACTTCTGGACATGGGATTCCGATTACATAATGAGTATTCTCCCCAGGCACTACATATGTTTAACAAGCAAGGTTTTCATCCATCATTTGGATTAGGGCGAAACCTACAGGGACGGAGGAGCCCTGTCCCCACTGAAGGACAAAACACTAAACAGGGATTGGGTTTTGTGGAGTAGCCACTGGGGAGGCAATTCCCATCACTTGGAAGACGGGGGATCCAGTATGGGTTTCCCAGTGGCCTCTCCCCCGTGAAAAATTGGAAGCAGCAAAAGAGTTAGTAAAAGAACAACTAAAATTAGGACATATCCAATCATCCACATCACCCTGGAATACCCCTATATTTGTAATAAAGAAAAAATCAGGAAAATGGAGACTATTACATGATCTCCGAGCCATAAATGAACAAATGCAAGTTATGGGACCAGTCCAACGTGGACTCCCCCTTCTCTCAACTATTCCAAAATTCTGGCCAATTATAGTGATTGATATAAAAGATTGCTTTTTCTCTATACCATTAAATCCTCTAGATACCCCACGTTTTGCTTTTACTGTGCCATCCCTAAACCAAGAGCAAATTGACCAGAGATATGAGTGGAGAGTGCTCCCCCAGGGTATGGCGAATAGCCCCACTCTTTGTCAACTATATGTGGATGCTGCCTTACAACCTGTTAGGGATAAATTCCCTCCATTGCGTTGTCTCCATTATATGGATGATATCCTATTAGCCTGTGAAAATGAAAAAGTACTGGATGAAGCGTATTGTGTGCTTGTTAAAGCCCTTGAGGAAAAGGGTTTAGTTATAGCATCTGAAAAGGTTCAAAAGGGCACCGTCACCCATTTTTTGGGAAATATTCTTTATCCCAATTTTGTCACGCCTCAAAAGGTCACCATTCGTACAGACCAGTTACACACTTTAAATGATTTTCAAAAGTTATTAGGAGATATTAATTGGATACGTCCTGCTTTAGGAATCCCAAATTTTATGCTAAAACCTTTATATGATATCCTCAAAGGAGATTCTTCCTTAACCTCTCCTAGAATGCTGACTGCTGAAGCCCGGGAAGCCTTAAGTTTGGTAGAACAAGCTTTAACTAAGGCTTCCCTTAAGCGCATTTCACCGAGGGATTCTATTTGGGCATGCATACTGGCTACTGAGCTCCAACCCACTGGGGTCTTATGGCAACAAGGACCTCTATTATGGATTCATCCTAAACTATCTTCTCAAAAGGTTATTGAGTATTATCCCTCTATGATGGCAAAGGTTGCTGTTCTTGCCATACAGCAATGTATTCAACATTTTGGCCAAACCCCTAATAAGCTTATTGTTCCCTATAGTAAATACCAAATATTAATTTTACAAACCTCCCTGGATGATTGGGCTATATTACGATGTGTGTTTAATGGAGAGATAGATAATCACTTACCTAAAGATCCTATATTACATTTTGCAACTCAACATCCTATTATCTTTCCAACCATAACCAGAAGAACACCTATACCCTTCGCTATCAATATTTTTACTGATGGATCAAAATCTGGCCTTGGAGCTTTTATGATAGAAGGACAAAAACCCATAGTTGTTCAATATCAGCATATATCACCTCAGCTAGTTGAACTAAATATTATATTAGAAGTGTTTGAGAGATATGATTCTTCCTTTAATTTGTTATCGGACTCCTCCTATGCTGTAGAGATGATAAAGTCCCTTGAATGTGCGGGGCAAATATCAACACATACGCCCATCCACTACTTGGCATCTAAAATTCAACATTTAATTTTGATGAGGAAAAATCCCTTTTATGCACAACATATTAGGGCACATACAGGCTTACCAGGGCCTGTTGCCCAAGGTAATGATTATGTAGATAAGCTTACGAAGATGCCCATGATTTTCTCTCTCACCCCACTTCAACGGGCACAAGATTTTCATCGCCAGTTTCATGTAAATGCTAAAACTTTACAGATTAAATTTAAAATTCCTCGTTGTCAAGCCCGTGACATCATCAAGGCCTGTGGTACTTGTGCACCCTTTATCCCCTCTTCTAATGTTGGTGTTTGCCCACGTGGGTTGCTCCCCTTACATTTATGGCAAATGGATGTGACCCATATACCTGAATTTGGCTCTGTTAAGTATGTACATGTTTCTGTTGATACTGTTTCTGGAATTATATATGCTTCTACTCACACAGGGGAAAAATCTCGTGACGTTATCGCTCATTGTCTTGAAGCTTGGGCAGCATGGAATGTGCCAAAAGAAATAAAAACTGATAATGGTCCAGCTTATACCTCACAAAAATTTCAGTCTTTCTGTAAACAGATGGGCGTAACATTAAAACATGGCCTTCCATATAATCCTCAAGGACAGGGCATTGTTGAACGCGCCCATCGCACAATAAAAGAATGTCTAATAAAACAAAAAGGGGGAATAGGTGAGAATCTGAAACCAAGGCAGCGATTATCTTTGGCACTTTTTACTTTAAATTTTTTAAATTTAGATATTAATGGCAAATCGGCCGCAGATCGCCATTTTTGTCCTTCTAGTATTCCCCATGATATGGTAAAATGGAAAGATGTCCTCACCGGAAAATGGAAGGGACCTGATCCGGTACTCACATGGGCCAGAGGCTCTGTTTGTGTTTTCCCACAGGACGGAACCGATCCGATTTGGATCCCAGAGAGACTGACTCGTCAAATAATATCGCAAGATGGTGCCTCAGGGATGGATACACCTGATCACCATGCTGATCTGGACAAAACCAGTATGGAGTGAGCAACAATGGGGCAACTGGAGCTGGGAGTTTGATAAACTCACCGAACAATTACGTGCTGAAATCATCAAGGTCAACACCACCCGAATCGACCCCAAAGTGGCCCAGACGCTGGCGTCCCGGATCCAGAAGGCAGCATTCCATCTAAAAGAATGGGCCGGGTTGGGAGCATTGGGATTTTGTTTTGTTTTCCTGTGCATTCTATGTCTCTGTTGCCTGAGACGTTTATTTCTGCAGAGGGCCAAGGATCAGATGCTCCTAGCTCAGGCTTTCATGGCGGTTGAAGCAGGACAATCGCCTACTGTTTGGCTAGCCGCAATGAAAAAATCATAAAGCAGAATGTCAGCAAGGACTGCACTTGGGACCCCGGGAGGGTGCATCCCAAGGAGGATATGCTCAGCTGCATACGGGTTACCACTGTATTGCTCGCCCGTCCCTGCAAAAAAGGTGGTGGCAAATAATTGCATAAACTATAGCAGGGGTTGAGTCCTCTATCCTCTTCTGCTTAAAAACAAAAAGGGGGAACTGTGAAGAGCCCCACCCATTGCCTGCTAGCTCGAAGACCTAAAAATAGCGCCGAGCGGAAGCTCTGTGAGGCCCATTAAGCAGTAAACAACTTTCAGGAAGTCCGGTAACCGGAGCATGGGGCGCACGGGAACACAACATACCACTGTTTGTAACAAATGAGCTAATTTTGCATGGAGCGAGTGATCTGAGGCTGATTGGCTGCTTGGGATATATAAGCAGGGAGCGGGGAGCGGAGAGAAGAAGAGTATGTAAGAGCCTGGGATAATAAAGAGTCCGAAGAAGATCGTCTCCGGTGTCGTGCTTGAAAGCGGCAGTAATGTTATACAAGATATTCCAAGCCTCACTTTTTTTTATTAGCAATATAGGTTGGAAAGCACTCCAGATCAGTATGTTGTTTTAATTGCTGCAGAATATTCTATTGTATGCCTACACAAAATTTTATTTAATGAGTTCTTGACAAAAATTTATGTTTTTCCAATCTTATGCTAATACAAAAAAAAAAATCCGGCAATAAATAAGTCACTTAACAAAAGATGACTGTGTCTATAGATGAGTATATCTAAATGTTCAGAAATATAACTGCTAAGTCAACAAAAGGTAATGAATGATTTTTAATTTTAATAAATATTGCAATGTGCCTTCTGTAGAGACTATAATAAAAGCAGTAGAGAAGTGCATTACAGTATCTTATCATTTTTAAAAATCATTTTTTTCCAGTGTGATAAGTTGAATGCATGTATTTGTAATTTTACTTTGACTTTTTCTAGTTTAAGCAAAGTTAATCTCCTTTTTCACATGTGGTAGAGCCATTTGTATTTTCTTTTCTGTTGACGGTCTTCATATCTTTTGCCTATTGCTTAATGGATTGGATCCTTCGCTGACTAATTTATTAGTTCTTTACATATTAGAAAAATAAAGCTTGCAGAGATAAGATTTTAAAATATTTTGTTTTTTCTTCTTTCTCTTTCTTTCTCTTTCTTTCTTTCTTTCTTTCTTTCTTTCTTTCTTTCTTTCTCCTTTTCTTTCTTTCTTTCTTGGTGGTGGTACTGGAGTTCCTGGAAACCCTTCTACCTCCGGTCTACACTCCCAGACCTATTTTCCTATTTTATATTATATTTGGAAACAGGGTCTCTTAAGCCAGGGAGGCTGGCTCCGAACCTGCGCAATCCTCCTGTCTCCACCTCCCAAGCGTGGGGATTACAAGTGTGCACCACCACGCCTGGCTTCAATAGGATTATAGAAGTGTCTCACTTTTAAAATTATTATAAAATAAATTTTGTAACATCATAGACCTAGTATTTGTCCTGTTAGATGAAGACTATTATAATTTTACACCAAGTTGGGCATGGTGGCGCATGCATATAATCCCAGTACTTGGAAGGATGAGACAGGAAGATCACAGGTTCAAGAACAGTCTCAGCAACTTAGAAGGGCCCTCAGCAATCTAGTGAGACCCTGTTTTAAGATAATAAAATAAAATAAAATATAAAAAGAGCTGGAGGTGTAGCTTAGACGTAGAAAGCCCCTGGGTTCAATCCCCAGTACACACACACATACACACACACACACACACACACACACACACACACACACACACTTACATCAGACTTTGCCTGAATAGCAAATTACTACTGTTAGCAGTGTTAAGTGATACTCACTTGTTATCTTAAATTTTCTGTGTTGGAAGTCTGAACATGGCTTAGCTGTGTCCCCTGCAAAGGTCTCACAGGACTGAAAGTGGGACTCCACTGGTGAGGGGCCTCTCTTCATGCTCACTCAAGTGCCAGAAGCCATTCCTTGAAGCTATAGGATTCGTGGTAGCTGACTTCTAAGCCAGCAATGGAAAGAGAGACTCTAAAGCCAGCCTGCTAACAACATGGAGTCTCTTATGATATAACATAACCATAGGAGTGAAAGCCCATTACCTTTGCCATTTTCTGTTGGTAGATACAAGTTGTAAGTTCTGTCCACAGTGGGGGAGGGGGACTACAGGAGGCAGAGGTATGGGGGTCACTGGAGGTCACTTTTGGGTATCTTTCCAGGGACATAATGGGAATTTCTATGGAAAATGTACAGAGGAAACAGTCGGGGAGTTTCCCCTCAGGAACTTGAAGTTTAGTAGAAAGATAAAAATAATTTTAACATGAGATGTCATATGGTAACTTTTACCAAAAATGGCACAAAATAAAATACTATGAGAGTTTAACAAAGGAAGAGGGAGTATGAGAAGTCTTCCTGAAGAAGGTAGCATTTAATTAGAGCTTCTTAATGGTTATTGTTATTATTGTTCTCATTATTTATTTTTAGTACTAGGGATTGAATCCAGGGGCATTCTACTTCTGAGATACATCCTTAGCCATAAATATATATATTGTTTTGAAACAGGGTCTTGCTAGGTTGCTGAGAGTCTAAGTTGCTGAAGCTGGTCTTGAACCTATGATCCTCCTAAGTTAGCCTCCCAAGTATGAAATTACTGGTGTGTACCAGTACACCCAGCTCATTCTCCTTATTATTTAGCAGCTAGCCTTTCCTGGATGCTAACTCTATGCCAGACAAGACACTGTGCAAACAGGAGTCCTCACTCCATTTTTACATATTTCACTTTCACTTGAGATTTTTATTTTATCAAAGGGTTTTTATAGCTGAAGAAAAAGCCATTGGATGCAATTAGGAAATGTCATTGGGAAAGACAACCTAATGTCAGAGCTTGAGCACCAAAACCTGAGGCCAAGCACACAAGGCCAGAGGCCCATGCAGCGAGAGTCCCATCATAAGGATACTGGACTGCAGGAAATCTGACCCTCATCTCAACCTGGCATAGACTTGGTCACATGGTAAATGGGGTGCCCAAGAGTTAGTGGGACTGGGAGTGGAATTGGACCCTGAACTAAGAGTTTGAGGCAGAAGGCATAGACTGGTCCCAGCACTAAGTGTCAGTGGGTGGAGAGTCGGGGAGGGGTTAGAGGCATCACCTGTGAAGACCTCTGGATTTGCATCCTGATCTTCACAGGTGCTGCCTATAAAGATCAGTGGTGGAAGAGCAAGTAAAGCATGGTGAATTTAACTTTCCTGGAGACTATCTTGAAAGCTCTCTGTCTACTATGATTACAGAGAATAACTCATCTTATTACTTTGAAATCACAACTCTTTTGATCCAGAAGTCTTTGATAATAGCCATTTACTATTTGAAATGGTTCTGTGTGACCTGCCTTTCAAGAGCTATTTTTTAATTGTATGTATAACTTGCTATCATTTCAAGCAACAGTTTTCTAACTGTTCTCCTGTGTGGAGCCTCAGGGCATCTCAGGAACTAAGAAAGGTGGGAGAGGAGGGGCACAGGCTCCTCATGCCTTAACCGAAGCAGCTCCATTTTACTGACTTCATTTGATTAAAATTTCAGGTAAGGTCTGTTGATTCAAGAAAAAGGTTTTCAGTTAAAAAAAATAAAAATTATCTTTAAAGTGTCTATTTGTTTTCTTATCTTTACCAGCCTAATTTCTTTTTAGTTACATTTTGTTTTTTTACCACAGATGGTATTATCCAGTTTGACTTTCCTCTTTTTTCATTAGACTTAACTCTAAATTATCTTGGCTGCTACAAAATAAAGGAAAAAGAAAAAATCAAAACTGTGCTCAAAGGATAAAGATCAGTCATTACTGTGAAGATTCGACAGCATGTCCTATAGTTAGTCCCTGAAGAATATTGCAGCAGAGTAATTATACAAATGTTTTTAACAGGTATATCATTTCTGAAATAAAAGTATTAATCTTTAAGGTGAATACTTTGAAAGATGCAGCACTCAATAATAAATATGGGGAAGATCTTCATTATTCAGAGTTCACATTTATAATTTTTATTATTTGGAAGAAATTCCAAAGATCTATAATGTAAGGCCTAAATTTGAATTAAAACTCTGACACTGGCATATTAAGGGACATCTCAATCCAGCTTTGTTATCCTGTGTATTAGTCAGCTTTCCATTACTATATCAAAATGCCAAGTAAATTAACCTATAAAAATGAAAGGTTCAGCCAGGCATAGTGGCACAAGCCCATAATCTTAATACTTGGATGGCTGGGCTAGGAGGATGTCAGGTTCATACTCAGCCTTAGCAACTTAGGGAGGCCCTCAGCAACGTAGGCCTTATTTCAAAATAAAGATTAAAATAGGGGTGTGGAGACCCCTGGAGAAACTGGGCCCAGTACCCTGGGTCCTGGGCAGAGGTCGCGCGGGGCACACCAACCGGGGCCCGGGTTGCGGGACTCTGGACCCCGGGCCGGAACACGTGTAGCATGCCATACCCCTGGGGAAACCGGGCCCAATACCCTGGGTCCCGGGCAGGGGCCGCGCTGGGCATGCCAGACCCCTGGAGAAACCGGGCCCAGTACCCTGGGTTCCGGGCGGGGGTCACGCGGGGCATGCCAGCCGGGGCCCAGGTCGCGGGACTCTGGGCCCCGGGCCGAACTACGTGTAGCACGCCAGACCCCTGGAGAAACTGGGCCCAGTACCCTGGGTCCCGGGCGGGGGTCGCGCGGGGCACGCCAGCCGGGGCCTGGGTCACGGGACCCTGGACCCCAGGCAGAGTAGTGCGGAGCACTCTAGACCCATGGGGAAACCAACCGGGTCACAGTGCTACTGAGTACCTGATCCCACTACCTCCTCAAACCACATATACTGCCTTCTCTTATTTAAAAAAAAAAAAAGCAAAAGAAAAGAAAAAAATATCGGAGAGGAGTTAAGAAAGCCATTGTGGATGCCAGGACACTGGAGATGTAGGCAAAACTTATCTAAATGCACTGGAACTTATGGAAAAATTCTACGTGAAGGAGGACTGCTGTTTCTCTATATTGTTAAGAATCTTGGACATCACCTGTAAGGAGAGAGTTTAGCAGAGACCAAGGAGAAAGGAGATGTTGAAAGTGGTCTCCATGATGGCGGTGGAGACTTGTATTCAGGAGAAGCAGAAACCGGATCCTACCAACCTTATTTTTTTTGGAGAAATTACACCAAATGTCGAATGCTACAGTCACACATGCTTAGGAACACTGGACAACATTCAGAGTGGAAAAAGAGCCTGGGAAGGATTTGAAATGGTGGAGACAGTGGTAATGGCAGTGGCCAGTACTCAGGGGAGGCAGAGATCTGATACATTACACCTGGAACCTTTGAAATAATAACCCCAGAGACAGTGATCGGAGCCTGCTGAGGGGTTAGGCCAGTGCCAGGGCCAATGGCCGACATCAGAGCCTGCTGTGAGGCAAGGCCACTACTGGGGCCTCCAAGGCCAAGATCGGAGCCTGCCGAGGAGTTAGGCTGGGGCTGGGGCCAGCAAGGCCGGGATCGGAGCCTGCCATGAGGCAAGGCCAGTGCTGGGGCCTCCAAGGCCAGGATAAGAGCCTGCCAAGGGGTTAGGCTGGTGCCGGGGCCAATGGCAGGCATCGGAGCCTTCTGTGAGGCAAGGCCGCTACTCGGGCCTCCGAGGCTAGGATCGGAGCCTGTAAAGGGGTTAGGCTGATTCTGGGGCCAGATGCCAGCAGTGGAGCCCACCGTGAGGCAAGGCTGGTGCTGGGGCCTCCGAGGCCAGGATAAGAGCCTGCCGAGGGGTTAGGCAGGTGCCGGGGCCAATGGCTGGCATCAGAGCCTTCCATGAGCCAAGGCCACTACTGAGGCCTCTGAGGCCGGGATTGGAGCCTGCTGAGGTGTTAGACCAGTGCTGGGGCCAGCGAGGCCAGCATCGGAGCCTGTCGTGAGGCAAGGCTGGTGCTGGGGCCTCCGAGGCCGGGAACAGAGCCTGCTTAGGGGTTAGGCCGATGCTGGGGCCAGCGAGGCCGGCATCGGAGCCTGCCATGAGGCAAGGCTGGTGCTGGGGCCTCTGAGGCCAGGATAAGAGCTGGCCGAGGGGTTAGGCCGGTGCCGGGGGCCAATGGCTGGCATTGGAGCCTTCTGTGAGGCAAGGCCGCTACTGAGGCCTCCGAGGCCAGGATTGGAGCCTGTCGAGGGCTTAGGCCGGTGCTGGGGCCAGCGAGGCCAGCATCGGAGCCTGCCGTGAGGCAAGGCTGGTGCTGGGGCTTCCGAGGCTGGGATAAGAGCCAGCCGAGGGGTTAGGCCGGTGCTGGGGCCAGCGAAGCCGGCATCGGAGCCTGCCATGAGGCAAGGCTGCTACTGGGGCCTCCAAGGCTGGGACCGGAGCCTGCCAAGGGGTTAGGCTGATGCTGGGGCCAGCGGCTAGCATTGGAGCCTGCTGTGAGGCAAGGCCGGTGCTGAGGCCTCCGAGGCCAGATCGGAGCCTGCAAAGGGTTTAGACCGGGGCTGGGGCCAGCGAGGCTGTCATCAGAGCCTGCTGTGAGGCAAGGCCGGTGCTGGGGCCTCCAAGGCTGGGATCGGAGACTACTCAGGGGTTAGGCCGGTGCTGGGGCCAGCGAGGCTGGCATCGGAGCCTGCCATGAGGCAAGGCCAGTGCTAGGGCCTCCGAGGCCAGGATTGGAGCCTGCCGAGGGGTTAGGCCAGTGCTGGGGCCAGCGAAGCCGGCATCAGAGCCTGCCATGAGGCAAGGCCAGTGCTGAGGCCTCCGAGGTCAGGATAAGAGCCAGCCAAGGGGTTAGGCCGGTGCCAGGGCCAATGGCCGGCATTGGAGCCTGCCGTGAGGCAAGGCCGCTACTGGGGCCTCTGAGGCTGGGATCGGAGCCTGCCAAGGGGTTAGGCCGATGCCGGAGCCAGCGGCCAGCATCGGAGCCTGCCGTGAGGCAAGGCCGGTGCTGAGGCCTCCGAGGCCGGGATTGGAGCCTGCTGAGGGGTTAGGCCGATGCTGGAGCCAACGTCCAGCATCGGAACCTGACAGGAGGCAAGGCCGCTACTGGGGCCTCCGAGACTGGGATCGCAACCTGCCGAGGGGTTAGGCCGGTGCTGGGGCCTCCGAGACCGGGATCGGAGCCTGCCAAGGGGTTAGGCCGGTGCCGGTGCCAATGGCCAGCATCGGAGCCTGCCCAGAGGCAAGGCCACTACTGCAGCCTCTGAGGCCACAGTCGGAGCCAGCAGAGGGGTTAGGCTGGTGTCAGGGTCAGTGAGACCAGAATCAGGGCCTCCCATGAGGCAAGGCCACTGCTTGAGTCAGCGAGGTCTGGATCAGTCCACCGGGTAGCCAGGCCACTACTGGGGCCATCAAGAGTGGAATCGGTACTTGCAACGCGGCATGCACAGAGAAATATCACAGAAAATATAAATCAGATGCTTCCCCTAATCAGCAATAACTAGGAGGAAAGGGGCAACAGGAAGAGGTTGAGTTATAGAAAGGGACCTATAGTGAAGCAACTAATGTGACCAATCAGAGGGTATGGAATAGTGGAGGACGGAGCCTCTTTAAAACGCAGGAGGTACATAAACAAATGTATCAAAGTTAATCACCAAACAAGCATGGGATCGATGGAGGGGGAGGGAATGGGATAGGGGCTGGATGAGGGCTGATTGGATGATGTGTGCTTGTATATCCTCTCAAGTCTTGTACTCCAATGTGATTGATATATGACTACAATGCACCAATTAAAAATAAAGAAATTTTAAAAAAATAGGGCTGTGGGTATAGCTCTGAGGCAGAATGCCCCCCGGGTTCAATTCCCAATACTACACACACACACACACACACACACACACACACAGTAATAACAAAAGGTTCATTTTGGCTAATGGTTCTGCAGATTCTAGTCTAGGCTTGAGTAGACCAATGCTTTGGTCCTCTGGAGAAGGCAGCACAGCATGGATGGAACAAACAGTAGAGCAAACTGCAGAAGAAAGGCTGGGCTAGGATTCTACAACTGCTTTCAGGGACACACCCCATTGATATGTGTCTCTCTTAAGATCCTGCCTCCTAAGGGTCGACAGCACCTCCCAACAGTGTGATCCTGGGGACCTTGCCTTCAATACATGGACCTTTGGGGATCACCACCCTTATTCAACCAGAGCACCTTGTAAGAAGTCATTTTCACAAAGGCTCCCATATGTTTTTGTGAAGGAGTCACTTGTACTTTTCAATTAAAATTTACTTTATTTAGTAAAGAAAATATATGCGGTAAATTTCTTCTGGCATGCCCCTCAATAATCTTCAAGTCTATCACTGTAATCAAACCCAGACAAGCCCCTTCGTTTTCCTACTGTGGGACTTTGACCAGAGAGTAAACATAAATAATGAGTAAAAATTTTAGTCTGCAAATTCAGATACACACAAAAAATATGATTTTATTTTTATAGAACTCAATTTCTATTCAACTATTTATTTCAAACATTGGCTCCCATTCAATTCAGGATCTTTCCATCATGTCCTCTCCACCCCACTTCCTATCTCTGGTGTGCCATTTAGTTCCAGCAGACATTGTAGAGTCAGGGCATAATGAAGGGACAATTACTTCTTGTTTATTATCACTTATCACTGATAGATTCCACAGAGACATTGTATCCCATCAAGACTCCACACAGCTGTAGTCTACAGAATCTCAGTGTTTAAGACATAAGGAAAACGGAACAATTAGAACCTAAAGCAAACAGAAGAAACCATGCAGATAGTCTGAGACTTACTGTGGTTTGACTTATAATTATTTGTCTTGAATAGTGGGAAAAAGTACTCATTAGAAACAATGCTTCAAAATTTGAATTCTGATCTTGTTCCAGGCTAGTGATAAGCAGTGTGTTACTATCTCAGGATGCTGAGCAGCAGCACGAGCTGCAGTTCCCACCCACTCAGCTACCTGACCACAAGTGTCAACAACCAATACTCTACAGTGTAAATGTATTTTTTAAATTGGTGCATTGTAGTCATACATCTTAATGGGGTACAAGATGGTAGAGGCATACATGCACACGTCACTCATTTAGCCCTTTCCCAATTCCCACCCCATTCCCTTCCCCTCCCTCCTTCTCACGTTTGGCTTCGTGATTGACTTTGACATGTTTGTGAATGTACATCATGTACATCAGGGAATGTTCCTCTTTCCCCTCCCATCTGCACTATTTAGGTCACCTTATTTGCTCATCTATGGTTTCTTCTTCTTTGTCTAGAGATCCTCCTATAATTCATTTTCTCCCTAGCTTCCGCACTATGGGATATGTACACAATAGAATTTTACTCAGCCATAAAGAAAAATAAAATTATGGCATTTGCAGAGAAATGGATAGAACCAAAGAACATTATGCTAAGTGAGATTAGTCACAAAAAGGAAGTGCATTTTGACCTTCAATATTTTCAACTAATGATGGATTTATCAGGATATAACCTAATCACAAGTCAAGAAGCATCTGTAATAAACAGTGTAAAAGTATATAAAATGGAAAAACAACAAAAAAGAACTAGATAAATATGTTTATATTTATCTAGTAATCTTTTTTTTTTTTTTTTTTTTTTTGGTGGTACTGGGGTTCCTGGAAGCCCTTCTACCTCCGGGCTACACTCCCAGACCTATTTTTACATTTTCATTTGGAAACAGGGTCTCCTAAGCCAGCGCGCGCGGCTGGCTTCGAACCTGCGCGATCCTCCTGTCTCTGCCTCCCAAGCGCGGGGATTACAAGCGTGCGCCACCACGCCCGGCTTTCTAGTAATCTTTATCAAAAATGAGAATAATCTTTATCAAATAATCTTTATCAAAAATGAGAAAGGTAACATCAATTCAGGTTCTACAGGTATTAAAAAGATTAAAAAAAAGGAAGGGGGAGGAAATGGGGCAGGAATTGGGTGATATGTGCATGTATGCCCCCACCATCTTGGAGGTAGACCAATTAAGATGTATGACTACAGTGCACCAATAAAATTTAAAAAATAAAAAGATATTAAGAGAATATTATGAATATTTTATTCCTACAGATTCAGTATCTTAGATTAAATGGGCAAAATCTTTTAAAGCACAACCTATCAAAACACATTCAAGGAGAAATAAATAATCCAAATATCTTTTTTTATTAAAGAAATTGAATCTGTAGTTTAAAAAACTTCTCAAAAAAATCAGGATGAGACAATTGGCTTCATTAGAGAATTGTGTAAAGTATTTACGGAATAAAGCCTTTCAGAAAATGAAATGAGAGAGACTACATCTCAAATAATTCTGTGAGGCTAGTATTACTCTGATACCAAAGATATTATAAGAGAAGAAAACTATCAGTATCCTATGAGTATAGATATAGATGCAAAAACTTTTTTTTAATTTAGCAAACTAAATCCAACAATATGTAAAAAGGATATTATATAATGATCTACTATGGTTTATCTCAGGAATGCAAGTTTTGATCATAAATCTTCAATGTAACTAACTATATTAATTTTTTAAAGGATAAAATCCTACCAATGTGAAAATGTAGATGAAACTGGAGGTCATTACATTAAGCAAAATAAGTCACATATAGACAGACAAATAATGCATTATCTAATCCAGGTGTAAACTCTAAAAGAGTTGCTATTTTAAAGCACAATGATAGTTACAAAAAGCTGGAAAGAGAGGAGGAGGGATAAAGAAACTTGGTCAGTGTGTACTAAGTTACATTTACATAGAATAAATAAGTTCTGGGATTTCACTGTACCATAAGGTGACTACAGGTAATGGTAATGTGTTGTATATATCTTTTAAAGCTAGAAACAAAATATTTTTTAAAATTTCTTCACACAAAGAAATAATATTTGAGGAAATAGATTCACTTAGTTTGATTTGAACATTATACAGTAGTATGTCATAAATATGTATGATTTTTTTATGTGGACATTTAAATTTATTTATTTATTTATTTATTATTATTATTATTTTTTTTTTGCAGGTCTGGGGATGGAACCCAGGGGCATTCGACCTCTGAGCTACACCTCCTGCCCTATTTTTTTAATTCTTTATTTTGAAACCGGGTCTCACTGAGTTGCAGAGGGCCTCACTTAGTAGCTGAGGCTGTCTGTGAACCACGATCCTCCAGTCTCAGCCTCCCAAATGCTGGGATTACAAGTGTGCACCATCACGCCCAATTAAAAATATTATATATATATATATATATATATATATATATATATATATATATAGTAACACACACACACACACACACACAAACATATATATATATATATATATATATATATATATATATATATATAGTACCATATATATATACCTATATATGTGGTACTGGGGTTCCTGGAAGCCCTTCTAACTCTGGGCTACACTCCCAGACCTATTTTTCATACTTTTTTATTTGGAAACAGGGTCTCTTAAGCCAGTGCATCTGGCTTCAAACCTGAGCGATCCTCCTGTCTCTGCCTTCCAAGCGCGGGGATTACAAGCGTGCACCACCATGCCTGGCTAAAAGAATACTTTTAATTAAAAAATATTTTATAGCCGGGTGTGGTGGTGCACGTTTGTAATCCCAGCATTTGGGATGCTAGACTGGAGGATCGCAGTTCGCGGACAGCCTCAGCTACTTAGGCCCTTCGCAATTCAGACCCTGTTTCAAAAATAAAAAGACTAGATATATGCATACCCATGTTCATAGCAGCTCAATTCATAATAGCCAGAATATGGAACCAACCTAGGTCTCCATCAACAGATGAATGGATTGGAAAATTATGGGAAATACACACAATGGAATTCTACTCAGCTATAAAGAAGAACAAAATCATGTCATTTGCAAGAAGATGGAAAAACCCGGGGAACATTATGTTAAGTGAGATCAGCCAAGCACAGAAAGAGAAGGAACATATGTTTTCTCTAATATGCCCAAACTAGGAACTATTAGGAATACCAGAGGGACTCCAGATAATGGAGGGGAAACCTCAGCAAAGCTGAAATCGAGGGGTAGGAGACGAAGAAGGCTGAGGTTGATTAATGGAGGAGCTACATCCAAGTATGTGTAAAAATATGAAAGTGACATGGTTAACCCGGATACTCATTGTCGGGCGAGGGGAAAGGGAAGCTGGGGTCGGGGGAGAGGCCACCAAGCACAGTCTGAATGTATGCCATTTTAAATATGATCCGCATAAAAATTTAAAAAATAAAATATTTTCCATAAGAAAAGTAAAACGACTAAAACCTAGAGCTGGGGGTGTAGCTGGGAGGTACAGTGTCGCTGGGTTCCATCCCCAGTACCACACACAAAAAAAGCTTATAAACATAAGAGGTCATGGATGGCTTAAATATGTAACAATATTGACTTATAAGCAATTGCACTGTTAGAACCTAATCCTTGGCCTAGATATTTGTCATTCATTTGATAATTAATGCCCAACGTTTAAATTCTGTGTTTCTCCCAGGTTCTTATTTGGCTGTAGGGAGTGTTATTCTTTGTTGTTGTTTTTCTGGAACATCATTCTTGACAGGCATAGTGGCACACAGTTGTAATCCTAGTGCTTGGGAGCCTGAGACAGGAGGATCGCACAGGTTCAAAGCCAGCCTCAGCTACTTAATGAGACCATGTTTCCAAATAAAGTATAAAATAGGTCTGGGAGTATAGCCCAGAGGTAGAAAAGCCCCTGGGTTCCACCCCAAGTACCATCAAAATAATAATAATAATAATAATAATAATAATAATAATAAAACATTCGTTTTAGATCCAATCTATTTAAATCTTTGGTGACAATTCTTTCCTGGTTTTGATTGCTACTTTTTATATGTACATATTACTTAATATTTCACATAATTACACTTGTTTCTATTATTTTATTATTTTATTTATCATTATGTCACGGGAAAAAACAAAGCACCAATGCTAGAGATCATAAGGCTATTAATTATTTCAAACCTGTAGAATCTATTCAACAAAGTCAAATTTAGCAATCAAAAGACCAAGAAGGAATTCATTAGGAAGGCATACTTAACCTATTAAGGACTCTCTACTGTAACATAAATTAAATATTAGTCTAATAAAGTTAATGAATGCTTACCCCAAAGATAATTTTTTTAAAAATAACAAAATCCAAGCCAGGAGTGGTGGCACATGCTTGTAATCCCAGCATTTGGGAGGTTGAGACCGGAGGATCGAGGTTCTTGGACAGCCTCAACTACTTACTGAGACCCTCTGCAACTTAGTGAGACCCTGTTTCAAAATAAAGAATAAGCCAGGCGTGGTGGCGCACACTTGTAATCCCAGTGCTTGGGAGGCAGAGACAGGAGGATGGCGCAGGTTCAAAGCCAGCCTCGCTGGCTTAAGAGACCCTGTTTCCAAAATAAATTTAAATATATATATATATATATTTTATATAATTTAAATATATACATATATGTATGTGTGTATATATATGTATATATGTATATATGTATATATGTATATATGTGTGTATATATATATATATATATATATATATATATATATATATACACACACATATATGAAGGTCTGGGAGTGTAGCCCGGAGGTAGAAGGGTTTCCAGGAAACCCAGTACCACCAAAAAATAAAAAAGTAAAATAAAGAATAAAATATAGGGCAGGGGGTGTAGCTTGGAGGTCAAATGGCCCTGGTTTCCATCCCCAGACCCACAAAAAATAAATAAATAAATAAATAAATAAATAAATAACAAAATCTAAAAGACAAAAGCTCTACAATCACCTTAATAAATATAGAAAAAGAATATGAAAAACCCTAACACTCGTTTATGAAAAAAAATTCTGTAATCTAGGATTAGAAAGCAATTTCTTCATCCTGATAAAGACTGGCCATGAGAAATCTATAATTACTATCATACTAATAATGAGAGATTGAATATTTTCCCCTAAAATCAGGATCAAGGAAAGAATGTCTGCTCTTATCACCATTGTGCTTTTATTCAACATTGTGCTAGAGATCCTAGACAGTGCAATTAAGTTGAGAAAAAGAAATAAAAGATATTCCGATTGGAAAGGAAAATTGAAACTGTTTTACTCACAAATGACATGATTGCCTATCTATAAATCTAATAAATGAGCTTAACAAAATTGCCGGATACAAGATCAATATATAAAAATAAGTTGTTTTTCTGCAGAGTAGCAATGAACATCAGAAACTGAAATTTTAAAAAACCAATATCATAAAAAATACAATTTACAAAAGCATTAAACTATGAAATACCGTGGGATAAGTCTTCAAAAAATTGAGGTTCTAAACAATGAAAACTATAAAAGAGTGCAGTAATAAGAATTTCACTGTTTTAAAAGGGAGATTCACCTTGTTCTTGAATCAAAAGTCATGGTTACGATGTTTATTTTTAAGTTTATCTATATAGTACATGTAATTCCTATAAAAAAAAACAGAAGATATTTTATGGGCATTGAGACTGATCCTAAACTCATATGGAAACAAAATAGACCTAGAATAAACACTCCCCTCCAAAAACAAATGAACAAAAAAACTCTAAAAAAGAAGAAGAAAAATACTGGGCTCTGAGCACCTAACATGACTTACACACAGCACAGTAACCAAGCCAGTTTGATGATCTTGGGGAATTGGTATAAAGACAGATAAAAAGATCAGTAGAACAGAATAGATTCACCTACCTTATAGGGACTACTAACATTTTTTTTTCTTTGTGGTACTGGGAATGGAACCCAGGGGCATTCTATCTCCGAGCTACACCCTCAGCCCTATTTTTTATTCTTTCTTTCTTTCTTTCTTTCTTTCTTTCTTTCTTTCTTTCTTTTTCTTTCTTTCTTTCTTTCTCTTGTTTTATTTTATGTGGGACATATTGATCATGGCATACATTCAGACTGTGCTTGGTGGCCTCTCCCCCGACCCCAGCTTCCCTTTCCCCTCGCCCGACAATGAGTATCCGGGTTAACCATGTCACATTCATATTTTTACACATACTTGGATGTAGCTCCTCCATTAATCAACCTCAGCCTTCTTCGTCTCCTACCCCTCGATTTCAGCTTTGCTGAGGTTTCCCCTCCATTATCTGGAGTCCCTCTGGTATTCCTAATAGTTCCTAGTTTGGGCATATTAGAGAAAACATATGTTCCTTCTCTTTCTGTGCTTGGCTGATCTCACTTAACATAATGTTCCCCGGGTTTTTCCATCTTCTTGCAAATGACATGATTTTGTTCTTCTTTATAGCTGAGTAGAATTCCATTGTGTGTATTTCCCATAATTTTCCAATCCATTCATCTGTTGATGGAGACCTAGGTTGGTTCCATATTCTGGCTATTATGAATTGAGCTGCTATGAACATGGGTATGTATGTTACTGTAGTTCTCTGATTTTAGCCCCTTTGGAAAAATACCCAGGAGTGGTATAGCCAGATCATATACTGGATCCATTCACGGTTTTCTAAGGAATCTCCACACTGATCTCCATAGCAGCTGAGCTAGTTTACTCTTCTTCCAACAGTATAAAAGAGTTTCTATTTCCCTGCATCCTCACCAGAATTTGTTGTTATTTGACTTCTTTATGCTTGCCACTCTGATTGGGGTTAAATGGAATCTCAGTGTATTTTGATGTTGAACATCTTTTCATGTATCTATTGGCCATTTGTATCTCTTCTTTTGTGAAGTGTTTATTCAGTTCAGTTGCCCATTTTTTGATTGGGTTATTTGTTTTACTAGTGTAGAGTCTTTTGAGCTCTCTGTATATTCTGGATATTAGCCCTCTATCAGAGTGGTGGCTGATAAAGATCTTTTCCCATTCTGTAGGCTTTCTCTTTAAGTTCTTGATAGTTTTCTTTGATGAGAAAAATCTTTTTAGTTTGATGCCATCCCACTTGTTAGTTCTTGCTTTAATTTCCTGTGCTTTGGAGGTCTTGTTGAGAAAGTTACTGCCTGTGCCTATATGTTGGAGTGTTGAGGCTATGCCCTCCTCTACTAACTTCACAGTCTCTGGTCTAATTTCTAAGTCTTTGATACATCTCGAGTTGATTACTGTGCACTGTTAGATGTAAAAATTTAGTTCCATCTTTCTACAAATGGATAGCTAGTCCTCCCAGCACCATTTGTTGAAAAGCCTGTCTTTTATTCTTTACTTTGAAACAGGATCTCACTGACTTGCAAAGGGCCTCACTAAGCAGCTGAGGCTGGCCGTAAACCGTGATCCTCTGATCTCAGCCTTCTGAATCCTGGGATAACAAGCGATGGCAAGTCAACATATGAAAGGACATTCATCACCATTAGTCACTAGGGCAATGCAACTGAAACTATGCGACACCACTACACACGTCTTATGATGTCTGCAGTTAAGACCAACTGTACCAATGTTGAGAAGGATGTGGAACAACAAGAACTCCCATACACTCCTAGTGGGAATGTAAATGGTCCAAATTCTCTAGAAAACAGCTTGTCATTTGCTTAAAAAACTTAAATGTGCACCTACTATTTCTATGTCATTCTACTCCTAGATATTTGCCCCATAGAAATGGAAACTTATCAATACAAAGACTAAGTACACAAATATTCATTGACATTTTATTTATAATAGCCCAAACCCTGAAACAACCCAAATTTTCATCAATAGGTGATAGATATATAAACGGTGTTATAGTCATGCTGATGGATATAAACTGTGTTATAGTCATATAATGAAATAAAATTCAGCAATAGAAAGGCGTGAACTATTGCTTAGATGAACCTCAAAATAATTTTGATAAAACTACATTATGTGAGACTATAATGCACCAATAAAACTATAAAATAAAAATATGATATAAATATTTTATTAGGGCTTTTTAAAATTAATTAATTTGGAGAGAAATAACATCTTTATAATTTGATTCTTTCTGTTTCAAAAACTGCTCATCTTCCTATTCATTTATTGTATTCCACTGTTGCTTAGTAGCATTTTAAAGTTTACTTGGTATAGATTTTTCACATTTCTTGATAAGCTTATTCCTAGATATTTTTAAAGCACTTTTCTATTGCAAATAGAATACTTTTTTTCATTTTACAATATACCAGGTAGTTGTTTGTACAGTACAAAATAAAAAATTATTTTAAGTTCCAGAAAATATGCAAACTAACCTATAGTGACAGAAAGTAGATGAGAGTTGCTTAGAGCACAAAGCATGGTCAGAGGCAAGAGGAAAGATTACAAAGAGGCACAAAGCAACTTTTGATCATGTTTATGATATTAATTGTGGTCATGGTAGCGTGTCCTAGCTCATAATAATGTATACTTTTTCTGTATCAACTCTAAAGCATTGGATGTCACCAACTGAAAGAAGAAAGAGCAAAGTACATGAGTACAAGCACAAAGGAAACAAACCTAAGTTTGTATCTCAAAGTTGATTGTTATCTAGGGACTGTAGTGCCGTGGAGCACCACTGGACCAACAGTGGAAATCAACCATGTTATGTAATTTCTGAGATGTTTGTTTTGTTTTTTATTTTTATGGAAATTAAACTCGGGGGCATTCTACCTGCAAGCTATACTTTTTTTTTTTTTTTTTTTTTTTACTGAGGGTGTAACTCAGGGGCTTTTCTACCTCCGGACTATACTCCCTGATCCATTTTATATTTTATTTGGAAACAGGGTCTCACGAAGTTGCTGAGAGCCTCACTAAGCAGCTGAGGCTGGCTTTGAACCTGCGCGATGCTCCTGTCTCAGCCTCCCAATTCCCAAGCACTGGGATTACCCGCATGCACCAGCACGCCTGGCTAAGAATTGGTATTTTATTTATTTGTTTGTTTGTTTGTTTGTTTACTTTTGTGGTACTGGGGGTAGAACCCAGAGGCCTTCTACCTCCAGGCTACACTCCCAGACCTATTTTATATTTTATTTGGAAACAGGGTCTCACTAAGCTGCTGAGAGCCTCACTAAGCTGCTGAGGCTGGCTTCAAACCTGTGCAATCCTCCTGCCTCAGCCTCCCAAGCGCTGGGATTACAAGCGTGCACCACTACACCTGGCCTTGTTATTTTTTTTTTTGAAACATGATCTGATTATGTTGCTGAGAGTCTTACAATGTGGCTGAGGCTGTCCTTGAAACTGTGACCATCCTGTGTCCACTTCCAAAGAAATGGGATTGCAAGTGTACACCATGGTGCCAGGTTCATAGCTTCCATTTAGAGAAAGTTCTTTTGATCACACATATGTTCAATTTTGTTGTGAAAATGTTATGAATCAGGGATGAATAAACCTTGTCCTTGGTATCCCTTTATTCTTCTCCTTTATTCTTCTTGAAAGTCTCTTAACCCAACTTTCCATATTATTCTTTCTTTTCTCCAATCTTCCTCTCCAGTAACACTACTACTTTATTCCTACCAACTTACTCACTTGCTTATATTCTGTCAGAGATAAATGTAGGCTGATAAAGAGATTAGTAACTCAAGGTGAACCTCTGTGTATCACATAGGGTTTAAGAACACATGGATTCTAGAGCCAGAATGCCTAGGTTCAAATCCCAGCTCCATCATTAACTAACTATGTGACCTTGGACATTTCACTTAACCTCTCAGAGCTTCAGTGTCTTATTCTATAAATAAATCTACCTACCTCACAGGTTAGTTATGAAAATTAGATGAGTCAAAATCTGTAATGTAGTTATAATTTATCTGGCATATGACAAATTGAACATAAAATTATGAAACAAATTACACACATTTGCGCAGGTGCTATTGTTCCAAAATGAAAGGGACTGTTTACATCAAGAAAACAAATTTATAATCATCCATCAAGAGATGAAATCATCTTCCTGGCCCTTCTCATATCCCCCTTCCTGGGCACCCACAATATCTGCTGCGACAACAGCCCACATTGGGATGCTCAATGCTCATAAGTATCTGGAGTTGCTAATGTTTCTCTTCCTCATTTGGACCAATAGAGCTCACTGGTGTCATCAGATCTGCCTCAAAGCCTTAAGCCCCAGAGCTGCCTATCTCTCAGCTGAAACACAGGAGGTCTGCTGCTGCTGTGGATTAGGAAGTAGGCACACATGTTAATGCAGTTCCCCAGCCTCCTGGGGAAAGATTAACTCTTTCAAGGGTGTGTAAACTCAAACTGAAGCGCTCATTAAAAACATTTCAGAGCTGTTAATCACAGTGGCTTTTAAAAGGCAGGAGAGCTGCAGAGTCGAGTCCATTGAAGGAAACTCCAAACTTCCTCCTACTGTGATTTATTTTTTCAGTGCTTAAGTCCTCTTGAGAAAGAAAGTCTATCCAGAGGATTAGAAGATTTCTCCTGAAACTCTATTAACCCAGTATTGGCAGGAGTGGATATACTCTTAGCCACTTCATTCTCTTTTAAGTTCATCATTAGGAAAGTTTTCAGGCTTCTGGCTCAGTGGTTTGTCATTATCGTTCAGGATAGCAAACCTAGTTTACAATACGGTGAATTTCCATGTCAATCCTGCTGTCTGAGACTACAGGGACTCTTACTCAACACTTTTCTTACAATACTTTATTGAGCATCGGCTTTGAGCAAGACTATAAGGAATTCAAGGAGCTTTGCAGCACAAGCCCTGCAGTTCCAGAGTATAGTAACCACATTTGGAGGTAACTATCCCTCCTACAACCCATTCCCAAAATTCCTATTGGAAGGGAAAAGGCAATGTTAATGATATACTCCAAGCAACTGCTGATTCAAGCAGGTGGATATCCACATCAACGCCAATCCTTCTAATGACCAGTATAGAGCCTCATCACATTTCTTCCTCAAAAATGAGAATTGGCCGGGCATGGCAGCGCACGCTTGTAGTCCCTGTGCTTGGGAGGCAGAGACAGGTGGATCACGCAGGTTCGAAGCCAGTTGCGTGTGCTGGCTTAGGAGACCCTGTTTCCAAATAAAAATATAAAAAGTAGGTCTGGGAGTGTAGCCTGGAGGTAGAAGGGCTTTCAGGAACCCCAATACCACCAAAAAATTTTTAAAAAAAGAGAGAATTGACCAGGACTGTATTTAGATAGACTTATGGAAAACTCATGAACCTGCGCTGCCAGCCATTTAGGGGCACATATGAGCAGAGAAATAAGAAAAGGAGATTGTAAAAGCAAAAAGGAGACCAGGTATAGCATGTAAGAGAGGGCACCACAAGGCCAGAGGTTGCCAAGGCCCAGCTCCCATGACTTTCCCCAGCCCTCGCCTGTACCACACTGTCACCATAGATTTGTGCACTCAGGCGGATTCCACTTCCTACCAAACAAGTTCTGATTAAAACTCATAAACCTTATTATCAATTTTTTGGTCTACACTATAGCTAGAAGCAAAAGATTCATCTTATAGATGTAGGTAGAGTCCCGGCTCAGGCCTAACCCCTGTTCTATCTAACAGACTGAGATATGACTACCATGTTTTCTACCTGTATAAGAAATCTCATTGTCTCATGGGAAAGCATTTGTTCTAAGAAAAGAAGAATTAATGCCTGAAAGTTTGATCCAAAACCAATGCCCAGAAGAGAGGAGATGCTGAACACTTTCATATACAAGGATTGGCTGCAGAGCAAAACTTGAATCTTCTGAAAAGTGGCTTAAAATGAAAGACTTGTTTTCAAAAACAAAACCGAACAAAAATCAGGACAACCTCTCTGACTTCTAGGTACATGAGCAACACTATTTTGTTATCCCAGTAATTGATAATTCCTACACTGGGGAAAGAGATTCTACCCAGGTCTTCAGCATGAAACTTGATACAGTTTAGGAGGGTCCTAGAGCCTTCAACCTGTGGTCACAGCCTGGAGACTAGTGGCCCTGTGACTACACAGGTGGGCATCCCCTGCAGAGGCAGGCACAAGAAACCCCACCATGGTCATGGGGGTCACAGAGAAAATACAGTATGGTAGCTAAAAGCCTCAGGTCCATAAATAGCAAATAGTATATATGGGATATCTAGAGACCTTCAGAATTCAGAGAGGACTGGAAAAGTGAGCCTCGAAGAAGTTGTGAAAATCCCATACTAGCTGGTAGATGCTAGAGGCAAAATGATAACTGCAGTTACTGCTATGGTGGAAACCCCCCACCTCCCCAATTTTTAAGCCCTAAGTTGTGGGTGACAGAGCAAAGGTAATATGTGGGAGGCAAAATGTCCTTTTAATTGTGCTTCCATCTTCAAGGAGAATTTCCTACATTTCTTGGTTCTCAGATTTGATGAACAAGGCCACCCAAACTCTGGACCTTATTATAAACTTTCCCACCTTCTATACCCATCACATTTTCTCCATAAGGACCAAAGTTTCCTGATTTATTTGCTTCATCTTCAAAAGAAAATGTATATCTAGAGTGGACAATGGTGATGACATACCTAATCACAGCCCCTATAAAACTGGAGTTTTAGTAGCACCTTCAAAGTCTCTATCTCCTAAAGATAGACACCTGTCTGCCTCAGGATAGAAGCATGGCAGAGAAAAGCTTCAATTAGACTGGAAAGTTTCAGCAAAGCTAAATAATAAACTCAAGAGAATTTGCAGCATCTTAAATATCTCTCTTTGCTCCAACTTTGTCTCAGCAAAGCACTGTGTTCCCTCTCTCAGCAGGCTGGGACTTTCTTGCTATGCTAAGCACATGTGGGAGCCAATGTGAAATCTGAATAATGCTTTGAAGGAATGTAGCTCACTCTGGGAAGATGAAAGCATTCCACAGACAGCGTTATCTCTTTAATTCACATCCATCCCCTATGTTGGCAGTAGATAGTGAGTGGATATTTATTCTGAGATTTCGACTCCATCAGTAGCGAGTGATTTGAATATTTATGGGAGTCGAAGGACCCTTAAAAAATGAACACAGGGAAAGAAGGTATGCCCAAGACTGAAGTTAGCCACAGTGTAATGCGGTGGCCACTGGACGGCATTGCTCATCCACCCCAGGGCTACAGTACTGAGGAGGGAGAGCATGTACTCTTTTGTTAACAGTTAAGCTTGGCAAAAACTACACCAGAAGAGGGGTGAGAAAGAGGTACAAAGTGATAGACTCGGAACTCTGTCCTGGCTATGACAACTAAGAATGTCTCCAGACACTGTTAAATGTCCTGGCAGCAATGGTGCCTATGGCTGAGAACCACCGTTTCAGAGGCAGCATACTACTCAGTATCTATAGCTATAGGCTGCATGGGCTCCTGGCTTTCTGCACAAGGTAGGGAATGTGGAACTTTCTACTCTGTGGGAGATGCTTCTCCCCAGGCTGGACAAGGAACAAGACCACCAGAAGAAGGGCTCCACCTATGCTCCTCACCCAAACCTAGGAAAAAAGGCTCAGAAAGGGATGCCTTTAGAAGGTTGTCGGAAGTCTTCCTTTCCCCCTAGTGTGACTGCTACACCCAGGGTTGTAATCACTCTTACTGGCCCTCCGTGAGTGGAGACAGTATTTCTTGGGAAGGAGGCACTGACTTCTGCTACCCACTCATGAAAGCAAGGAAGGGTAGCAGAGAAGGGTGTCAGCCTCAGGGTGCTCTTCCTGCACTGTGCATTTCTCACCCCCAGGACCGTCAAGGGTTTCTCGCTATTTGGCTACAAAGCAGAGGTGAAGTGGTTGGGATGAAGAGGGGGTATCCATAAAAGTAACTGCAATTTATATCTGCAGCTGGAGGTGTGCATGTTGAATTAAAAAGAGAAGAGCTATTAATGATGCTTTGGTTCCTCAGAGCTTCATAAAGATATCAAAGCCCATGACCTGTCCTCATCTTTACAGACTGCACAAAAGACATTTTCCAGCACTTCCTGCAGTGAACGCAATTCAGCAAGACCAACCATACTCACGAAAGACAGATGGATGAGCCAGGTCAATATATTTATTCATATTTATAATCATATAGACTGAGGAACATGCCTTCAGGAATGGGAATATCTGTATCTGCTCTCTAGGCTACCTCTGTCTTAATATCAAAGTTGTTAAAGAGTATTTTTTATGCTACTCAGGGATACTTGACCCCTGTGCTACACCCCCAGCCCTATTTCATTTTTTGCTTTGAAATGGGGTCTCACCAAGTTGTTGAGACTAGCATTGAACTTGTGACCTTCCACTCCCAAGTCCTGGGATTACAGGTATGTGCCACATGCCTAGCCTAAGGGTCTTTAAATGCACAAGTACATTGAACAAGTTTTATCTATGTGCCAGGTTCTGTGCTAGCAAACAAGATAGGAATGTCATTCCCCATCTTAGAAGTTTCAGTCCAGTTAAACTAATAAGTAGAAGCTTACTGGCTAGTAAGTCAGAGGAAACAGTATGAAATGATTTTAAGAAATGCTGATAAGCTATTTTAAACCCACAACAGGAGAGACCTGGTATCTCTCTTTTGACAGTGATATTTAAGCTCTAATAAATTTCATCTTCAGCACTGACTTACTTATGAAGAAAGGCAAGTTAGCATGCTTTCCTGAATAGCAGCTTCTTCATTTGTATAAAGAGGTAGAAACATCTTTTTCTGTCCTCTGTAGCTCAAGGTTGTTGTAAGGAAAATGCAGGGGAAAGTCCTTTGTACTAATCAAGGGGCTGCTGCTGGTGGTGGTGGTGATGAGAGCAGCTGTTTGTGTGTATTTAGTTCTATTCAGGAAAAGGGTTTTTGGGTGTCTCTGTGTGTCCAGTCATAACTTAAGAGAAGGAAATGGAACCAGTGTGAACATTACAGGTCAACACGAATTTCTGGGGGTCTACTGATGTAAAAAGTAGGAACATTTACCATAGCACTCTAAAGGATCACTTACTGAAGAAGGGTACGTTGGCAGCCTGAGCATGCCAGGTATGATGCATCTATTTCTACAAGTAAATTTGAAAAATCTGGGAGTCATTTTCGTGGATCTGATAATAGCTCTCCTCCTGTTGCCTGGTTCCTCTAGATTATTTGGTTGTGGCTGATAAATTGCTAACTTAATACAAGTTCTATTACATCATTCTATTGTCCTTCACTAAGAATAAGAGGATGAGAAGGGTGAGGAGAAAAAAGCCTATCAGATTGCTCATCCACTAAAATAGCAGAGAAACTTATAAAACAAGAATAAAACCCTTTCTCCTCTCAAATCCTATTGCCAAATCTTCTCGAAGAGCTATTATTAAACTTCAGAAAGTCTTGCAATGTTATCCTATATTAAATTTCAAAGATCCATTAAGTGCCATTTTGCTGTAGTGAAAGGCAAAGTAGAGAGGAGTAATCCAAGAAGGAAAAAAAATCTTGGAAGAGAAATTATTTTTAAAGGTCAATCTTTCTTAGGAAACAGCTGAAAGCCCCTCCATAGGAAGTAGCAGCTGCTTTTAGCACGTTTGCTTTCTCCTCCTGAACGTTCAGAGCCAAGGGAGACATCCCCATGTTCATCAGGGCGAGGTGAAGTCTTGATGATTTGAAGTGGCACACCACATAGTCCCTTAAACCACTCACCCTTTCAGCCTCACATCTAAATATGAGGCTCCTGTTACAGCTTTACAAGCAGCTCCTTTCGAGCAGGACACTGGGAAATAAAGACACTGGACAGAAGGAGGGGCTGTGGATTACTTGTTATTCCCTATACTGCAGTACAACAGGAAATGTTTTGCAATGTCTGGAGCCATTTTTGGTTGTCAAAACTAGGCAGGGCAGGAGGATGTAACTGGCTTCAAGTCAGGAGAGGTCAGAGATGCTGCTGGTGCTCTAGAAAGCCAGAGGCCACCCCCACAACCATAATTATCCTCCCCCAAATACAGGAAGTGCCAAGACTGAGTAACCACGCTGTCCTATGTGTCTCTTCATTTTTCTTCCGCAAGTACTGCCCTCTGGGTAATGAACTCATATGTTAATGGTTGCATCATGACCCACTGAATGCAAGGTAGCCATGTCAGATCCTTTAAGTGAACAGATAATTAATCTTCTTCCCCTACACTCATCATTTGTTCATCTTGGGTGGAAGCTCAAGTACCAGCATATGGATGTCTTACAGCCACCAGCTCCCATGAAGGAGGATAAGACTGTTCCTATAATCATGTCTGGGCTGCAGTCCAATCAAATCTCAGTATTTTTCGTGGCATTCTTGTCGCCTTGCTCTGCCAGGCATCGTGGAGTTGAAAAACAAGTCCCAGCAGAATGTGCTCAAATAGATCTCATCGTGTGAGAGGAATCACAGAGAACTGGATGATGTAATATTGACTGCCTGTTAGTAAAGAGAATAAGAATGTCTGCCAAAGAATGAGGCTCAAGGGCAGGATATGAAGAGGAAACGAGGAAAGGGTTGATCTGGTAAAGGCAAGCATGGGGACTTGTGACGTCGGGACAGAGATGCTGCAGTATCATCTGGACTGGCTATAGTCATCTCTTCCAGAGTGGCCCAGATTTTCTCCTGGAAAACTCAAATCATATGCTGTGCTTTTCTGTGGATCATCTTTATTTCCTGCATTTCTGCACACTTCCATCAAGCAAAACGGTTGGAGGCAGAACAAAAGCTTGCTGCCTTTCTTTAGTTAACTGAGGTTTTTATTTCTCCCCTGAATTCCATCTAGTGAAAGAAAAGTTTTTATCATAGACCATGTTTGTTGATGGGAAAAAGGGCCTAGCCCAAGGCTCAGAGACTCTCTACTCTGCTGTTTGAGCTTGTGTATTTTACACACAGATGTTTTTGCACTGCTTTACCTCCAAGAAGTATTGCTTTGAGGCAATTTCTAAGTGTACAACAAGCCTCTTTCCTCTTCAGCATATCTGTGCCACATGGTTTGTTTCCATCCAGTCTCTTGTTGATCTTTTCAGGGAGAGGAGCTTAGCTGCTACACTGTGGCTTTATTTACAACTGAGTAAGTAACTGAGCTCTGAAAGCTGGAAACCAACACAGGACCACAAGACTGAGCATTTGGAGGGCAGCCTGTGTGGTTCGGCCATCTTCCCTGCATCGACCTTCTCACAGCCAAATCATCATGAAAACACCTAGTATCCAGCCTGGCAAAGTGGTGCACACCTGTAATCCCAGTAGTTGAGAGACTGAGACAAGAGGATCACAGGTTCAAGGACAGCCTCAGCAATCTAGCAAGACCGTCAGGAACTTAGGGAGATTTTGTTTCAAAAAAATTATTTGTGTGTAGTACTGGGGTTCCTGGAAACCCTTCTACCTCAAGGCTACACTCCCAGACCTATTTTTACATTTTTATTTGGAAACAGGGTCTCCTAAGCCAGAGCACGCGGCTGGCTTCGAACCTGCGCAATCCTCCTGTCTCTGCCTCCCAAGCGCGGGGATTACAAGCGTGCGCCACCATGCCCGGCTTCAAAAATTTTTAAAAAGGGATGCCAACGGTGTAGCTTGGCTTCAGTCAACAATACCTAAATAAATAAATAACCCTAGTATTTATGGAGTGACTTAGAGCTTAACAAACACTTTTGCATAATAATTCTCTCTAACACCATGAGAAAACAGGTTATTTTCACAACTGGTTGGAAGTCTAGCTCAACCCATTCATTACATGTACAGCAACATCACTGAGCTTTTTTTTTTTGTAGAGGGAGAGCTTCATTATTTTCTTAAATGCTTTCTCTTTTCTCTATCCCTGGAATTCCAGCCTTCTCCTGCAAAAATGCTCCAAATATGCCATGCTAATGCACCAGGGGGTGTGAGGGGATGTAAAGAGAAATCTCAGTAAAACTTGACGTGAAGCATCCGGGATTTAAACACGCTCCCTGGATGTCCTCACCTTTTCAGCACACTTTGCCTTTCTCCCCTCAGCCTGGTTGGATGATGGAGTGGCTGGCCCATCCTGACTGGCCTGCTCTGTGCTGAGAGCCACAGGCCGGAGGCCCATGTTGGTGACATGATGACTTCGTCTCCTCATGACTTGCACTAGGGCTGCCACAATGTTTCCATCCTTTTCTCCTACATCATATCTCTATAGCAACTGAACATGATAAATACCTAAACATTTTAGTCCAGAGGAGACCTCCCCTCTCCTTCTGTTAGAATTAGTTAATAACCAGATTTATCAACCAACCACTTATATTTATAGCAAAACAGGTTTGTAGGCACTGGGAAGAGAAGGAGAGGGAGAGAGAGAGAGAAGAAACTCAGCTCACATCCTAAAGGAAGAGGCTTCAATTAAAAGTTGGATAAAAGCCGGGCGTGGTGGCGCACGCTTGTAATCCCCGCGCTTGGGAGACAGAGACAGGAGGATCGCGCAGGTTCGAAGCCAGCCGCGCTGGCTTAAGAGACCCTGTTTCCAAACAAAAAAGTATAAAATAGGTCTGGTAATGTAGCCCAAAGGTAGAAGCGCTTCCAGGAACCTCAGTATCACCAAAAAAAAAAAAAAAAAGTTGAATAGGAGGAATGTCAAAATACTCAGTGACTTTGGTGCCCCAGTCTTGGGTGTGTTATGTGTTGGTGTTCTCTATTTTAGAGAGAAATCAATAGACTAGTTCAAGATCACCTAGCAGTAAATGGCTGGTCAGGACCAAACCAGGTTGAGTCTATCTGTCCAGGCTGTTTCTCAAAATTTCTGCACTCCAGATGGAGCTCAAATCCCAAGAAATAAGGTGGAAGAGCAGCACTGAGTCCTGAGTTAAGTTCTCATGCAAGCACAGCTTGACAGGGTGACTGTCCATCTAACTGGGTCAACTGTGTGTTTCCTTTCTTTGAAAACAAGAAACACAATCTCCGATGGCATGCCAAAGGAGAACGTGGAACTTCCAGGTTTTCCAACAAGCAAGCAATGAATTTCCTCACCTAGAAAAAAGAAGCATGGGTCTGAAAGTTAAGATACGTCTAGTTTTGCCTTCACTTGGGTCTCAGCAAGCTACTTTATCTTTGGGATTTAGGTTTCTTTGTTGGCCAGATGGAAATGGACTTAACAAATGTATTATTAGCATCTACTCTGTGCCACACATTGTTCTAGGTTCTGGAAACATAGTGGTCTATGTGTTCTAGGTTATGGAAAGAGACAGGCACAGCTCCTTCCCCCACGGCACTTATATTCTACAGGAGAATAGAGGCGGTGAACAAATACAAAAAGACGACGGTTCCAGAGGATGATAAGGCCATCAAAGACAGTAAAGAAAGGAAGGAAATAGAGAAGCATGCACTGAAGTAGAGAGGAATGAAGACAATGTTTCTTTAGAGTGACCTTAGAAAGTTTCTTTTAGTAGGAGGCATTTCAGTTCAAAGCTGTGTGGTGGAGAGATTGTCTTCAAAAGAGTCAAGGGAAGAGAATTCCACAGAGGGAACAGCAATGCAAAGGCTCTGGGACAGGAACAAAGTGATGTGTATTCAAGGAACAGAAAGAAGGTCAGTATGGTTTAAACCTAGGAAGCAAAGTGGGCAAAGGGAAGATTGGTACAAGCTGACAGTGGCCTTACAGGCCACTTTTAGGAATAATTCTTTCCTTCCTGGCCTGATAGCATGTATTGAAAGGGTCAGATTTGATACAGCTTTAAATGAAAAAGTCCTTCAAACAGTTACAACCTAAACAAAGATTACAAGGTCCAGTTCTAGGTCCTGAAAGTGTGTAATATGTTCCCTATTTATTGCCAAATTCTTTGCCAATGGTGCTTTTGTGCAATCTTTATTAAATCACTTCTATCCTGGGGCTGTTTTAAGGAATGTGATTATCCAATCTGGAGGCAGGTGGGGCTATCTGGCCCTTTCTTTTCCTTCTAGCAATGTTTTCTGAATTTGAAGAGCAGGGAAAGAGCAATGGAATCAGGGAAAGGATGGTGCCCTCAGTCCCTAAAGCCGTTACAAGAAGTAGCAGGATAAAAATACGATCAATCAACCACTGAGGTTTATATTAAAGCAGGTGTTTAGGCACTTAGAAAGCCGTCGAGCACTGCTTGCTTGAGTCCAGAGACAAACTGCATATTCCTGTTTTATTGCACTTACCATTTTTTACACAATGCTTGTGGTTGGTAATTTGGGGAAAACATAAAAAAATCTTTTGGAAGAAGATAACTTCTCTAAATTCTCTCTTCTGATGAAGTTCAAATGATTGTGAAGACAAGAAAATAGGCAGGCTGTCCTCTGTATTCACAAAGGAACACAAAACAGAACACAGGCTGCCAGGGAATGACAACAGAGCTCTGGGAACAGGGAGGTTGATTAGAAATGTAAAATAAATGCAGTGATTGCATGTGGTTGTCTTAAGGGCATTTTGCTTTAGACCTTGCATGTGTGTTGGAAAATAGTACTGCAAATGTCATAATTATTTTAAGGTATAAAATTATTTAAATTGGCTAATAAATGCAGACCCTGACACAAGTCTGCATCAATCTGGGTTTATTAGTGTGTTCTTGCAAGAGGGGGTGGGATCTTGGAGCCGCTTTATTCATTAGCAACATTATCTGCACTTTCTTCTCCACAGCCCATTCTAAGACAGAATGTCCTAGACCTAGACTGCATGATCATCTGGAGGCAAAAGACTCCTTCACATACATTACCTCAATTAATTCTCAGAACTGGTGTGTGTGTGTGTGCACGCGCGTGTGTGTGTGTTACCTAAAATTCATCTGCAAGAAAACTAAACTCCAAGTAGTTAAGTGTCTTGCCTAAGATCACACAGCTAGAAAGAAATGACATAATCCCCAGTAGATGTCATCTTCACCCTTTGCTAGGTGGAGAACCCAGCAAAATCCACATTTTGGGGATGGAACCCAGGGGCCTTCTACCGCTGAGCTATTCTACCCCCAGCCCTATTTTATTCTTTTTATTTTGAAACAGGGTCTCATTAAGTTGTGGAGGCTGGCTATGAATCTGGAATCCTTCTATCTTAGCCTCCCAAGTACTGGGATTACAAACGTGTATCACCACGCCTGGCCAAATCCACTATTTTAAAGTGAGGGAACATTACCACTTAGTAGACTGTCTCTAATGTGATGATGAGCCATGGTAGAAGGGAGGCTTGTTTTTTCAGCTGGGTGTTCAGCAGTTTCCAGGAATTGAAGAGAATCTATGTCAAAGAGCAGCTTTGCACATAGAAGCCTTTGCTTATTCATCAGTGTGTGTGTGTGTGTGTGTGTGTGTGTGTGTGTGTGTGTGTGTTTCCCAAGGATACACTTTCTCTCCTCCCCTTCCCTCTCCCACCCTCTACCAGCAAACTGAGCCATCATGGTTCCCATGCTGCTGTCCAGATGTCAGCTCCTTCGCAGGACAGCAGGCCTCAAGGAAGTGACGGACTTGTGGTGCAGCTGTCCTCCCTCGGATGCTCCCTGTTTGCAGCTTCCTGCCTGAGACCTGCTTGCCTCCACCTCTCTGTTTTCTCCCTGGGAATCCTTGGATTATTACTGTAGCTGCTCTCTAGCAGAAGGTGGAGAGGACATCTACTGGGGACAGTGCCAGAAGTCATCATTCTCCATTTCATGATCATTAACCTTATCAATTAACATTTATTAAACACCTGCTGATGCATGATACCAAACAGGCTTAAGATTCTGTTATATCCCAAGGCCCTTGGCTCTGACATTTATCTGGGTAAAATAGATGTGAATGCTGTAAACTAAAGAAGATGTCAAGGTGACATGAATTCTGGGGACCAGAATGAGGAGGTTACAAACCCAACTTCCGGGCAAGATGCCCCTGAGAAGAATTTAATAGCCAACTGTGATGTGGTCAGTTATGATCTTTCTGATTCCATCCAGTAAAATTATGAAAGACCTGACACCTTTGTTACTTGGGATCAGTCTGGGAAAGGCTAAATTAATACCACTGGTTGTTATCAAGAGTAGGGACTGAAGGCGATCAGGAAGCTAAGTGATGCCCAGATTGATGGTGGAGCCGCTTCACAGTTTCTGCACCTCCGGTACTCAGGAGTCTGTAGCAATCTTCCACTGTCTCCCTGCTTTCTAGGGGTTTCACACAATTGTGTCATTTCTGCTTTCTTTCTACAGCACCATTCTTGTGGGAATGGGAGATGTGGTATTCATTATATCTCTGGGAGGCTTGAGGAATAGTATCAGGCAGACTGGGGGATAGAAGTAGACCCCAACTCCCACAGAAGGAAGGAGCTTCCCTAATTCAAGCAGCCTATACAAGAAGGATAACCTTGGCCCAGAACCCACCCATTGGATTGTAGGTGCTAGATTCTTAGTAATTTTATTTCTCCTTTTTCACCTGAAAATCATTCCATTTTCTATTTCAACCAGAATTTATTTTAAATTTTCAATTATATCTCTTTTCCCTAAAACAACTGGAAACATTTTAACTTAGAGGTAAATATGATGACAAATCTTGTGAATTGTGAATTTAAAGGTCCCCAGAGATAACATTGCCCATGTTTGCAAATACCTAAGGCACCTGATTTTAAAGGGCAAAGCCAGACATGCAGTGCATTTGAGTAAATATATAATAAGTGTGTATTATGTTCAGGGCAATAAACATCTCATATTCTTACCGTGTTTCAGAGCACTGTGCGAGGCTTACAAAGATGAGTAACTTAAGTCCCCTAAGGAACTCACGCTCTAGCGGAAGGTTATACTTCCTGTGCAACAGAGTTGCTTACATAATTGATGAAGCAGAACCCCTGGGAGGAGGAACACTAAATTCAACCTCTGGGTCTAGAGCAGCTTCTTGGAGCTGAGCTGGGATTTATATGACAAGTAGCAGAAAGCCAGTAAAGAGGGATGAAGAGGACTGCAGGCCAGGAGAGTAACCTGAGCAACGGGGAGAGGTGGAGAATTAGACAGCACATGAGGAAGTCATGCAAAAGGCTGAGCCACCAAGGTAGAGAGCAAGACAGCGGGTGGAGGGCCTTGTGAACAGTGCTGAGTGGTGGATTGTATTCTATGGGCAGCGGAGAGCCACCATAGGGTTTTTGTAGGAGAGTGGGGTTGTAACACTTGCATATTAGATGGATTCTCTAGTGAAGTGTGGAAAGTGAATGTAAGCAGGACAAGATTGAACACAAGTTGACCTAGAATGCCTTTCACTGAAGGTACATATTAGAATCACCTGCAAAATATTACAAATTAAAGATTTTCCCAAGTCAGTCTAGGTTTTTAAAGAACATATTTTTTTTGACACAGCACAGAAATTTTGAAATATACCCTCAGCTAAGGACCACTAAATTGGGATATAATAGTGTAAAAGTCCAAATAAAGCCAGGCGTGGTGGCGCACAACTGTAATTCTAGTACTTGGGGAGCCAAGACAGGAAGATTGCAAATTTGAGGCCAGCCTCAGCAATTTAGCAAGACCTGCAGCAACCTGGTGAGACTCTGTTTTGAATCAAAATTAAAAGGGATAGGGGTGCAGCTCAGTAGCAGAAGGTCCCTGGATTCAATACCCAGTACCAAAAACAAACAAACAAAGCAAAAAAAAAAAATCCAAATAAACATGATGAGGACCTAGACTAGGACCATGAAAGTGGGAAAGAAATGAAACGACAGATTGGAGGACTATTTACGAAGCCCAATCGGTGGGATCTATTTATTTATTTACTCATTCATTCAACAGTCACTGGGTCGAGCACTGTTCTGGGTGGTAGAAACCTAATAATGAAAAGAAATCAGTTCCTGTCACTTAAGATTATACAGTCTAGTCAGAATTTCTCCAATGCAACACTTATCTTTTCAGCGGCAGGAGAAATAAGAAAAGAAAAAAATTCTGGAGAGATTGTGGCCTTGCTTGAACCATTCCTGATAAGAATTTTCAGCTTGAGTGGTCCAGAGAATCTTAAAGAATTTGGTTTGGACGCTTGGAAGAACAAAAGTAAAGTCTCCTTGGAGAACACATTTTATCTCAGGTCTCAAACAACCTCCACCGATAGTTTTTCAAGAACAATGAGTTATACAAAGTCAAAAAGAGCAAAGTAAAAATAAATATAAAGTAACCACACTGAAAATAGACTGCAGAAGCATACCTGTAAAGACTTCAGACACTAGACATACCAAAATATTGGTGTGTCTCGTGACTGGGAATATATGTTAAATGAATTTTTTTTTTTTGTGGTACTGGGGTTCCTGGAAGCCCTTCTACCTCTGGGCTACACTCCCAGACATATATATATATATATATATATATATATATATATATATTTTTTTTTTTTTTTTTTTTTTTCTTTTTTAAACAGGGTCCATTAAGCCAGCAAGGCTGGCTCTGAACCAGCGCTATCCTCCTGTCTCCACCTTTCAAGCGCGGGGATTACAATCATGTGCCACCATGCCCGACATTAAATGAATTTTTAAAAGATCCATTTGAAATTTTTTAAAAAATTAAATAACCAAAATGAAGAACTCAGTGGAAATTTTTAACTGCAAAGACAGATGAAAAGAGAATTTGTGAACTGGAAGATAAATTGTCTACAAGAGAACATCACTTTTTCTGAAAAGGGCCACAAAGTAAATATTTTAGGCTTTTAGGCCAAATAGTCACCATCTGAGCTACTCAATTCTGTTTTGTGTGAAAACAGTCCCAGACCATATATAAACAAAGGGGCATGGCTGCGTTGTACTAGAGCATTCTTAACAAAAGCAAACAGCAGGCAGCAGGACAGATGTGGCCAACAGCAGTGACTCACCAACTCCTGTTAAGATAGGAGACACAGAAAAGAGAAACATGTGCAAAATAAGGAATAGATATTAAGAACAAAGAAGATAGAAAGAAAAGATCTGACATCTACCTACTCAGAGTTTCTAAAGGTAGCCTCATACACACTCCCTAGTCACTTACCACGCCACAGAGACCTGCCCTGTGCATCCCAGAGGTGCCACCCTGGGTGCCAACATGTCTAGCATTTTTGCTGCATCCAGTTTTTCTCTTTTTTGAACACATCTTTGTGACCCTGCAGCATCCAGGTGCCAGATGCAGCAGTCACACCCACTTCCTATTTTCTTCTAAGCTCAGTTTCCTGACTCCTGTCTTTCCATCTAAGAATCCAGTGCTTCCCTTTTCCAGAGAGAGTGAGGAGTTCTGCCTGGACAGTTGAAGACATGCCTTGTGGCACACGCTTGTAATCCCAGGACATGGAGGCTTGAGACAGAAGGATCACAGGTTCGCAGCCAGCCTCAGCAACTTTGTGAGGCCCTCCGCAACTAAGTGAGGCCCTGTTCCAAAATAAAAAATAAAAACATGGCTGAGGGTATAGTAGCTCAGAGGTACAGTACTCCTAGTTTCAATCCTCACTGCAAAAAAAAAATAAAATGCTTCCCTGATTGGTGAATGCCACATGGCCTTATATAAGGTCTTTATTCAAGAATGTGCAAGCATTTCTTTTCAGATGGAAGTTTCTCTGAGTGACCTTGGCGACCACTTACTCAGACTACAGCCTTCCCTTCCACCCCACTTCCTGGATCTCCCGGCAGCAAGGGGCCCCTCACCAACCCAGGGCTCCTTTCTCTTCTCAAGCTCCTGACTCTATCCTGGACTTTCTCAGGTGGCTTCTTTCCCTTCGCTGACCCAAGCCCCTGCTCCCCAGCTCCAGTCTTCATGCCAGCCCATCCTTGTGCCAGCTCAGCCAGAGAATGCAATCACTCCTGGAACATTCTAAGTCCCTACTGTGAATGTGTTACTTTGCATCCCAACTCAGCTGGGTTCTTTGCTTGCTTGCTTTCCTTCTTTCCTTCTTTCCTTCCTTCCTTCCTTCCTTCCTTCCTTCCTTCCTTCCTTCCTTCCTTTCTTCACTCTTTTTAACAGATATGCTTGGACCTTCACTTCTGAAGTCTCTTTTCTGGATGCTTCTAGAGCTTTGGAAATTCCCTAAGTGATCCAAATGTGCAGCCAAGGATGAGAACTACTGCTTTAGAAGCATGCTAGCCTGTGACTTTATGGAATGTCGTTTATAGCTAAGCCTTGTTTCCCCAAATAGACTAAATTAATTGAATATGGAAGCTATAGTGGCAATTGTTTTGTACCCTCCACGTGGTCTGACTTATCAGGCATGTAGAAGGTATTCAGTGGCAATATGATTGATTGACTGACTCAGCATGATATCAAATACAACATCTTAGGAAGGAGGAAAGATGAGCTCTATTTCTGATTCCATAACCAGCAAGCCACTATCCTCTCTGGATTTCTGCTTCCTCATTAGTAAAGTGAGGGTAATAATTAGGTTTCCAAACTCCTGGGAACTCAAAGAAAATAATAGAAGCTCGTGAGTTATTTTTAATATTTTAAAGGTCTTGGAAATTATACATTTCATATCAGTTTTCAGATTATTAACTTACCAAAATATGTATTAATGAGAGTAATGAGGAGAAATATTAAAAGGAATCTTTAGTAGTGGAAGGGTTTAAAGCCACTTCTAAAATGGGAGGATTCCATGACTCCACGTGCTTAGAATTTATGATCCAGAGTCTTTCTGAGAGGGAGTAGAATATAGTACAGAATTTGGAGTTAAGCTAACTTGGGCTCAAATCTCAACTCCACAACCTGATAGCTGTGCTACCTCGAACAGGTTCTTAACCTTTCTAAGTTCATTCCTTCACCTGTAAAATTAGTTTGTTGGTAGTACCTAGTAGCACCTATTTCACCTATTTGCAGTAAGGATGAGTAAACTGATACATGGGAGGTCTTTAATACATTGCCTAGTGAACACATCATAAGTGTTTGGTAACAGGTAGGAATGGTTCCTAGGAGTGCATTTGAGATGAGAGGCACACTCTAAACTGAGGCCAAGAAGAGAACTAATTGACCAAATCCCAGGAAATACTGATTTCTAGAAATAGCCTACCTCCCAGGCTGGGGGAGGTTCATAACAGGCTCATGGCTGGGGAGCAGCCCTTCAGCTCCAGAACACACAAGGCACGTGCTCTGCAGCTCCTGCGGTACAGCCTGGGTCTGGAGAGTGGACGTTCCAGGGGAGCCATAGCCATCCCCAAGGCCATGTTTCTCCATTTCTGCAATCACCCAGACCACCTGGAGGGCTCTGCCAAGCGCGAATTCCTATAACCCAATGCCAGGTTGGGTTTGGACTAAGTATAAGTAACCACATTCACCACATTTCTACTTTTTTTTTTTTTTTTTTTTTTTTTTTTTTGCAGTACTGGGGTTGGAACACAGGGGCATTCTACCTCCAAGCTACACCCTTAGCCCTATTTTTTATTCTTTATTTTGAAACAGGGTCTCACTAAGTTGCAAAGGGCCTCCCTAAGTAGCTGAGGCTGTTTGCAAACCACCATCCTCCTGTCTCAGCCTCCTAAATGCTAGGATTAAAAACATGCACTGCCATGCCTGGCCCAGCCCTATTTTTTATTTTGAAACAGGGTCTCACCAAGTTTCAGAGGGCCTCACTAAGTAGCTGAGGCTAGCTGTGAACCTGTGATCTCCTGTCTCAGTCTCCCAAGTACTAGAATTACAAGGGTGCGCTACCATGCTCTGTTACATTTCTACGTTTTTAAAAAATTCACACAAACACTACTCTGAGGAAATTATTCTAGAAGAAAAAATCCAAAGCCCAGTGGAGAGGTAAAGGTGAGTAGATGGTGCAATTGCAGTGCTATCACACCCACTAGAGAAGCCAGTGTGTGTGTGATCAGGCAGTTCAGGCCAGAGGCAGAGAGATCAGGCAGAACTAGGTCAGGGACCAGCTGGGCCAAGGGCATGGCCACACAGTGGAGGTAGGGAACAGGAGGAGGGCTGAAGATGTATGGCTGCCTAGTGGACAGCAGCCCTTAAGACTCTGGGTTTGGGGGATGCTCAGGGTCCCCAGCGTTGTTGCAGGATTGTGTCCCAGAATCTGTACAATCCCACCACAGCCTGCACATCTGACCAGAAGACCCCAAGAGGTGGGGGCGGGGGTGTCAGCTACAGTGAGCCCCCAGCTTTGGTTTCTCGCAGGTTGCTTTGTTTACTTCCAGAATAACTTTTTTTTTTTTTTCTGTTACTGTCAATCCCAGTAGAGGCACTTACAGATTATTGTCGGATGTTCAGGGTGTTGAGAACACTAATAATGATAATAGTGGTGGCCCCAGCCCAGCACCTACTACAGTGGCCTCTGGGACTGAGACCTAATAAAGGGCAATGTGACCCAGCAAGAGGAAGCTGCCGTTTTCATAAAGGCACAGTCATTTCCCTGGAGTACTTTCTCCTATTTTTCTTTTCCTGTCAATCTGCTGTTAAATTAAACCCTCCCCTCATGATTAAATGTCATGATCACAGGCCAGACAAATGTTTGATGGTTTGGTTGATTGTGGTATGCACAACACAAATCTTATTTGCCTTTCTTAAAACATTTTTTTTTTTTTTTTGGCAATCACTGCAAACCTAGGTAATTTGGAGAGAGAATTCTTAGTGTAGTACTTTACCCTCACTGCTAGTCATTAGAGTTTCTAGATTTCCCATATTCGCTTCAGCATGAACTTTTCTGAGCATGCTTGGGAAGGAAATGTTCCTGAATTGAAATGGCAAGAGAGCATTATGACTTATGAACCCATGCTCAACCGCAGTTCTTATCTGAAATTGGATCCAACTTAAGAATTTTAAAGCTCAACAAAGAAAATCAGGGATAAGCGTTACTAATTCTCCACCCAGAGTCCATTTTCATTTAAAGCTGCTATTCTTGGTTAATGTTCAGAGTCACATGGACAGTGCCCGAAGTTATATAAGTGGTGATAGAAATGTCACAGGGGGCATCAGGGGGGAAGGACGTTTTTCTCATCCCCTTGTTCCTTCTCTGACTTATACACACAGCCCTCTTTTCCACACCTTGTTGCCTGCTCATTTAGCCATGAGAAAGATGGCTAATCTGCTGCCCAGAGTCTGACCTTCACTGAGAAATGCCACTGCATTGAAAACTGAAGGGTGGCTGCAAGCACCAGGTCTAATACTTGCTGTAGCTAATTGAGGAAGGTCTGGAGCTCCTGTCTTCTTCCTATTCTTCTTAACTCTTACATGGGACCATCAAGACTTTATCTATTAAAAAAGAATCTTTTGGCTCCCCTGTGGCCTTAAGTCTAAGCCACTTGCTCCAATTTAATTTAACCAAAACACCTTGCAAGAGGCAGTTGGGTAGTAATGTTGCAACTGGGAACTTGCTCAGATACTAATAAATCTGGTTAGTATTCCCCACTTGGCTACTAATCTTTGTAGATATAATTTTCTCAGAAAGAGGGGTGAGTCTTAGGATTCAGGTATCAATATTTCTACATTGAATTTTTATTAGAATTCTCCCACCGTGATTGAATATTTGCTGAAAATCACTTGGTGACCCTTAGATCCTGTGCAATTCTTTTACCTGTTCAAAGTATAATCCACATTCTGCATTAGAAGAAGTTGGAGAGATTTTCTACCATTTTAAGTTTCAACTGACAAAGATGGAAGGTAAGAGTAATCCATTTCATTTAAGAACATTATCTATGGCTGGGCTCATCATTCCTAAATCATTTGTGGAAATGTTGGTTTATGTTTGTGATGAGACAGAATTGAGTACATTCCAAATGCTTCATTTAGTAGTTCAACATCCTTACCAACTTCAGGTCTACTTTACCACTAAGAAGTATCCACAACATTGGGATCTTATTGGCAATTCTGTCTGTATTTTATCCAACTCAGGAATTCCTCTTACTGTATTCCTGATAGCTGAGTGTTAACAACTATGTGTATTATCATACCAGAAATACATAGATGATTTCAATAGGGTTTTTAAATTTATGTTTCTAAAGTACATAAATAAATATTCTGAAGAAAACTAGGAAAAGTTGACATTTTGAAAAAGTTATCTGGTGAGACCATGGCTATTTGCTATTTCATACATTTGAGTAATATACAGTTGACATAATATTTCACGAATGACAAAATTATTTTATAATGAGAAAAGGATTATAGTGGCTGATTAAAGAAATAAAAAATTATAAAACTGATAAAAATTATATAAAATTATATTATATAAAAATTATATAAAACTGATATAAAAATTATAAAACTGTTAATCCAATTACAACCAGTTAAAATTGTGTTCAACATTTCTGCCTCTCAAACTAAGGTGTTTCTCATTTTTTACCCTAAAAGTATTCCACAATCTATCTCTAGTCAATATAGTCATCCTCTCTTAGTATAGATATCTTACAAAGAAAGTTACTATGTTTTCTATTCTAACAGTTTCTGTCCAGTTGATAAGCCTTTGTTTACTCGAAAATAAGTAAGCCGTTCTTTGTCTTCTCTCTAGTATACCTGATACTGATTCTTTTAATCATAAATTTGTAAAGGGTCTTTAAACATCACTCTTGTCTGTCCCTGTTTTCTCAGAGAGCCACATCTAAACAAACTAGTCCAGATAGATGGGGATCATTGCTTTCAGAAAAGTCTTTAATCTAAAGAATCCCACCATTTTCAGGGGGTCACATACAAGGAGTAAGAGTTCTCAGTACCAAAAATCCTTTATATTTCCTGCTCTTGTTAAAACTCTTTTCCTCTTCACAAAAGAAAAGATGCAAATGTCCATATATACATGAAAAAATGTTCAACATCATTAGCCATCAGAGGGATGTAAGTCAAAACTACACTGAGATTCCATCTAACCCCAAATAGAATGCCAAGCATAAAGAAGTCAAATAACAACAAATGCTGGCGAGGATGTGGGGAAAGAGGAACTCTTTTACACTGTTGGTGGGAGTGCAAACTAGTTCAGCTGCTATGGAGATCAGTGTGGCGAATCCTTAGAAAACTGGGAATGTTGAAATCATAGAACTACAGTAATATATGCATGCCTATGTTCATAGCAGCACAAAATATAGAACCAACCTAGGTCTCCATCAACAGATGAATGGTTTACAAAACTATGGGAAATACAATGGAATTCTACTCAGCAATAAAAAAGAGCAAAATCATGTCGTTCATGAGAAGATGGAAAGACCTGGAGAACATTATGTTAAGTGAGATTAGCCAAGCACAAAAAAGAAGGAACATAATTTTCTCTAATATGCTCAAGCTAGAGAGTATTTGGGATACCTGCAGGACTCCAGATAATGGAAGGGAAACCTCAGCAAAGTCAGAAAGGAAGGACAGGGGAGGAAGAAGGCTGAGGTTAATTAATAGAAAAGCCACATTGGAATATGTGCATACATGTGAATATAACATTGTTGACCTGGAAACTCAGTATTGGGAGGCAGGAAAAGAGGGAAGCAGGGGGGTGGGGGAGGGCACCAAGTGCTGTGTGAATACATGCCATTGTCAACATGATCCACATTATGATGTGAGACTATAGTGCACCAATAATAAAATACACTCTTCTCATTTATGTTAGAAACACAGAATAACTAAGCATTGCTCTCTGTAAAAATAACCTTTTATGTATTACTTATATTCTTTTATTTAAAGTAGCTAGATCACAAATTGTGCTGTTATGAACATGGGTATGCATATATTACTGTAGTTCTCTGATTTCAACCCCTTTGGAAAGATACCCAGGAGTGGTATAGCCAGATTGTATGTTGGATCCATTCCCAGTTTTCTAAGGAATCTTCACACTGATTTCCATAGCGGCTGACTAGTTTGCACTCCCACCAACAGTGTAAAAGAGCTCCTCTTTCCCCACATCCTCACCACCATTTATTGTTATTTGACTTCTTTATGCTTGCCACTCTGATTGGGGTTAAATGGAATCTCAGCATAGTTTTGATTTGCATCTCCCTGATGGCTAATGATGTTGAACATCTTTTCATGTATCTATTGGCCATTTGTATCTCTTCCTTTTTTGTGTGTGGTACTGGGGTTCCTGGAAACCCTTCTACCTCCGGGTTCCACTCCCAGACCTATTTTTATACTTTTTTATTTGGAAACAGGGTCTCTTAAGCCAGTGCGGCTGGCTTCGAACCTGCGCGATCCTCTTGTCTCCACCTCCCAAGCGCAAGGATTACAAGCATGCACCACCATACCTGGCTTATCTCTTCTTTTGTGAAGTGTCTATTCAATTCAGTTGCCCATCTCTTGATTGGGTTATTTGTTTTGCTAGTGTAGGGTCTTTTGAGCTCTTTGTATATTCTGGATATTAGCCCTCTATTAGAGTAGTGCCAAAGTGGTTGTTTTGTTTTCCTGGAGAACTCCATGTTCCCAAACTCAATGCCTGGTAAAGAGTAGGATATATATATATATATATATATATATATATATATATATATATATATGTATATGTATATGTATATATTCATTGACTGAACTTAATGAACAGATCAGTGAATCAGAAACACCTGAATACAACCACTAGCTTAATCAGAAATGCCTGTACAACTGGACTGTGTTCCATCCAACCAGATAATTATTTTAATAGCTACAAAGGTTGAGCTCTTTCCATTAGGCTCCTCACTTTATCTACTATATGTCCTTCAGTTTACAACTTCACTGAATTAAGAAAGGGGATTAGTAGAAGTTAAAGAATGACTGTAATGTCCTCATCCTTCAGTGTTGCCCTGGTCTTGCCCTCCTCCCTGGCTCCCTGCCTTTTAAACATCAAGTTCCTGCAGTTCATGTGGATTTTTGCAGCCCTCGTGGACAGCATTCAGTACACCCAGGCTGAGGAAGTCAGCCAACTGCACTGTACTAAATCCTCCTCCCTCCTTTGTCCTGGGCCAAGTCATATGTATTCTGGTTCCCATGTGCCACCTGCTGGTCTCCCGAATCGCTGCTTTCAAAGGGCCCCATGAAGGCCCTGTTCTGGGTGGGAAGAGGGAAGGAGGAGCCCTTCCACAGCAAAATAAGATGGGACCCTGGAGTGTTGCTGAGGATGTCAATTAATTCATTCTTATTACATGTCAGTAGCAGTGGTCAGGAAGCTAGCACTGGGTAAAAAGGTCTCCCCCAAACTTATAATCTCTGTTTAAATTCTTAGTCTTCCTCAAAGCATTCATTAGCCATGCCATCTCCCAAATAGCCATGCTTAAAATGCTTAAAGGAGAGAAAGCAAGAAAAATATCTTTATTTATATCATAATAAATACATGATAATGTCTTAATAGTTATATAATAAATATAGAATGAATGGCTCTATAAATAAATAAAGGATTATCTGAGTATTTTGCAAACCTACCTATGTCCGTCTCTCTGGAATAAAATAGAGGAGTGAGAAAGGATGAGTAGGAGGGAAGAAAATAAAAACGTACTTTTACCAAAAAAAATATTGCTTAATATACATTTAATTATACCTAAACATTTTCCAGCTAAACATGTTCAGGATATTTTTTAAACTTAAACTAGCCTTTCTGAAATTTCATATAAAAATCATAAGCCATTAAAATAGTTGATTACAAGCTCATGAAAACTTAGACACACTGGGCGTGGTGGCACACGCTTGTAATCCCCATGCTTGGGAGGCGGAGACAGGAGGATCGCACAGGTTCAAAACCAGCCTCGCTGGCTTAAGAGACCCTGTTTCCAAATAAAATATAAAAAATAGGTGTCTGGGACTGTAGCCCGGGGGTAGAAGGGTTTCCAGGAACCCCAGTACCACCAAAAGAAATAAAAAAAACTTAGACACAGTCACCGAGCTATAAGGAGAATGTCAAGAGACAGTGGTAGTGTGGTCCAGTGAGCTTTCTTGGAGGTCTCCTAAATATAGATTATTACCTAATCGAGATCTCGTGCTGGCATTCCATAGGAATGACTCTGCACAGAGAATTCTTACGTCTCCTCCCATATATTCTTCATTTTGATCATTCTTACAAGCATTTCTAAATTTCCAGAGACATGTGCTTTGCCTTCTGTTTTAAGAAGTATTTATTTCTTGCACTCTCATATCTGCCAAACATTATTTTTATGTAAAATGATTTCCCTCCTGAATCTCTTCCCCTGCTCTCTTTTCCTGAGCCTCGGGCTCTAAGATTTGTACATGGGAAACCATATCAAAGAGTGATGAAAGCTACTTCCCGTTTCTTCCGCAGAGGCCAGAGGAGTAACTGACAAATTCTTCTTCATCCTCTTCCCGTCTCGGCCCCCACCAAATGCCACCTGCTCAGGCACAGGTCTGAGTAAAGTCGGTCCTCAGGCAGCAGCCCCATAAGCACTGGATTTAAAAATGTGAACAGGAAATGAAGATTCCAGCTTTATTCTTGGCACTGTACTTGGCTTTCTGGGTTATTCCAAGGGCAAGCCAATTTCCGCAGGATCTTGGTTTCTTTATGTTTAAAATGAGGACACAAATCCTGGAATTAAAAATGTTGATATTATATAATGGTGGTTAATGTTTACTGAGTGATGACTTATGTGATAACATTGGGCTGGCTCTCATTTAGTTCTCATAGATATGCTTATTCTCCACAATATTCTTATTGTCATGGGTAAGGATAGAGGAATGCCAGTGGATTATAGCACCTTGTTTATTGTTTCTACACCATCCATTCCTTCAACATCAGCAAACACTGTGTGCTGGCCAGTACGCTTCATGCTGGGAGCTCAGGGCTAAAATTCAAGGTTTTCACGGGCCAGTAGAGGGACCATAAAGATAAACAGGTTTGACAAAGTTTTGCATAGGTCTGAATAGAAATAAATGTACATTAACTAGAGCAGGGCTCCTAGAAGGGAGTAGAAATTTTGTCAGGCGTGAGCATCAGAGAAATTCTCATGGTGAGCAGCATCTTAGGGGAGGCTTCAGCAAAGGGGAAAAACAAACCACAGGATCCTGGTGATGAAAAGGGGTCAGCATCTATTCCAAATTTTCCAATTTCAGATGAGGATTTTGAGGTCCTGAGTTATAAGTGCTGAACTGCTAGAAGACACCCACCCCTATTAACAGCAGGGTGAGGCAGTAAGAAGATCCCCATCACATAGCTTCCAACTCCCAGCCCCCAACGCTCGGAAGGAGCAGTTAGGAAAAGAAACCAGTTGGATGTTATTTGAAAATTGAAGTAAATGAGAAGTACATTCTCTGTCTTGTCCAAGTGAATGCAGACATCACAGGCATTTAAATACTTAAAGAATATCCTCTTCCTAGTCATCATCCTTCTTACTGACTGAATTATCTCCTAATGGCCAGGCCTTGCTTTCTGTGAACTCAGTTTTGTCCAAGAGGTCATCCAAGTGCCTGAGGATGTCATGTCCCCCTTGTCAAGGGCCAGACATGGGTTGAATCAGTCTGGAGGACACTCATCTGTGGTCTGGTCTGTGGAGTTCAGTGGTTAGGCCATGGTAGAAGGACTAATGACCACCATTTATTATCTGGGGACCAAACATATTCAGGATGCTTTATGTCTGTGACCTCGCCCCCAGCAAACATCGGCTAGGCAAGGTGTCTCATGTGATCATTTGAACCTCAGAAGAATGAGTAAAGTAGCTCAGCTCACGGATGGCCTGTTTCAAAGCTGACCTTTTCCTCCTCTATCGTCCCGTTTTTCCTTCGCCTCCTTTATCAAATAACATGCTCTTATCCATTTACTGACTAAAGGGGACCTGGCACCTGTGGATCTGCATAAAAACTGACTGAAGGAAGATTTAAACACAAATTGCATCCCTTCTGATAACACACCAGCACTAGCATGACCCTACCCTGCAGATGTGAATAAGAACTTAAACCCAAGGAAAACTCAAAACATGAATTGTATCCTTTCTGATAAGGCGTCAGAATGACCCTGAAGAACTAACTCTTTAAAGAGACTTGATTTCTTGGTTTGGAGAGAATTCAGGACTTTTTCTGGAACAGTTAAGTTCACTGGCTTCTCCGATTTGCTAGCAAATCAGTAAATTTCTTTCTACTTCCCAAAGGCTTATCCCAATTATTTGATTCAGCAAATAGGGATAGATACCAGGACTCAGTAACACTACACAAAGGGCCCAGTTGGCAACTGGGAGAACCAGTATTAAAAATCACATTTCCTTGACCGCAGAGCCAGGAGTTAATTTCTTCTTGAAATGCTCCTCGACCCGAGGCATGCAGTATCCAAGTGATGCCCCAGAATATATCAGATTTATGATTAGAGATGAATTGCCTAAAACATCTACTACAAGAAAACAGCTCCACAGGTACATCTTAACGACACTGTCTCTGTACTGCTAGCTCTATACGCAAGGTCTTATAAACCTTTACATAAATAAAAAGTATAGAGGCCTCTATCTATTCTCCTGAGTATAGAGGTCTGTCACTATTTTCAAGAGACAGTATTTACTGAACACCTACTTTATGCAAACTACTGAGTTGACAAATCTACATACAAGATCTCATTTAATCTTATAATCATCCCTACTTCATACAAGACTTTCCCAAAGTCACAGACTGAACTCACATCATTCATCTCCAAAATCTATGTTTATTGGCTATATTCCTAGCCACTATTTTTCTTTTTCTTTTCATGAAGAAAAAAAAAAACCAATCAGTTGGCCCTGCTAGCTGAAAAGTGCCACCATGAGACAATCAACCTCTGTGTTTTGTGGATTTTTCTAATACTAATATCTAGTTCCGGTTTCTGTTACCTGTGTGGGTGGTAATAGCCTGAAATACTAGTATTAATGAAACAAGTCCCCCATCCCCTAAGCAATCATGAGGACTGGGATAAACTCAATAAATGAGAATAGTTTGAGGATTTTTAATTGGACCCTTCATAGGGCTAATTTCATAATTGGTTAGGCAGAAGAGAGAGAGTGTGGGTTTTAGGAAGAACCACTTTTCCCTAGAAACCTTGCTCATGACCACGTGGCAGCATCAACTCTCAGCGGGAAGAGTACAAATGCCAGAGTTGTGCAGACCTACGCTCAAGCCCTGGCTCCACTCGTGGTCAGCTGTGTGACCCGGGCCAGGTATCCCCATTTCCCTGAGCCTCAGCTTCTCATGTGACATGTGAGGCACTGTATCTGGTGCCTGGCAAAGTATCAGATACATATTCATTAAAAAATAGACTTTGGGCCCGACGTGGTGGCCCGTGCTTGTAATCCTGGCATTAGGGAGGCGGAGGCTGGAGATCTCGGTTCATGGACGGCCTCAGCTACTTAGTGAGGTCCTTCACAACTTGTTTCAGAAAATAAAAAGACTAAAAAATATTACCAGGGGAGGGATATAGCTCAGAGGTAGAATGCCCTGGGCTCCATCCCCAGTACCGCAAGATAAATAAATAAATAAATAAATAAATAAATAAATAAATAGAATTTGGAGCCCAGTTTCAGAATCCTTGGTGACTCTCCGAATCTCCAACGTCGGCACTAGTGCTACCTCCAGATCCTGCAGTGGCACTGCAGCCTGTCTCTGTGCTAGAACAGACAGCTTTCCCTGGCCACCCTGAAAAAGAATGTTCTGGATCAGAGAAATACCCCTGGACGCCTGCTGAGAGCTGCCTTTTTCCAGCATGGCCTTTTCTGGGGCCCTGCTGCCCCCAAAACTCTTGCTCCTGAGTAGGAAAATTTATTTGTCAACCCTCAGTCAGGTGGTCTGTGGGGAGAGGACAAGGCTCAGGGCGGAAAGTTGCCAGCTCCAGTCTCAGGGTTGACGGCTTCAGATCCCGCAGGGGCTCAACTGCCTTTAGATTTATAGGCCCATAACAGCAGAAAACTGCCTCGTGGCTGAGCCTGGCGTGCCTCGAGGCCCAGGGGGCTCCCGGCTGATGCTCTTTGTGAGCCTCTTTACCTCTCTAATGCCATGTTCCCTGAATCTGTGGTATTAGAATGATGAGAAAAGGGCAGAGGAGGGTGATTCATACCGGGGTTACACTGACAATGAAATTCATCGAAATCAAATTTCTCTTGAGCATGCCAACAACATCCCCGCTGGTGCCTGCCTCGGCCGTAGAGCTGAGTTTGTTTGGTTTCTACAACAATTTTTCTTTTTAATGTCATTATTTTTATTATTTCTCCTAATGTTTTTATAATGTGCTTACCGTGGAGGTCGCTCGGAGCATGCCTGCTCTCTGGGGAGGGGTGGGCCGCACTACTTAACGGAGAGGCTATTGTTTTCCACCTCCCTCCAACCACTGGAAGGAAGCAGAGTCTCCTCCCTCTCTCCTGTCCCGATCCTGTCCAGACAAGGGACACTAAAATTGAGTCGCCATCTTGCTCAACCCCACCCGGGGACAAATCTTCATAATTAATTAATACACCCAACCAAATCTCCCCTTCTTCCACCTACCTCCCATGCTAAGTATCTCTGGTCACTGCCGTCCTCCACCCTCCACCTGCCTTGGAAAGTCATCCACTCCCCCATTTCTCTCTTAAAGTGTGATAGATAAATCAATGCTAGCACGTCACATTATGCAATGTTCTAAAATACTTTACATCTCTGTATATTAACCCAGGAAGACATCAATGGCATATTTTTAAGCAGAGAAAGTAAGTTGGAAAGTAATCATTTTTTGCAGGCTTCTCTTTATGAAAAACAATTTCAACAAAAATCTTCTTTGCATGTGTTTGTTTTGATGTATTTGTATTGCAATGAATAATAGGGTAAAATAATGCATACCAAGATGTTAACATAGGTTGTCTGGTGTGTGTGAGGGGGCAGTGTTGGAAAGAAGAATATTGATTTTTAAATATACCTATAATGTTTCATTAGCAGCAGTTAACCCTTGTTACTCTGATTATTTTTTAAGAGAAATTGATAATTTTCAATCATTCAACCCATCAATCAGTAAATGACATATGTTTTCATTTTTATTTTAAAAGTGGCAGATGCTCAGAGTTCTGCAAATGGGGTTGGGTCTGTGCAGGGCTCAGTGGGATGGACACTGTGCCTCTATTCAGGCAGCCTGAAAAACACCACCTTTTGTGTTAACTCACATCAGTGCTGTGGTCCACAAAAAGCCCTTAGTTGTTTCCATTAGAACTGCTAAAAAGATGGGTTTCTTCCTCCCACACTATATAGTTTTGAAGTTGATTTTTATTTACCCAAAGTGCATGACCTGAAGTTTCTTATTACACATTTCCTGTTGGTTTTAGCTTTTTGTTCCACTTATCAAGCTCTTTTTAAAATCCACTCCTTCTTATCTACCCTATTAGCCATCCTGCCCAGCTTGGTGCCAACTTCAGATTTAATCAGCAGGTCTTTTATGTCTTGATCTAAACCCCTGATTAAAAAGTATATATATATCCAACAGGACAGAGCTAAGAACACTGTCTTGTACTTGGCCGATTTTGATAAATAAAGACAAATGGTTTTTGTTTGTCTTTCAACGTGTTCCTTTCACTATATGCGAGGCTCCTAATAAACAAAGCGGCTTGTACTGGGTAAATCAATAGCCATCACCATTAGCTGACTTAGTGACGACAGCAATAAACACTAATCACAACCCATCCCAAGCTAATCCAGAAGTGCAGCGTGAGTCAGAGAGAGGGAACATATGGCTCTGTCCACATCTGCTGGAAGCATCCAGATGGAAGTAGGAGGTGGGTTGGGGGTGGGGTGAGCAGACAGCGGGGGCAGGAGCAGGGAGGAGGGAGCAGGCAGGTGAAGACAGGGAGGGGCTGGGGGACTAGGCTCCCAAATCAATCTCCAGGATGGTGTGGTTAATGTGCAAACAGCGCGCGACAGCTGCTGATGGCACCCATCCATGACAGCACAACTGTATGACAGATACCTCCCGTCACACAGGGAGAGCTGCATCCCCTGCTTTTTGGTTAATGGACTTTGACGCGCCTACTCAAATCACTTCTTCACAGCCCTTCCAAGTCTTTGTCACAGATGTGTGGGAACGCTTTGCTTCTCAGGGGGCTGTTTCCTCAGCGCTACGTAGGAAAGTGGCCTGTGCTGCCCTGGCCTCCCCCTAGCACTCCCTCACAGTGCTCCAGAACCTTCCCAACTTGTACAACGCCCTGTGTAAAAGAAGGAACACTCACCTGGAAGCAACATTTAACCCTCTGCCTCAGTGTCACGAGCTAAAAAAGAAATTTTGTGGTTGTTGTGTTTTTCTAAGACTAAGTGAAGTTGCATGTGGAAAATAGTTAGATGCTAACTAAATATTAGCTGACTTGGAATCTGTACCTCTCAGAGACACAGGCCTTTGCCTCTGGCTTGTCGCCTCTTTGTAAACATGCAGAGGGTTTGCAGGTAGGTTTTGCAACCCTCAGTGTTTTGCCATTATTCTTCTTGGCCTCCTGAGAATCTGTGGAGGATCTTTTACAGGATTCTCACATTTACTGATTATTTTATTCACCCAACATTTGCTGTCAACTTTTCCATTCTTGGGCTGGGTCGCAGGCACATGAAGCAGACTGAGGCAAGATCCTGGCTTTCAAAAAGCTCACAGTCTAGGTTTCATCACCCACAGAAACAAATATTTTCAGACCAAGTATACAAACACACACACACACACACACACACACACACACACAGCAGTAGCAGCAATGCCAACAGTAAGAGTCCACACACTACAACCTTACCATATGCAATGTACTCTAATATTTTCTCTCCCATTTCATTTCTTAAATTGACTTCATCACCCACTAATGGGATGTTAACCCACAGTTTTTAAACTGCCACTGCAGGGTTGGGCAGGTGTTCCAAGTTCTGTTATCAACATTTATTAGACTACTATGGGAATGCCAACTGAGAAAATCTCAGAAGACCCAATCCCAAGCTTCCAAGGCCAGCGAGGCCTGCACATGGTATTTGGTGAAATGCATAGGGAAATGAAAGCCAGGTATTGGGGAAACTCTTAAGAAATTTTAAATGGGGAGCCGGGCATAGTAGGGCACGCTTTTAAATCCCAGCATTCAGGAGGCTGAGACTGGAGGATCACAGTTTGCCTCAGCTACTTAGTGAAGCCCTCCGCAATTTAGTGAGACCCTGTTTCAAAATAAAGAATAAAAAATAGGGCAGGGGGTGTTGCTCGGAGGTCGAATGCCCTTGGGCTCCATCCGTAGACCTACAAAAAATAAAAATCCTAAATGGGGAGAACACCAAGGAAGCTTTGGGAGAAAAGAAGGAAATATGAGGCTCTAGAGATAAATAAGTATTTTTAAAGTAAATATTAAGGAACCAATAATTGAACACTCTAGGAGAAAGATGTTTACTCTTAAGCAAGAAATCCAATCCAACAGAGTCGAGGCTTAGGGATTTTTTTTATTTTTAAGCCAACAGACCACAAAATATCCATGCCCATTGTATAAAGACCAAAGTCTCTAGAATGTAGCTGATTTGTTAGCAGCATCTGGGCACATGAGTTGTTAAAGCACCGGGTGAGCGAAGGTATTTTCTACTAGGTACTGTAACACCCACCTGGGCATTGTGGCACTCAGAGATCCTTTGAGCAGAGGTCCCGTCTGCACTAACGACAGCAGGCTCAGTGGCCCAGTGGAGTCTATCAGGCTCAGATCATAAAGAGCTTTGCAGCCTGAAAAGAGCTTGGCCAGCAATGTGGCCAGGGAAGCCAGTGGAAGATTTAAAGCAGGAGGATGTCTAAGCTCGGTAGAAACATCAGTGTCACAGAAGAGCGGATTGGAAAGAAGCCTTGACAGAAAGAAGGCAAACCAGATAAGCTGCTAATGTTACTAACTCGTGAAATAGTGGCAGCAGCCTGAGAGATAACAGGGCTGATGAGAGTGAAACATATTGATCAGGAAATACAAAGTTGGAGAATCAACATGACCTAGGGATTGATTCACTGTAAGAGACAAGAGAGGAAGGTAGATGGTAGATAGATGATAGATAAATAGATAGATACATGATAGATAGATATAGATAGATAAAACAGAGAGAGAGAGAGAGAGAGAGAGAGAGAGAGAGAGAGAGCGCCCAAGATGATGCATCACGTTACAAATCTAATCTTGGTGGCTGGGAGGATTGTGGAACCTCCCAAAGAGCAGATTTGGAGTGCTTTGAGGGAGAACAGGATCTATTCAGCACAAAGATACTGTCTGTGTATCTGTCCACCAAGTCTGGTCTCCCTTGCATTATTATAGCCATAGAAATCTCCCACCCATAAGGCCCATACATCTGTAAATTACAGAGCTCCCTTACTCTCCTGAGCAACTATGAACCATTGTTAGGGTCAGAGCCGAGAGGAAAGGAAGTGGACATGGAGTGAAAGCTGTTCCTGCCATTCAAAGAACAGGCCCTTTTTCTGAAAATACCAGACAGTAGAGATTCTTGGAGCTGCCAAAAAAAATTCCTCCTTGAATTTGGCATAGAGCTGGAGGTTCAGGACAATATCAGAGAGAAGCAAAAGAATACATCTCTCAACAATGCCTCCAGAAACACTGGCAAGTCTTCCTGGAGTCACAGAGGAGAGACGCAGGTGAGAGGCGGAAACAAATTCTTCCCGGACCCATGATTAAGGGAGGACATTCAAGGGGTAAAATCAGACCTCCCTAAAAGACACATCCACGTTTGATCCCCAGTACCTATGAGTAAAACTTTATTTAAAAATAGGGTCAAGCCATCAGATCCTTGGAGAAAGTCATGGAATGGATTCTCCCTCTGATCCTCCAGAGGGAATCCACCCTGTGCAAATGTTCATTTTGAATGTCTTGCCTCCAGAACAGTGAAATAAGGAAATTCGGGTGCTTTAAATTGCTGATTTTGTGGCAATTTCTTATAGCAAGCCTAGAAAACTGAGACAGCATCATATTTGCTTTCAGGGCATTTGGTTAAACGAAGCCTAATGAGCATCTCAGAGTGATTGCTTCTCTCGGAGAGCTTGCCTCTTTTCTCCAGTCCATCTCCCCTGGGGAAGAAACCTCCTCAAACTACTTTCTGTTTTCCCCCTTTTTATTTATTTATTTATTTATTTATTTATTTATTTATTTATTAGTTTTGCTCTTTTTTACGTAGTCACGCTGTTTTCCTCAAGCCAGATGATACTCTGATCTCAGGGAAACTATCAGTCAAGCAGGTCTTTATGAACATCTTGGGTATAAGGTATGCTACAGGTGCCTTGCAGATCCCAGGTCTGACAAGGAGCAGACAGTGTGCTTTTCTTAGGCATTTAGTAAGATATTGAGAGCGACTTCTCAGCTTGCATTCCTCTATCCCTGGGAGAGGTAAACTGCGTATCATCGGTCTTCTACTTCTACCTGCATGATCTGCAGTCTACCGCCACCGCAATTTTCTCTTCTTCAGAAACATCTCCTGGAAAAGACTTTGATCTAAAGACTTTCCTATCCTGTCTTTGATTTGCACTATTTAGGGCAATATTACATTCCAAGGCAATATGATAATTCTCAGATCTGAGAAAACATGGAAAAAAATAGCTCTCCTCAAGAAAAGGTTGGAGACCTCACCCCTGTGCTGGTTTGGCTTGAGCCTGAGATAATGGAAGTTAGAAGGTATCATAATTTTTTTTTTTGGGGGGTGCTGGGGATTCAACCCAGCAGGTGTTCTACCTTCAAGTTACACCCAACCATTTTTAGTTTTTATTTTGAAACAAGATTTCTCTATGTTGTTGAGGCTGGCCTCAAACCTATAATCCTCTTGTCCCAGCTTCCCAAATACTCGTATTATAGGTATATGCCACCATGTGATCATAAGAAGTCACAGCGCTCACTTCCACTTGAAAACCTAACACTACACAGTGAGAAATTGCCCAAATTCATTAACTGACACTGTAGTGTGATATTGATGTTGCAAATTTTGGAAGGCATGGAAACTAAAATGTGTCTTCCTTCCTGGAAATTGGAAATTCAAAAAAAAATAAATGTAAGGATTTAGCCAAACACCCATGTGGCCCTGGCCTTAGTGTTTTGACCTCTTAGTGTTTTGGCCCAGTTTGCTTATTTATGCATTAAAGAAGGATGATAAATGAATGGCTATAAATTAATTCATTAACAAACTAAACGAGCTTTAAAAGTGCTATGTACATGATAAGCGTTATTGTAAATCCCTGTGGAAATCCAACACAAAGCGGAGAGCCAAACTCCAAAGTGAGGATTGTAACCAAGAAGCAAACGTAAGCTAAGCACTCCAGAATGCGAAAGAACCATTAGCACTGGTTACTATGATAGATTTAGTTTTTTTCTAGGCCAGACAAAGACATGGGGAGCTGTTAAAATGCGGATTCCGTTTTCAAACCTGTGCAAACCCAGACCTCTCTAAGTGGTTACTCTTCAGCAAACGCCTGCACATTAAAATAAAAATGCACAAAAAATTGAAGCAAACTGGAACTGGATACAAAGCAGGTGCATAAAACAAATGCTGCCAGCATATGTGTGAGTACAAACAATCCATTGTGCCTGTATAAGTCATATGATTGACATTTGCAGATGTCTATAGCTTGTATGTAGAAAACCTCCAGGCAAATCAGCTTAGTTTTGTTTTCTGTTCCTCAATGAATGGACCTCTGGCTTTACGGGGGGCTTTGGGCAGCCACTGATCCTTATAATGACAAACAAAATCTTGTGTTATTTCTCTTTAAAAAATTAATTCAATTCAATCCAGGCATGGCGGTGCATGCTTGTAATCCTAGCATTTGGGAGGCTGAGACAGGAAGATCGTGGTTTACAGATAGCTCCAGCTACTACTTAGTGAGGAAGCCCTTTGCAACTCAGTGAGACTCTGTTTCAAAAAAAGAATAAAAATAAATAGGGCTGGGGTTGTCTCTCAGAGGTAGAATGCCTTTGATTTCTATCATACCCAGTACTTTCAAATATAATAATAATTCAAAGCCGGGCGTGGTGACACACTCTTGTAATCCCAGAATTCGGGAGGCTGAGACAGGAGGATCAGAGTTTACAGACAGCCTCAGCTACTTAGTGAGGCCCTTTGCAACTCAGTGAGACCCTATTTCAAAATAAAAAGTAAAACAAATATGTCTGGGGGTGTCACTGGGTTCCATCCTCAGTAGCAAAAGAAAATTGGTTAATTCAAATTAAACTATTGAGACGTGGCTGCAATGTGTTCTAAAAAAATTAAAAAGCTATCTTAACAGCAATGATAACAAAAACAAAGAAACAACTCAAACAGCTTTTTCCCTCAATTTAAACAACTTCTGGCTTCAGTAATTATAGAAGAGTAGATTTGCAGATTTAAAACAGAGCTTTGAGTATCCAGGCGTGATTTAACTTCTGTTTTCCTGCCTGATTGGCATTTTAAAGCTTCTGGCATTGCAGTTTCATGGGACAGCAGGGATTTCTAGACTGGCCGCTTCTTTTGAAATTCCCATGGTCTAGGGCGAGCTACGGCAGTGGTGGAGTTCAGGACTACAGGCTGAACCTGGAGGCCAAAAGAGAAAGGCACACCCAAAAATCTTTCCATCCTCCAAACTATTTCCTTTAGACATGAGAACAAACATTTGACCTCTATATTCCTGTTATGCTTCCGTTGCTGATAATTCTCATCCAGTTGAATCAACAATTATGGCCAGAGAGGCATTCAAGATCGTGAGGGATAATGACGGTCCTATAGCAATCCACGCTATTGAGCTAACATGGTCTTTGAAGGAGCCACAGCTGCTTGCACCACATCTATGCCTTTAATTACATGATGAAACATTAGTGCTCAAAAAACTCAGTGAATCTCACTTATCAGCATTAACTTTGAAAAGGCATTCTAATCATGATGGCAGCCAGCCTAGGTGGTCTTTGGGCACAGCTACTCAGATGCATGTACTTGGCATCCATAAGACTTTCTTCAGTACCAAAGTTTAGTTTATAGGACTCTGCTTCATTGACAAAATAGAAAAAAGCAAACATGTTAAGTCTCTCTAATAAAAATGCCCTTTTATATTCTTTCCTAATCCTTTTAAGCTTCTGAAATGGCAAGAGAAGTGGGAATATCAGAATCTCCAGAAAGGTTAGAATAATTAAGTAAAATTTCAACAGAAAAGAAAGAGGAGTTTTTTTTTTTTAAATCTTGCTCTAAATATCAATTGTCTTATATTCCAAAAGAAAAATCCCAGAAGTTAAACCCTTTATGGAGGCTATGTCTGAAAATCCCAGATCCTAACTTTGTCCCCAAGGTCTCTTATTTTCAAGGACAACTTCCTTCTATCCTATACTCTTCTCTGACCACTTTTGAGAAAGCCCACTGTCTATCCATAGGTTCTACCTCCTCTGCAGCAGAATAATTCCCAAGTCTGAGATATTTATTCCATCTGGACTAAGACCCAGGAGCCTCTAAGGTGATGGACCACAGTGGCTTGTGGCACGACACGCCAAGGGTACACTGCAACTCTCAAGTCCTGCAGCAGAACACGTGGGTGTGGACTCTGGAGAACTGAAGACACACACATTTCACCCTCAGAACTGACACTCTAAACCAATGGCAAAGAAGAGAAATATTTTCCTAACACAGTATTAACTCACAATGAAGACAAATCCATTTTTTTTATTATTGAGCACAATATTAAATGTTTTTTCTTTATCCTTCCTTCCCTATTCCTCACCTCCACTTATAAATTATCTCACTCAGCTTTCATGGGTCCAAGTGGCCCCAGTAAGAAGTCAGATAGCTCTTAAAATTGCCACACAAAGCCCCTGATGAATATTTCACTTAGTATGCATTCATTCAACAGATATTTATTCACTGTCTACAAACACCTTGCTCTCTCTATCTACAGATATAGATATAGAGAGATTTTATATATAAATTTGTATATATTTTATATATTATACATAATACTATAACTATAACATATATTATGATATTGTATTTATAATTACATATCATATATATTATGTATATATTTATATATTCTTTAGGTAAATAAAACCACACACAGGTCCTTCTTTTTATATAGAGTATGACTTATAGAAAGGAGTAAAATCTATTTACAATCTATTTTTTCAGCAAGGGGCACCTTCTTTTTCCACCCTCTGAGCAGAAAAGGGTACAGATCTTTCTTCCAGTAACATCTGTTGGATGCATTCCCCAAATAAGTTTTCATTTCATCAGTGATTCAGACCAGGTTGCCTTTCATCCCAAATGCTTTCAGTAAAAATGTTAAAAAATATTGCAGCCAGGCATGGTGGCACATGCTTGTAATTCCAGTATTTGGGAGGCTGAGACAGGAGGATCACAGTTCGTTGACAGCCTGAACTACTTAGTGAGGCCCTTTGCAACTCAGAGAGACCCTGTTTCAAAATAAAGAATTAAAATTAGAGCTGGAGGTGTAGCTTTAGAGGTAGAATGCCCCTGGGTTCCATCCCCAGTACTGAAAAAAAAAAATTGCTATAGCACATGGGAAGGAAATAGCTGGTCCTAAGAGGCTTTTCCATAATCAAGTAACCAGACTGTGAACACTCAGAGCTTAGAGATTATCTGGCCTCCTCTAAGCATCCATTTCACAGATGAAGAAACTGAGGAGCAAAGACATGATGCGCCTTATCTAAAGGGAGACAGCTGAAGTGGAGCCAGCTGGGTGTAGCAGTTGCCAGCTGTAGGCTCTCTCTGCCATATCCTGCCGCCTTATCAAGAAAATCTGGTTTCCAGAATCTGGCTCTCAACTGTTCTGCTGCAGCTGCTGGGCACCATTGTCCAGTGTGAGGGTAACCCCATGTCTTCCCCTGCCTTCCCATGCCCCATGTGTTGACTTCTTTCTAATCTACTCACATTCAGGAACATAATCTAATAAATATGGCACCAACAGTCTCGCCATGCTCCACTTGAGGAGGACCAGCATTCCTCCTCCGGAGGAAAATCTGATGAATCAGAGAGAGCTGCATGATGACAGCCAGAAACAGGCATCTATGTAAAAAAAAACTTGGTATGCATCTATGCATTTTGGTCATTAAATTGAGAATCAGATCCCTTTTGAGTTATCTAGGGTAACATCACAGACAAGTTGCAAGAAAACAGTGGTAGGAGGTTTTCAGAAAATGTATTTTTTATATTTTTATTCATTAGCAGATATGGATAGTGGCAAATTGTGTCATGCCATAAGATATATTTGTCCGAGGTTATAGAGGCAGATGCACTGATTTGCCCACATATAACTTTTATTATTGTGTGCAGTACTAGGTGTCGCGCGCAGTGACGACTCTTACACGATCTTCCTCAAGCAGTTTTATTACCCCAGGTTCTTGTACAGTTCCCGCAAATCTTCTTCCCGTAAATCTTCTCTTCTCTCTCCCTCCCCCCCAGAAATCTTCCCCTTATATAGAGCCCAACAGCCAATCAGCAGACTGTTCACGTGCACAACTCATGGCAACAGCCAGTCCATTGGCTGTTGCCCTATGGCATGCGGTGTTCCCGTGTATCTCATGCTCTTGTCGTCACTTCCTGAAAGCTGTTTACCACCTAAGTGCTCTGGGGAAGATTTCCGCTCAGCGCCATCTTAGCTCTCGGACTTACTGGCTGATGGGCGGGGCCCGTCACAGTTCCCCCTTTTTTGTTTTTTCAGACAGGAGAGGACAGAGGACTCAACCCCTGTATGTTTGGAAGGGGCTTCTAGGCCCACCACCTTTTGCCAGGGACGGGACAAGAATCAGTGGCAACCCGTATGCAGTTGAGCATGCCCTCCTCGGGATGCACCCTCCCGGGGTCCCGAGTGCAGTCCTAGCTGGCATCCTGTCATTAAGACTTTCCCATCGCCGCAAGCCATATTTGAGGGGATTGTCCCAACTCCATGGCTGCAAATGCCTGAGCTATGAGCACTTGATCTGTAGCGCGCTGACGGATTAGTTTTCTAAGACAGTAGAGACATAAGATACACAGTAAGACCAGACAAAGACCAAGAGCACCCAGTCCAGCCCACTCTTTTAAATGACGAGCTGCTTGTTGGATCCAGGACATCAAGGTGCGGGCCATCACCGGGTCAACTTGAGTAGTATTGGTTTTGATGATCTCCAACCGCAACCGTCTTGTCAAATTGTCAAATTTCGATGACCGGTTATCTGTAGGATATGCAGAAAGCTCGCAAGAAAGATTAGCGGCAATAAACGCATTATCATTAATCATGACAAGGGGAGCTAAATCCGTGCAACTGCCATTTATCCCACAAAGAAGCCACAGATCAAATAGGTTAGAATGAAAGGCCATGGTCAGGCTCTAATAAGTAAAATTATAACCTGCAAAAGTAGAATTTGCTCCTGTGCCAATTTTAAGGGGAAAAGGTAAAAGGATTAAGCGGGGAAGAACTTGAGCAGAATGACTCAAAGGCAATAGAAAAGAAAAAGCAGTCAAAAGCCCCCATTGTGGATCACTTCCTATCCTTGGAATTCCACAGTATCATGGTCCCCAAAAGAATCAGTCGATGGCTCATCATCCTTTTGTTTCACCAGACGAGTCAGCCGCTCTGGAACCCAGACAGGATCGGCGCCGTTCTGTGGAAACACACAAACAGAGCCTCTGGCCCATGTGAGCACTGGGTCAGGTCCCCTCCATTGCCCTGTGAGGGCATCCTTCCAACGCACGAAACCCTGGCTCGTACCCGAGGGGGCAAAATGACGATCGGCAGCAGTCTTGCCATTGACATCTAATTGCAAAAAATTCAAAGTAAAAAGGGCTAAGGATAGGCGCTGCTTCGGTTTCATATTGGTTCCAATTCCCTCTTTTTGTTTTATCAAGCATTCTTTAAGAGTACGATGGGCGCGTTCCACAATACCCTGTCCCTGAGGGTTGTACGGAAGGCCATGCTTTAGAGTTATTCCCATCTGTGAACAAAAAGATGTGAATTTTTGGGAAGTATAAGCCGGGCCATTATCAGTTTTTATTTCTTTAGGCATATTCCATGCTGCCCAGGCCTCAAGGCAATGATTGACGACGTCATGTGCCTTTTCCCCGGCATGAGCAGATGCATGAATAATTCCAGAGACAGTATCTATGGAAACATGGATATATTTCAATTTTCCAAATTCAGATATGTGAGTTACATCCATTTGCCAGAGATGTAGAGGGAGCAAGCCTCGTGGGCAAATGCCCACATGTGGGGGGTGTAAAAAAGGGGCACAGGCATTACAGGTTTTTACAATTTCCCGAGCCTGATGTCGAGGGATTTTAAATCGCTGTTGTAATGTTTTAGAATTTACATGATATTGACGGTGAAATGCCTGTGCCTGTTGCATTTGAGTAAGAGAAAAAATCATATGTATCTTGGTGAGTTTATCTACTAGATCATTTCCATATGTAATAGGGCCAGGTAATCCAGTATGTGCCCTAACGTGCTGGATAAAGAATGGTGTCTTTCTTAAATGTATATAAATCTGGATTTGGCTAGCCATAGAATGAATAGGAGTATGTAAAGAGAGTTGACCCGCGCATTCAAGCGATCTAACCAGATTAACCACATATTGTGAATCTGATAATAAATTGAAAGGAGAAGAAACTCTCTTAAAAATTTCTAAAACAATATTTAATTCAACCAGTTGTGGAGAGGTATGTGAATATTGGATGATAACAGGATTGCTTCCCTCTATTAGGTAGGCCCCCACACCAGTTTTGGATCCATCAGTAAAAATGTTAATTGCATTAGCTACAGGTTTGTTTTTAGTGACCAATGGGAAAATGAGAGGATGTTCCAGAACAAAATGTAACAATGGATCTTTGGGAAGATGATTGTCTATTTCACCACTGAAAGAGCACATAAGTATAGCCCAATCATCAATAGTGGCTACCAGCGTTTGTACTTGCAGAGCAGTGTACGGTACCACCAGCTTATCGGGCGTTCTGCCAAAGTGTTGGATGCACTGCTGAATAGCTTTAAGGGCAAGGCTTGCTACACTGGTGGGATAATATTCAACTACCTTTTGAGGGGAGACTTTGGGGTGAATCCAAAGAAGGGGTCCTTGTTGCCAAAGAACACTAGTAGGCTGTTTTTCAGTGGCCAGGATACAAGCCCATAATGGCTGTCCAGGGGTCACTCGACGGAGAGACGCTTTCGTAAGTGCTTGTTCTACTAATTGTAACGCATGGCGGGCCTCATCGGTAAGGACGCGAGGAGAATCTAATTGAGGATTGCCTACGAGCAGATTATATAAAGGTTTCAAGGCATGGTTAGGAATTTGTAAAAAGGGTCGAACCCAATTAATGTCTCCCAACAGTTTTTGGAAATCATTGAGGGTTTTTAATTGATCAGTGCGGATGATTAATTTTTGAGGCAGGACTGCATGGGGGAGAACAATGTTGCCAAGAAAGTGTATATTTTCTCCTCTTTGTACCTTTTCTGAGGCGATGAATAATTGATGAGTTTCCAAAATCTTTACAAGGTGACAATAAGCCTCCTCAAGTATGGAGGGATTTTTTGTGGTTAACAAAATGTCATCCATGTAATGAATACACCGAATTTCTGGAAATTTGGTTTTTACGGGCTCAAGAGCACTATTTACATATAATTGACAGAGGGTAGGGCTATTGGCCATTCCTTGTGGGAGGACCACCCATTCATATCTACTGTCAATTTCCTCTTGATTAATAGAGGGAACAGTAAAAGCAAAACGAGGAGTATCCGCAGGATTTAAAGGGATGGAGAAAAAACAATCTTTTATATCTATGCTGATAAGTGGCCACTCCTTCGGAATAGCAGAGAGGAGTGGAAGCCCTCGTTGGACTGGCCCCATAATCTGCATTTGGCTATTTATGGCTCGGAGGTCGTGTAATAACCTCCATTTTCCAGATTTTTTCTTTATCACAAAAATCGGGGTATTCCAAGGAGAGGTGGATGGCCGGATATGGCCTAACTGTAATTGCTCTTGTACTAATTTCCTTGTTACTTCAAGCTTTTCACGGGAGAGAGGCCACTGAGGAACCCATACTGGATCTCCCGTCTTCCAGGTAATGGGAATTGCCTCCTCAGTGGCTACTGCACAAAACCCAGTTCCTCGCGACCACTCTTTTCTTTAGTAGGAATTGGGCTTTTACGTCCCTGGAGGTGTTTTCCCAGCCCGTAGGAAGGGTGGTAGCCCTGGCGAAGGAGAATATTATGGGCTTGGGGGAAATAAGATGTATTTTGTAAGGAATATCCCATGTCCACTAATAAATCTCTTCCCCAGAGGGAAACTGGCAGCTCCAGCACATAGGGTTCAAACTGCCCCTTATGTCCCTCCTGATCTTTCCAATGTAAAGCCCTAGCACTGAGGTCAGGGGTTTTAGCATAACCCAAACCTCTAAGTTCTCCGGTAGCCTTTTGAGTGGGCCATGAAGATGACCAATCTTTACAGGCGATGACACTTTTATCTGCCCCAGTATCTAAAAGTCCTAGGATTTGCTTGCCTTCCACGTCCAAGGTTATCAAGGGACGAGTTCCCATATCAAAGGCAAGAGATATTAACTCATTTCCTGAAGAACCGAACCCACCAATACCGCGTCGTCCCTCTGCTGAAGGAAACATACCATGTAGACTGGGAAGCAAAAGTAACTGTGCCACTCTATCCCCAGGGGAAATGGCAACGATACCCCGGGGCGCTGAAACCATCACTTTGATAATACCGGTATAATCCTCATCTATAACCCCCGGATGGACTACAAGTCCTTTCATGGTAGAGGAAGACCTTCCAAAAAGTAAGCCAACAGAATTAGGTGGCAGAGGACCTTGAAAATCTGTTTCAATAATTTGAACCCCCATTTGTGGCGTTAATACCAGCCTGGAGGTGGCACAGAGGTCCAATCCTGCCGAACCTGGAGTGGCTCGCCGGACTGTTCCGGAGGCTGTAAATTGGGCCACTGAGGTGGCTGTGTCTCCATGGCCCCATACACCTGAGGGTTCCCATATTTTTGTGGGCCCTGGGAACGAGGGCCCGCCCTCCCGTTTTTTGTCTGAGTATTTGATGATTGCTTTCCAGTATAGGGCAAGGGGTTGCCATCGATATCTTTAACCGAACGGCACTCAAAAGTAGGATGCCTTCCTTTTCTACATCGACGACAATACTCAGGAGGAGAAGGATAAGATTGGGACGCCCTACACTTAGGACAATCTCGTTTTAAGTGTCCTGTCGCTCCACAGGAAAAACAATTGCCATTTTTGGTACTATTCTTACTTTGTTGTCCGGAGGCCTGTATAATGGCTGCAGCAAGTCCTGAATTGGTTAAGGGTCCTCCGAGTTCCCTGCACACCTTCATCCACACCTCTAGGCCTTTATGTTTGTAAGGAGTGATGGCCTGTCTGCATTCTTTAGTGCATTGCTCATAGACCAATTGTTTAATGAGCGGCATGGCCGCGTCAGAATCCCCAAAAATTCTTCCCGCAGCCTCTACTAGACGGGCAACGAAGTCTGAAAAGGGTTCAGTCAATCCTTGAGTAATCTTTGTAAGGTTACCAGATACCTCTCCTTTGTTAGGGAGGGCCTTCCAGGCCTGGGTAGCGAGTCTGTTGATTTGTTCATACACCTGTTGTGGATACCCAAGCTGTTGATTAGCAAATCGCCCTTGGCCCATCAGCATGTCTATATCCCAGGCTGAATTTCCTGCTGCTCGATTACGTGCAGCTTGTTCAGTGGCATATTCTATATAATAAGCTTTCCAATCCAAATATTGGCCAGGATTTAAGGTGGCCCTAACCAAATTTTGCCAGTCTCCTGGGGTCATGGCATAGCGATGTAAACTCTCTATTATTGCTATAGTGAAAGCAGCTGACGACCCATATGTGCGAACTGACTCTGCGAGATGCTTAACTATTTTAAAGTCCAAAGGCTCATGATAACGATTTCCCCCCTCCTGCAGCTGGAAAACTGGGAAAGCTTGATTTGCTAAAAAAATTCCCGCATCTCTCCACATCTGACTACTAAAAGAGACACCTTCTCCTGCTCTGGGCGCAGAAGGGTTATACGGAGGAGGCGAAATTTCCTCTTTAATCAGTTCAAAAGCTTTCACTTGTTTACAAATGGCCTCTAATTCCTCCTCAGATTCATCCTCCCCCTCTGACTCTGAATCCTCCTCACTGGCCACTTTAGAGGAAGTTGAACGTTCCTCTTTTACACCGTCTAAAGCTGCCTGGCCCTCCTGCACAAATTTTCTAAAGCGCCTTTCTTCCAAACAGGCACGAATCAGCCGACAAAGCGGCCGAGTCCCTCCTGTGACAATACCTTGTTCTTCGGCGCGTTGTACGTCTCTTCCCAATTTATCCCAGCTTGCTAAAGAAAGATTCCCTGATACTGTAAACCATGGCGCTACCCTATCTATTTGTTCGAGAAAATCTTGTATTGTCTTGTCCCTAAGCTTTAGGCCTCTACTTTTCAACAAAGCTTTCAATGCTTTATGCAATGGGTGAGATGGACTATTTCCCATCTTGTCGAATCAGGACCAGCCCGATTCTCTAACTTACTTACACTAAAAAATATCCTCCTTAATGGAGCCCCCTTTGATCGGGGAAAATACAGCGCTGTCCCTCGCTTTTCCGCGAGCCTCGCTTATCCGTGAGCCTTATTTACTAAATATCCTCCTTAATGGAGCCCCCTTTGATCGGGGAAAATAACCCTCCGTAAACGGAGCCTCCTCCTCCCTTTTCGGAGTCAAGGAGTACTTACCAGCCGGCTGCCCTGGACTGCCGAGGTTCTGATCAAAGCGAAGGTCCCCGTACGGGCCAACCACTTGTCGCGCGCAGTGACGACTCTTACACGATCTTCCTCAAGCAGTTTTATTACCCCAGGTTCTTGTACAGTTCCCGCAAATCTTCTTCCCGTAAATCTTCTCTTCTCTCTCCCTCCCCCCCAGAAATCTTCCCCTTATATAGAGCCCAACAGCCAATCAGCAGACTGTTCACGTGCACAACTCATGGCAACAGCCAGTCCATTGGCTGTTGCCCTATGGCATGCGGTGTTCCCGTGTATCTCATGCTCTTGTCGTCACTTCCTGAAAGCTGTTTACCACCTAAGTGCTCTGGGGAAGATTTCCGCTCAGCGCCATCTTAGCTCTCGGACTTACTGGCTGATGGGCGGGGCCCGTCACAACTAGGGATTGAACCCAGGAGCTTTCTGCCTTCAAGCTATACCCTCATCCCCTTTTTTGTATGTTTTTGCTTTGAAACAGGGTCTGATTAGGTGGCTGTTAGTATTGCTATGTTGCTGAGGTTGGTCTTGAACCTGCGATACTCTTGTTTCAGTCTCCCAACTACTGGGATTATAAGCGTGCACCACCATATCCAGCTCCATTTAAAATATAACTCTTAATTTATTAATACAAGACACAGTTCCATCATCAAACATGCATATGTTCAAATGGCTTCTTTTTACTGATTTATTCAACTAGTGCCCACTCTTATATATAGAAAATTTGAATTCAGTTATAAGCAATGTATTCAGTACCTCTGTTTCACCATTTAAGAAACAATTTTGTGAGGGGAGGACACTCAGGATTTTAAAGTGTCCTTTAATTCCATTTATATAGCTCTGGTTTCATTTCTTCACCCCTGGTTTTCAAATCCTAGTCTTAAGGGGTTAGTGAATGTTAAAGATCGCTCTACCTACCAGTCTTGGAATGTGTGTGCACACATTTTAAAGTTTTTATTAGGTGTTCTTTTATTACCTTTATGTTCAAGTCCCTGGTGGCCACACTCCATTTTTAATAAGCAGGAAATCCTGTAAAGCGATTGTTCGGTGTCTGCATTTAACTAGCAAGCCAGTTACTGAGCCAAAAGGTCACTGCTGAGCTCACTGAGGGAGCTAGAGAGAAGCAAGCTGTCTCAGCCTCCCCATTTTAAATGAAGGCCTTTCATTCTGCTGCTCATTCAGAATCAAAGGGATGCCAGAGCTCACGCACCACCGTGGGAGAAGGAGCAAAGGGGAGAGGGTGCATTTTGTTACTGGATATCAGAGAAACAGAAGGCGGCTGAGTTCAGGCTTTCTTAAGACAAGGCAGCTGTATGGAGTATTATTACTATTCCTTTTGCCTTTGTCATACTTTTGCCTATGAAAATGGAGTTTAATTTTAAAAAGATAAACAGATGTCTCATTCTTGAAGCCAACACAACCCAGTAATGTATTCCTGTTTTGAAGGCACACGACAGTCACTCTCTGTCCCACAGTCTTTATCTGCTTACATGTAGACCATTCTGGACTGGTGAGTGAGCACAGAGTTCATGAGGGCCTTGCAAGAATCCCTTCATCTTGGGCGTGCCAGTTACTACAAATGGGAGGAATGTGGAAAAGTTTCCAACATGGGAAATAATTAGCAAAAGACATATAACCACCAAGCTAGAGAGGTACTGACCCCATCTTGAAGGATTAAGGTGAGAAGGTGGGGACAATGTCAGGTTTGGTATATATCTATGTGTTGCAGGTGCATGCTGAAAGTAGGTGTGTACTGAAATGCACCCTTCACCTGTGAAAAGAATGGTAATTAACTGTAGGTCTATTTCTTTCTAGCACTGTGCTGCTAATGTGCCATATCAGGTGCTTCCAGGAAAAACTGAGATGCACAAGATGTTGTGAACATGAGCTTTGCCACAGAACAGATGGGTATTCAATAATACCTGAGGTTGGCCAAGAGAGTTTGGAGGGAGCTAAATATCATAGATGACACAAACTCAGAAGCATCCTAGCAGGTCTTACATATATTGACAGGTCCCCCCACAGTCAGTGTAGGCTCAGGGCTTGGCAGTATTGATGGCCTACTTTGTGCATCTCACCCCACTGCTGCTCTAGATACCCATGAAGAAGAGATCCTTACCACACACCCACATGTATACACACACTCTGATGTCCACAGTTCTGCTTAAGATTTTAGGATAAACTTAATTAAAAGAATACAACCATCTGGCTAACCTGAAGTTTGGATTTGTGTTAGGGGTTTGAGGTAGTATGGGAGCCCCACTTGCTCATCTTCCTCTCCATTGCGGTGGCCAATAGAATAGACAAACCAAAACATATATCCGAACAAGAATTCAAATATCAGCTTTATTAATAGACTAAGCAATCATCTAAATAACTCCCGCTCAAGGGAACAGCCAGATGGGAAAATATAGTTTGGCTTCATATCTCTTTCTCTGAATTGAGGACATATAGACTGATGAGACACCCCTGTGTCTCAGTGGTAGAGCTCTTTCCTAGCACATGTAAGGCCCTGGGTTCAATGCCTAGAACAGAAAGATAAAGAAAACTATATATACTTGGAAATAATATGCTCACTGATCAATGGGGGCAGAAAAACTGGAACTTATTCTGTGTGTGTGTGTGTGTGTGTGTGTGTGTGTGTGTGTGTGTGTGTGAGAGAGAGAGAGAGAGAGAGAGAGAGAGAGAAGAAGAAGAAGGAGGAGGAGGAGGAGGAGGAGGAGGAGGAGGAGGAGGAGGAGGAGGAGGAGGAGGAGAGAAGGCTTCACTAAATTGCCAAAGCTAGCCACAAACCTGTGATCCTCCTGTGTCTGTCTCCTAAGTACAGGGATTACAAACGTGCACCATCATTGTCGGCCGGCTTATCCTTTCTCTTTTGAGGAACATAAACCCATCCTTTTAGCCAGGCGTGAGGGAGCACACTTGTAATCCCAGTGCTTGGGAGGCTGAGACAGGAGTATCACAAAGGTTCAAAGCCAGCCTCAGCTACTTAGTGAGGCTCTCAGCAACTGTTTCCAAATAAAGTATAAAAAAGAGATCTGGGAATATAGCCCAGAGGTAGAAAAGCCCCTGGGTTCTGCCCCCAGTAACACACACACACACACACACACACACACATACACACAAAACCATCCTTTTACAATTTGCCAACAGGATTATTGAGCTTGACCATTTGCATTAGTCATTCATTCAGTCAAGGAAAGAAGTATGTGGAAGTATGTGGGGACAGGGGAGAAAGTGTCACAAGGGAATACTCCAGTGTATAGTTATCTGGGAAGAGAGCAGGGGTTTCATTCTTCATTAAAACATGCCGGAGTGGTCAATGTATATTCTCTTCCCACAAATTCCAACTCGGTGAAAATTGGAGAGACCAGCAGAGAATAGCAAGATTTTTTTTTCCTTTTTTATTTTTGGTGCTGGGGATTGAATTCTATATCCCCAGCCCTTTTTTAATTTTTTATGTTGAAACAGGGTATTGCTAAGTTGTTGAAGCTGGTCTCGAACCTGTGATCCTCCTGTCTCAGCCTCCCAAGTACTAGGATTACAGGCGTCAGCTAACACAGTGGCATAGCGGGATAAGATTCCAACACAACTGTAGATGCTGTGAGAGATGTCAGTGACATGATAGAGTTCCTACCACTGTAGACCAGGACAACAAACTTGCATAAAATTGGACGAGGAAAGAAAACTTTAATACTGAATAGTATAATAATCAAGTTCCAATTGTGTGATACCGATTATAATCATTGTTAGGTTCAAAAAAATGGAAGAATGTTGTGGAATATTTAATAGGCAAAAAAAAAAACCTCTTTAGAGGAAATGGCACTTGAGCCAGAATGAGTAGGAGGAAAATGAAATCTATACAAACAAGGAACAGCAGGACAATGAGGGCAGCACAGAACAGAAAAGGGTGAAGGAAAACTCAATACAGGTGAAGGGCCAGTGCAATAGTACTGAGAGAGCAAGAGTTAGGATGAAAAGATTTTGGGTGCCCCCAAAGCCAGGAGGAATCATTAAGACCAGTTGTTGTAAGCACCGAAGATTATGGTAGATAATGCTCTAGCATAAAGATACCTGCTGAAACAAATAATCCTACCGCAGAATGGTCTTGTGTTATGAAACAACATTTAAAGAAGATTCCAAATCAGAGTGGGGCATAGTGTCTGGGATTTAAAGGGCTTTTTTGTTTGTTTGTTTTTGGTTTTTTGTGGTGCTAGAGATTGAACCCAGAGGCATTCTACCTTTGAGCCACAACCCTGGCTCAATTTTCTTTCCTTCTTTCTTTCTTTCTTTCTTTCTTTCTTTCTTTCTTTCTTTTTTTTTTTTTTTTTTTTTTTGGTGGTACTGGGGTTCCTGGAAACCCTTCTACCTCCAGGCTACACTCCCAGACCTATTTTTTTAAATATATTTTTTGAAAACAGGGTCTCCTAAACCAGGGAGCCTGGCTATGAACCTGCACTATCCTCCTGTCTCCACTTCCCAAGCATGGGGATTACAAGCATGAGCCACCATGCCCAGCCTCAATTTTATTTCTTATTTGGAAATAGAATCTTGTCAGAATGATGAGAGTGTCACTACTTCCTAAGGCTGTCCTCAAATCTCCTGTTTCTGCCTCCCAAGTACTGGGATTACAGTAGTGCACCACCATGCCTGGATGGATTTAGAGTTTTGGGTACACACCTAATTCTTCAAGAAATCTTATTACTCCTTCTCTTCTGATATATTTCAGGGGCTGAAAACCTTTGGGTGGGGATGAGAAGGATGCTACATCTTCATTTATTTGCTTTTCTTTTTTTAATTTTATTTGTATTGGGTGTTGGACTCAAGGGCATTCTACCTCCACACTACATTCCCAGCCCTTTTTATATTTTATTTTGAAACAGAGTCTCATTAAGTTGATGGAGAGCTTTCTAAGTTTCTGAGGCTGGCTTTGAACCTGTGATCTTCCTGTCTCAGTCTCCCAAGTACTGGAATTACAGAAATATATCACTATACTCAGCTTTTATCAGCTTTTCTTTAAGTAAACTTCCATGGATGATGGGGGAAAATTACAAAAAGGGAGGACACAAAACGCAGTCCTCCCCCACAGGAAGTGGTCTGTATCTCTCGCTGTTCACCCCCCTCAGAGAAGCCCCTTTAGTGTGAGATGCCCGGAGTCAGCTCACAGAGCAGCGTCTTGGTATCCTTTGGGAACACCCACTGAGCCCAAGTTTTAAGAAGCAGAGTAATGACAGATCAGCAAGTGTCACCAGTAGGGCTGCTCCCCGGTCACATGTGAGCTTTCCTTCAACCCAGCACTCTCCATGCCCTAGGCTGGCTGGTCAAACACTCCCTCCATCCTCCTACCTCCCTCAATTTCCTCCTTTACCTCTGAGAAGCTTTTCCAACCAAATGAACACTACCAGAAGTATCACCCAATTTTTTAACCCCTTAGTTGAGGTATTGTGTTCATGCTACAAACTTCCTCTATTAGCAATATAAAATGTGCTGTGTTTAAGTGAATTTACAGGTTCTTGCAACCATCACCACAACCCAGGTATAGAACCTTTCCAGCACCCCAAAAAGATCTTTTATGGCTGTTCTCACCTAACATTTTAATGATATTGTTTGGCAGGTAGCTAGAAGTAAGACCAAGAAACAAGCAGGAGGTTGGAAGGATGAAGAACACCGGAAAGAGGAGAGGATGGGAGATGTTAGAGGGATCAAAAATTGTGCATAGTTCTCGGCTCTTCTGCAGACTTCAGATAACCAGAAGGCAATATTAGGATGCATGCCAGAGGTGGCACTACTTCACCTCTGCTCCTTGCTCCTCAACAAAACCACAAGAGTGCCCAAGTGTGCAACCCCTCTAATTGCAGCACAACTGACAGCAAAGTGTGTTAGCACCTTCGGCCACCCCCACATTCCCCATGCCTAACATAGCATCTTGCAGAGAGTTGATACTTAATATTTATTCAATTGAATTGAGTTGAAGAGATGAGGTATTAGAGGAGAAAAACTGCTTCCCCATGGCCATTTGTCACCCAATATCCTTTCCCACTTTTTAAAGGATCTTCAAGTTTCCTTGCTGGTAATTATCTCATTCACCTTGTATGTTCTTAAAGGAGTAGTAATTTCAGGAGTTAAGAAAGTCAAGGGGCCAATATGCCTTCTTCCCACCTGGACACATTTATGGACCAAAGGTGTCATTTGGACATGCTTTAAGTCAATTATGCCAGATCAGAAGGAATCATCAGACATTGCCCACGGCCACAGTTGTACCAACCCCAGCCAGGTTCAGCCTGCTGGAAAGCAGGAGCTATGTTTTCTGCCTCCTGTCCCTTCAGAGATTCCCTGTTCCCACCTACTCAAAACCCCAGCTGTTCATCCCCTTGTGGGTTTTATGTGTCCTCCCAGTAATACCTTTTTAATAATCAGAATGGGTTTTGTTGTTTGCAAACAAGAAACCCTAACTCCGTTATAACCTTTAAAGGTTGTGGCCACGATATAGTTGAGAATTCACAAGAGTCACAGGGTGGCTTCCACAAGAGTCATTTCAGTAGGAAAAGGGAAAAAAGGATTATTTCTGGTAGAAAAGGAAGGGTAAAGTTGATTCCAAAGTTTTACACTTTGTATGTTTCTACCACAAAGGCTTTTCAGTCACTTGAACGTCTATGCAGGAGAGCTAAGCGAACCAGTTTCACGTCTCTTAGAAATGGATCAACAGCACAAACTATTTTAAGACCTAACATATGAGGATGAATAATTTTCATGTGCTTTTCACTTCACGGAGAGAACAAGCACCGCGGCTTGTCAAGCAGTTGGTCTCACTGCTCAACCTCACGCACGTGCCGCCTGGGGAGTGATTCAGTCTCCTCTAAGCGCTGTTTCCTCCTGAATCGAGGAGCCAGGGTTATGAGTCAGCTCCACTTAGAGCCAAGAGGCTTCGAGTCCCTGTCATTTTCCACCTTACCACACACGGTTCAAATGCCCACTCTTTTCCTTAGTGCCCATGCCCCGGTGGTCAGAGGTCTCAGTCCAGAGCTGCTTTGTTAAGAGAGCTCATTTTCAGAAATCACTGATCCTAAAATCACTGCACTCCTCCAAAATAAAAAAAAGAAAGAAAGGAAAGAAAGAAGGAAAGAAAGAAAGAAAGAAAGAAAGATCCATCAAGAGAATAGCAAAACGACAAGTGATGTAATACAACCCGTTAACGCTAAATGCCAACTTCATGGTTCAGTGCCCAATTTATTATAATAAAAGCACTAGGTAGAAGACAGACATCAGATGAAATGGGGACTGAATAAATGCACCACTGCATGAAAATTATTTATGAATTTCCGTGCTGTTTGTCATTGACTAAAAGCCATAATCGCTGGATAGGTACATAATTTGTTAGTAGTACTTCAAACTGATACTTCATCAAGTTGCTACAAACCCTTTCAGGTGTGCAAAGCGCAGAGGCGCAGAGCTTCTTTGTGGGAAGTCATGACTTAATGCACAAGAGCTGAAAGAGCTGCAAAAATTACAGGGCAACAGCCCATTACTTAGGAAAGGGCTGTGGTAGGAGAGGCACACAGTGAGTGGAGTCGGAAGATACATTTGAGATCACCTCCAAGCCTAGTCTCCCACCCAGAGCCGAAGTCCGCCAGTTATAATACACTCATCAGATAATATGCAATGGTGTCCTATCACATACTAATGCTATGGTAATTCTCCTCAGATTTCAAAGAGTGGAAATCTGAGCCCAAAACAAGAATAGATTAGTAGAATTTACTCAGCACATGCCTGCATCTGCTCACTACCCTCTTTAGAATGGAAATATGTCATCATGGTTCAGTTTCCTGAGGTCACAAAGATAAGAAAATATCTACTTTGATTTCAAACAGAGTCATTTGTAGATAAAAGAAGTCTCCTCCATAAAATAAAAGAGCTTTTCAAATTGCCTCTCGCCACAACTAGTAATAATTTATGCTTGGTGAACAGGAAAATATGCTGAATTTATTCATTTTATTGTGTGTCATCTATCAAAAGGGCACGCTGATAAAGGAAAAGTGGAGGAGGGTAACTTATTGGTATTTGCAAATCTGATACCAAAAGTTTTTGCAGTTCCTCCTCATTTCAAGCGAAGAAGAAAATTAACTCCGAAAGTGACAGAACAGAAAATTCTTATTGTCCAAGCCACAGTATCTGACATTTTACCACGTAGATAATTCTAGAAACCAGCCTCTCTTTTGTCCTCTGCAATAAATATTGCTCCATTTTGAACCCTAACCAAAATAAAATCGTGTCACAGCAGACAACCTGCGGTGGTGCACTTACAGCTTGGCTCAGTTTCCCTGCCCCAGGTCTACCCCACCACATCTCCCTGAATACCTCCCGGAGCCCCAGTGTGGTTCCTTCGCCTTCTCTGCCAATCAGGACATGTTTAGTTTCAAACCTGATCATTTCTGAAGAGAGAGTTATTTTCTTGCCTGGTTTTCAGTACATATTTTAGGGTGTTTTGTGTTTCCATAATTCACTTTGAAATAGGGGATGGTTTTTCCCATGCTCTCTCCTGGGGAGTTGTTGAAACTCCTAACATTTAAATAATCATTTGGAGGACATCTGTAATTTTCTGCTTCGTGTGGCAGACAGGGCACTAGGTAGGGTGTAAAGTGTAGGAAATTAACTGAAATTAAAGCTCAGATAAGTGGAAATCTTAAGGCTGCTTTCTCTTCTTTTCAACATATCAGTTAGTAATGGCTTTAATGCATATCAAAAGCATAAAATGAAGTTTGGGGCATTTTTGTAGGGGGGAAACATCACAAAATTCTAGCTAAATACTCTTAGATAATATAGTTTAATAATACTATCTATGGTCCATTTATAAAATTGAAAACTTAGAAAAATACTGAATTTTAGAGACAAACCTTCTTTCTGAGCCTACTTCCTTTCCCATTTAATTTTGAAAAGGCCCAAGCAATGCCACCCACTGAGAATTCTTGGTAGTAGCTGGGTTAAACCTCAAATTTCAAAATAATCACACTGGGGTACACCACAGCCACATGCTGGATCTTCACAAGGAGCCCAGTGATGAAAGTTTTTCTTAATCCTACAGGAACTGGAGGGAAGGGAAGGAGGCCTGTGTTGCCATAGCAACTGATCCCTTGGTTTTTGGCTTTAACTTTTCCTCTCATCAGACCACATGTCCAAATACAGCTGCAGTAGCCAATGGAGGCTGGGTGGAGAGTCAGTTCACCTGTGAGCTCAGCAAAAAGACCTTCTCCAGAAAGCTGTCCTCCCTGGAGGGCCAGTGCCCTCCTCACATTTGGAGACAGGAAGCAGAATTAGACTCCTTGATATATGCTGGTGTAAAGCCCAGCAATCACTTGGGATGTGTAATGAAATAAGTTTTCAAAGTACCATCCAGTCAAAGCTTCCCATACCCTCCAGGTTTGATCCTGCTCAAAGAGTTAAAGGTTTGGTGACATCCTTTGTTTTTGCAAGTTTTTTTTTTTTTTTTTTTAATCATTAGGTGGTTACCTAGGAAAGGTACCTGGCTGAATATTCCTACTCCTTATCCATATCCCTGTATTATGGATATCTTTGCTCTTAAGAACTTCCTCTGCCTATTTATTACGTTGACTTCACTGTGAGGGATTTAGGGAAAACCCCACCTGAGTCAATTGCAGGTATTTGGCTTACTCACCAGATACAGCTTGTCTCCAGTTAGCAATTACACCTGGCTCTCCACCACTCTCCACTGGCATTTTCTACCCACTGAGGAAGTATCACAGTACCAGAAAGTCTGGGCTTTGGATCAAATGTATTTGGATTTAAATTTCAGCAACCAGATCCAAGCATATTTGGATTTAAACTCCTTGCGTAAATTACCCCATATTTGAGTCTATTTTCTCAATCATAAAGGGCTGTTATGAAAAGGCAATGCAAAATGAGCACTTAGCACGGTGCCAGGCACATACTACACTGGAAAAAATGTTAGCTATCATTATTGTAATCTCCTCCCTAAGGATGTTGTGCAGAATTCACTAAAGATAACATCTATGGAAAAAGACGTGGACCATTAGTAAGCACTCAACAAACATTTGCTCCTTTTCCCTTGAGAAAAATTAAGTCTTTTCTGAATCTGCTTAGGTATGGAGTGAAGAATTTTAATCTGAATCCAAGGTGTTTCCTTCTAGCCACATACAGGGAGAGCACCTCAAACCCCTTCAGCCCTCTCCCCTCCCACCTGAAGTCCAGTTCTATGGAGTCTTCTGCATCTCCCTCACTGACTCGCCTTCTTTTCTCCTACCACGGGGAGGTTTTTCTAGCTTCTTCTCATCATCTGGTTCTAAGTAGGATCACAAAACCTGCCCAACCTTACCCATTCTCTTCCCTCCTCTTCTACTCTGTTCTCTCATCCATTCCAGAGGTGCTTATGATTTATAGCAACAAAACAAACACATTTACATTGAGATTGATTTTGTCTTAGTGAAACTGGAGTACATTTGTAATACAGCAGGAAGGACTGGTATGTTTTAGAAGGAATTAAAGCTATTATCCTACAATCTGATCCTTATGAGAAACCAAAACAAATATGCCAAGTGATTTCTTCCCTCCCTAACTAGTTCTTGCCTGAATTTTCCAGACAATAGTATGGCCTGGGAAATTTTCATATGGAATATTGTATCTATCCCATCATGATTTATTTTGTGTGTGTGTTACTGGGGGTGGAACCCAGGGGCATTCTACCGCCAAGCTACAAACCCAGCCGTATTTTTTAGTCTTTTATTTTTTTGAAACAGGGTCTCACTGAGTTCCCATGATGAGTTTGAAACATAACATCTTGGGAAATGATAAATAGAATATAAATTTTAAAATATGAATAAATATTCAGATTCACAAACGTTGTAAAAAATAACCATAATAATAACATACAGACTAATTTTTCAAGCATCTTCGGACCGTAAGTATAATGCTGAGGGAAAATAGATGTATTTGTTTCTCTCTTGCCTTCTGGCCAAAAGAGCAAGCCATGCATGCTTTTTATGACCTGGCTATTGAAGTGTCCCTTCAGGGAGCTATTAACTCCATTTTTGTTCCTGTCAAAAGTAGAAATTGCTTAAAACCAGAAAAGAAGCATTTCATTCCTAAATAGGCCATTAGTGATATTGGATAGTTTGTTATACTGTAATGTAATATTGAAATTCCTAGAGGCAACTGATTTTCAATAGTGAATTAAAGGGACCAAAACTAAACCAAGTATTTGAGGAAGGAGTGAATGGAATCTTGGGTAGCTAAACATTTTATTGGTTATATGTCAGCAATTGACCTTTTGAGAATAAAATCAGTAACTCTCCCAAGACAACTGAATGCAAATGAGCCCGGCCCGGTTTTATGGCAGGTATAAAAACAAACATCTATTTAGACTAAGATGTGAAGGGAAATACATATGCAACAAAATGTCAGAATGACTATCATTCTCAAAAAAAGGAAGTGGATTAAAAATAGCGGGACACAGTTTTGGTCCTTAAAAATGATATACACTGAGGCTGGGGTAATAAGAGCATCACAGAGGGGATTGATGTGCATAGCAGGGCTTTATCTGAAGTATGTGCTGTCCCTCCTTATACAGCTAATGAAAACTTTGACAACCTTTTTCCCAGAAAGGCAAAGTTCCAAAAATCATGCCCATAAACAAATAGCCTCATTTCATATCCTACATTAACCAGGAAGCTGACTTACCAGTGACATATTACCATAGATAAAAAGAACTCCATTGTTTTCATGCCTGCACCAACCATCAGACTTAATGTGAAAATGCCTGTTTGAAGGAACACAGCTAAAGCAGTTGTGACATGAGAGTGATTCACCAACAATGCTAATTACCTAAGCACAAAACCAAAGTTACCTAAAGGCTTGCAAATATTTCTTTCTCCTCATTTGTATCCAAATCCTTAGCAAATGTCCTTGTCCTAAATATAGCATTTGAATATTAAAAATGTGGGGCAAGTCACTAGTCTAGTAAATGTATCTTTTATTAGATACTTACTTTCTTTTTTAGAGTGTCTATAATTTTTTCAGGAACTGAGCCTTTTTTTTTTCTGGGATCCTTGCTCTCATCAGGACAGAGAAGCCTCCAAGGACATTATGATATTTCTGCTGGCTAAACTCTGAGGGCATTACCTAATACATGACACAACAAGTTAATATTTCACCAAAAGTTTAAAAATAGGTGAATTAAATTGGGTAGCCAGGGTTTAGGAATCATATGCAGGTTAAAATAGTAAATTCATAGAATATTTTAAATCAATACAGATGATTTCAACATAGTCCACAAACCAAAGCTTTTCTTAATCCCTGACCTGATTAATAGAGTTTTCCCATTAAAATTGCCCGTTCCATCCCAAATATGGATAATATATCATTCAGAGTTGAAATCGGGTCCCTTGAGTTTCTTGGGATTGGATAAATGTCTCACGACATCAGCAAGTAGCCCTTATAGTGAGACAGCAATCTATAAACCACTCTGATAACTTGTCAATAGGAGAAGAGAGACGATTGCAAACCAAGCAACCTTTGCATGACCTCAACCCTCCCCCAGCCCCAGAAAAGTAATAAGGACCGGACTGTTCCTTGGGCCTTTGTCTGAGGAAGCTAAGAATAAGAATTGTGAGCTCCTGTGTTCCCACAGAGACTTAAAGTAACCACAGCCCCTTCAGGTCAAAATTGCTTTCTATTTGGTGGCCTGGGGTTTAAGTAGATAAGATACTGCCACAGTTGAGAATTCAGAAATAATTCACACTATCACTACAGTCAGCAAGGCAACTGACCAAGGCAAATGTGGCCTGTAGGAGGAGGGGCAAGACAGACCCAGGATATATTTCAAGATGGAAGGTGGACTGGGGAATAGGAACTGTTTGAGTAATTTTCACGGACCCTAAGATTTTAGCTATCACTAAAATGAGAAGAGGGTACCAAATGCAAATCGGTAAACAAGGCTTCTAATCAGCTCTGCTGCTGATTTATTTTGCAACCTTAGGCAAGTTCTTTAATATTTCTGGGCCTCAGTTTCCCTGTCTACAGATCGAAACAGCACCAAAGTTACTGTCATCTTTCAAAAGTCTATAGTTTGCCGGGCGTGGTGGCGCACGCTTGTAATCCCCGCGCTTGGGAGGCTGAGACAGGAGGATCGCGCAGGTTCGAAGCTAGCCGCGCGCGCTGGCTTAGGAGACCCTGTTTCCAAATAAAAATGTAAAAATAGGTCTGGGAGTGTAGCCCGGAGATAGAAGGGCTTCCAGGAACCCCAGTACCACCAAAAAAAAAAAAGTCTATAGTTTTGTGACTGTTATTCCTCAAAGATAGGAGAAAACTGATGTGAACTATAATGCACATGGAAGAAGAAAGAAAATTACTTTTCTCAACCTAGCTAATGACACTCTGCAGATCATCAGTGGGGCTGGGAACAAACCCAGACCCTTAGATTAATTGAGTGTGGAAGACCTCTGAGCATCACCATGGAGACCAAAGGAAATGTGGCCCCCAATGAGGTCAAAGACAGGAGGAGCAGATATAGCATTATAGAAGCAGATGGCATGCTCTCTCTCTCTCTCTCTCCATATATGTATATATGTGTATATATGTATATATGTGTGTATATAATATATATGTATGTATATGTATATTTATGATAAATAAATATAGATTAAAATGATATTATATATATATATTATAAGATATATCTCCAGACTTTAAAAGGTTCAGCAAAATGTCGCATTAGTTTTATATTTTATAAAATGAAAGATGGCAAGAAAAACTGTCAGGAAGGATATTTTAAGAAGCCTTCCCTCAATTCAGCTTATGTCTGAATGGTAACCTAGAATCAGTATCTTACTCGCTGTCTTATTCCATTTTATGTTGCTAGAACAAAATGCCTGAGACTCAGTACTTTATGAAGAGAAGAGATTTATTTAGCTCACAGTTCTGGAGATTCAAGAGCACGGTGCTGACAACATCTTCTCAACTCTGGTGAGGGACTCACAACAGATGGTATAATGGCAGGAGCCTCCACAAGAAGGAGAGGGGTCACATGGGGAGACAAGAAGCAGAAGAGATTGGGGGAGGCTCACATGTAACAAACTACTCTGGCAGGACATAATCTACTCTGTAAAATCAGCATTAACCTCTTCTAGGGTGGCGTCCTCCTCTTGACCTAATACCAGGTTCCAGGACCTCAACATGCCACATTGGGGCCAAACTTCCAGCACATGAAACTTTATAGGTCATACTCAAACTATATTCAAACCACAGCATTCACTATACTAATTTTTGTTTCCTGGATGATTAACTGTTATTACTAATTAACTTATAAGGTCTTCATAGGGACACATTTTTATGGTCCTTCATATTTCTTAAAACCCATCTCATACATAGAACATAGTACTTTTCAGTACATCTTATGAAATGTTTTCTATAACATACAATACTTCTCCTTTAAAAAAAATTCAAAATTTAGTCAAATAAAAAATATGTTTTTAACTACAAGATAGGCCATAAGTTGTGAGAGCCAATAGTTGTTAAAGAAGATACCTGAGGAGAGCAGGCTCAGGGACTCCAGGACCATTTTCACATATGCCCAGAGCTAAGGAAGGCTGTTTAAGAAAATCTCCAAGACCTGGAGGCCCACTGAAGTGAACCCTAACTGGAAGAAACATGCAGAGGCCTTTTGCCAAGGCACTGGTATTAAGTGAGGCCCCATGAGCTGCATGGGGCTCATTAGAAAGTGTCCCATCACACCATTCAAAACACAAGAGACTCGGAGTCATGGTGTGGGCTGGGCCTCTTATGATAGGGGCAGGATATTGGTGCATGGTGCAAAGGTGGGAGCTACACCACCAGTCCCACAGCCAGGCCTTGCCAGATGCTACTTTAAGGACCTAGCAGTGAGACCAGTCTCTCTGCCCTGCCTGCTCAAGACAGGTGGAGACAGGTCAGGGAGAGCATCTGCAATGCTTACTAGTTATCTCATGGGAAGCGGTGTCACTTCAGCGGTTCAGTAGCAATAAGATGAGCACTGTGCAGGGAGCAGCTGATGCAAGTGGGCACTGGGCAATTGTCGACCAATGGTGTCTCCCAAGAACAGCAGCAGAACAACCTGGTAGCTAACTAGACCTGAAATTCAGAATACCCCCATTTTTGGCACAGAGTTGCTAGTTGTTCCTAAACAGTAGCTGACCATCCAAGGACTACTAGCAGCCCTTTTGCCGAGAAATTAAAAACGCTGCTGTAAATGTTGGCTCTTATTAACCTACATATTTTAAACAGAAATGATGTGCATCACTTCCACATTAGAGAAATTATTAATTATTGTGCTTTTCTCTCTCTTTCCCACTCCATTGACTAGATGCAGATGTCAGCTTCTAAAGGTTAATAGAACCACCGGATAAAAGGAGCCCAGCAGGATTCATTTCACAAAAAATACATTCATCAACTGGGAACCTCTGTTTTGAATGGATATCTTAGCAAGGAACAAACTTCTATCATGTTTGAGACATCAGACATTGTGAAATCTATTTGTAATAGCAACTAGCATGAAACTAATTCATGTGTTGCTCTAGGAGGCCAAAGTAAGCCTTATAGTTTCTGGCACTGGGGATGGGATTGTGTCTAGATGAGGCTTAAATAAAGCTTAGATATTCCAAGGTAAGATGGGTGGGATCCTGGAGCCACCCTATTCTGACTGGTGTTTGCAGGGGGCAGAGACTCTTGTGTTAAACCTTACCTGGCTTAAGTGGGAAATATTCCTACTTGTATTTTCTTCTAAGATACACTCAAAGATAATGCCCAGAGAAGAAATAACTCCTCTCTGTTTTATTCCCCACCACATCCCCCTTAGAGAAGCTATGCTTCTAAAACCTGGCTCCAAAACCACTTAAAAGTTGATCCATTTCCTTTTGCAAAAGGTGTTCCACAAAATAACAAGATTGGGGAATCCAGCTATGGCCCAAAGCAAAGCCTAGAAATCCCCCTGACAATGTCAACTGAATTGTGGTTTAATATAATTTTTTAAAAACCCTTGAGGATTCTAATAGGGACTTGTAATCCATTAGCACAAAGACACACACAAACACATGCACCTCTCAGATATCTGCCCTTTTAATTCCAGACATGTTATTTGGGCCATTCAGGTGGTTCTAAAATAAATAAGACAGTGTCCCTGACCTCCAGAAACTGACAATAATAACTCTAACTTAAGTGTTACAAAACAGAAGGATGCAGACTGTGTTATAAGAGCAAAGGAAAGGGAAGGATAATTTCCACCTGTGGGAGAGGACAAATGTCATATGTGTGTAGGAGGAATATCCAGAAGGGCAGGCAGAAAGAAGGGTAGGCTCCATACATACAAGCCCTAACATGGAAAAGAACAGCAGTTTACCTACACTGGATCCTCTTGCTTGCAAAAGCATTTTGTACTATAATCTCAAGGCAAGGAAATAGTATACTCTTAGTAACTAAGCTTCTTAGCCTTTTCACTTCCCAAAAGATAAAAATGCAATTTTTAAGCAATAAACCTGCTACTAAGCACTGTTTGGGATATTGGGTAGATGAAGGGAGGGGCATATTCTGAAGCAGCAAAGAAACAGGATACAGGGAAAGAAAGGCCAACCCACAACTGGCCGAGGAGATAGACATGAAGGCTAACATTTTCAAATAGCTTTTGGGTAAGTCAGCTATGAAACAGGGTGGGGCCATATCTCCGAAGTGCCAGACACCCAGTAGGCGTTCAATAAATGCTTGTTGAATGAATGGCCCCTACAGTATGCACACACTTTGCCATGATAACCTGTGCCAGAAATACTGTTAAAACTTCATTGGTTCTGTCACCCTAATTTAGTGATTCATCCTCTGTCCTTCCCACCCACATGCAATCAGAGCCCAGAAGCCTCCCAGAGCTAAGCTAGAAAATATGTATCCTTATTTTTTTTTAATATTCAAATGACTTTCCAAGCTGCAAGTCCCATGCAATCCAAGCAATGCCCTGTTCAAGCTACGACTCTGTCTGTCTTTCTCAATCAGGAAAAGGAGCAGGAAGCCATGTCACCCTAGACAGCTTAGGCTTTTAATCGAGGATAATTTTAAAGTGCCTAACACAGTGAGAACTATAACATCATCTTCTATGTGTACATATTTAAAGGTCTATATGCATAAATTAGTTTCCCATAGAGCCTGCAGAACTCTAATTATTTTTTAATTTATACAAATACATGCAATTAAAGCGCAATTACAATGCAATTAAAATGCCAGTATAATTAAAATGCAGAAAGAAGAAAATTTATAAATCTGTTCATGAATCCGTTTGATTTCTTTTGGGGTTCCATTAATGCCACTTATGATTTACAGATTGCAAAAAATCTTATTTTAATTTGTGAGGCTATCCCATCAGTAAATGTACCTTTACATGTCTAGACCCACAGGGTGTATGTTATGATGAATTTGAACAAGAAATAGCCAAAACAGAATTGCTTGAGAAAGATATAGCCAAAAGAATGGGAAAATGGAGTACCTACCTTACTGCATAAAGAGGGCATGAAAAACTCAGGTCCTCCAATATCTCTTAAATGTCCACAGGATATGTTTACATATTTCTCTTGCAAGAGCTATAGGCCTGTTTGTGCTCATTTCTCTGCAGATGAAGACGTTCAGTTAATAAAGACTGACCTGTTACACCCACAATACACAATAGACTTATTTTTTAAATAATTGGAGATGACTTCTGTAAAAGGCTGCCAATTTTTTTTAGCCTTTTAGGATAGATTTCATTTGGAAGGAGGGCAGAGAGATGAGCAGCAAGCAGTCCAGTGACACGCTAGAAACTCAAACTTAAAAGGCTAGATTTGATTAAGTTATTTTTATACAGCAAACATTTATTCAGCACTTCTAGGCTCTGGGTATATAAAATGACATATGCTCCTAGTCCTTCGGGAAACCATGATTAGAGAGAGAAAGACAAGATTTGCAAAAGGCTGATTGCTTCACAATAGGGTACATGTTAACCAGTGGTCACATGCATTTTGAGGGACAGAAAAATGTCTAATGACAAAGAGCTCTTCAAGAAGGAGAAAACACTCGAGCTATACCTACATTGAACAGTGCATCTTGTCCCTTTAGGGACTGTATTGTTGTTTCAATGACTGTGGTACAAACTGGCATTTTGTGTGTAAAGATCAGGGAAGCCAGTTATTCTCATCCAGGGCCAGTTCTCCACACAAAGAACTGTTCTGCTTTTCAGGAGACTTTCTAATGTCAAATGTCTTGCCAGGTATTTAGGAAGTAAAAAACTGCTTATAATTATATAATCCTAGAGACAAATTCAGCTTTACACGTAAACCACAAAGAATATGTTCTGCTTTCTTTTGGTTTGGGCACAATTCTGAAATCCAATAATATTTTTTTTAATTTTCCAGGAATGCAACTACTATAAAATAAGGGAAAATTGCATTTTGTTTTGTTCAGAATTTTCCATTTTTACATAAGCATATCAATGTAAGTTTACTCTTTAGTCTTTTGATACAGGGCAAAACAAAAACCAATTTGTTTCTTCAGTATGTGTCTTCTGATAGAAATCATGCATTGTTTATCTTGCATAAGTAACAAGAATTTTTAGTTTCAATTTCTTAAAACTTGATTGGGACCAGAAAAACAACTTCTAATTAACATAAGCACTAAATCCCTAGTGTTTTTTTTTTTTTTTTTTTTTTTTTTTTTTTTTTAGAATAGTCTCTGTGCAACCTTTGTGAGAATTTTCTGGTAATGCAGTGCTCAGCTCGAAGGTATATACAATGCAATGATCCCAGCACATACTTAGAGGGTAATGGCTAGATCAGAGGGTTTGTGCATTTTCAACTTGACTTGATACTGCAGAATAGTTCTTCAAAATAGCCATCCTAATTATCCCAACAGTAAAGTTCCTACAGCCTCACTAACACTTGGAGTTATGATTTTTTTATGGCACTGGGAGTTAAACCCAGGGACATTCCACCTCTGAGCTATACCCTAGTCATATTTCTACTTTTTTTTTTATTTTAACACTTGGTCTCACTGAATTGCAAAGGATCTAAGTTGCCACACAAATAGGACTAAGGACAAAAATCACATGATAATCTCAATCAATGCTGAAAGAGTATTTGACAAAATCCAAAACCCATTCATGTAAAAACAACTGTAGAAAACTGGAATAGAAAAAAACTTACTTCAACATTGTTAAGGCAATATACTAGAAACCCAAAGCCAACAACATTATGAACAGGGAAAAGTGTGGAAATTCCCTTTAAAATCAGAAACAAGACAAGAATGCCTACTATCACCACTCCTTTTCAATGTAGTACTCTTGCCAGAACAATAAGGCAAGAGAATAATATTAAAGGATTTCAAATAGGACAAAAAGAACTGAAATTATTTTTATTTGCAGATGACATGATCCAATATTTAGAAGACTCAAAAAACTCAACCAAAAGACCACTAGACCTGGTTAACAAATTCAGCAAAGTAGCTGAATACAAAATCAGTCTAAAAAATATCAGTAGCTTTTCTATATGCCAACCATGAACAATCCACTGAAACAGAAATTCAGAAAACAATTTCATTCATAATAGCTTCAAAAACAATAAAATATCTAGGAATAAACATAAATAAGGAGGTAAAAGACCTCTACAATAAAAAATATAAAACATTAAAGAAAGAAATTGAAGATCTTAGAAGAAATAACAATCTCCCTTGCTCTTAGACAGAATAAATATTATCAAGGTCACCATTCTACCAAAAGTGATCTTCGGAGTCAATGCAATTCCTATCCATATGCAATGTTACTCTTCACAGACCTAGAAAAATCACTCCTAAATTTCATATGGAGAAACAAAAGTCCCAGAGTAGTCAAACCAATTCTCAGCAATAAGAACCACACAGGAGGCATCACAAGACACTTCACAAAAGAAGAAATTTAAATGGCTAATAAAAGCATGAAAAAATGCTCAACATCATTAACAATCAGAGAGACACAAATCAAAACTACCCTGAGATTTCACCTAACTCCAACTAGGATGGCAATCATTAAAAACACAAACAAAAAATGCTGGTGAGGATGTGGAGAAGTGGGAACTCTATATTGTTGGTGGGATTGCAAATTAGTGCAACCACTTTGGAAAACAGTATGGAGGATCCTCAGAAGAATGAGAATGAACCTACCATATGATCCAGCAATACCACTTCTGGGTATCTACTCAAAAGAATGGAAACCAAACTACCAAACTAATTCTTGTGTGTCTATGTTCATAGCTACAAATTTTTCAGTTGCCAAACTATGGAACCAGCCAAGTTGTCCATCAACAAATGAATGGATTAAAAAAACTATGGGATACATACACAATGGAATTTCACTCAGCGATTAAAAGAAAGAACAAAATTACATCATTTACAGGGAAATGAGTGGAACCGGAGAACATTATGCTAAATGAGATTAGTCAGTCACAAAAAGTTCCTATGTGGAAGGAAGAGCATCCCTTCTCCTATGTGGAAGCTAGGGAGAAAATGGGTCATAGGAGGAACTCTAGGCAAAGAAGGAGAAACCATAGATGAGCAAATAAGGTGACCTAACTGAGGGGGATGGGAGGAAGGAAGAGGAAAATTCCCTAATGTACATGTTGTACATTCACAAACATATCAAAGTCAATCAGTAAGCCAAATATGAGGAGAGAAGGGGGAGTGAATGGGGAGTAGTTGAGGAAGGGCTAAATGAGTGATATGGGCATGTATGCCCCTACCATCTTGTACCCCATTATGATGTATGACTATAATGTGCCAATAAAAAAATTATACTAAAGAGCAACAGTAATAATAAAAAAAAACAGTGTGGTATTGGTGCCAAAACAGACACATAAAGGAATGGAACAGAATAGAAGATACAGAAACAAAACCACACACTTATAGCCAATTGATTTTCCACATATATGCCAAACACATATGTTGAAGAAACAACAGCCAGCCTTTTCAACAAATGATGTTGGAAAAACTAGCTATTCATTTGTAGAAAAATGGAATTAAATTTGTACCTCTCACCCTGCCTAAGAATCAACTGGAGATGAATTAAACACCTGAAAATTAGACCAGAGACTTTGATATTACTAGAGGAGGGGGCAGATCCAACACTCCAACATATAGGCACAGGCATCTTCCTCAATAAAATGTCCAAAGCTTAAGAAATTAAATCAAAAAGATGGCGACCGAGAAAAGCGGGGCTAAAGAGCCCCGCTAACAACCAATCTCCATTACCACAAAACCAGTGCCTTTCATAGCCAGAGAACACCATCATCAGAGAAACAAAAAAAATCACCAGGCTCCAGAGAGGAAGGGGACTCAGAACAGAGCTCAGAGCCACAGAGGAGACACACCGGCCTCACGCCCAAGGACACAGCAGCAGCACCTTACTGCTGGCAGCAGCGGCGAGCTCACCGGACAGCTACAGCGAGCCAAGTTGAGCCGCTGTGGAACAGCTGGGCAGGATTTTTCGGTGCAGGGAGCATCTAAAGCTCCCAGTGGCTGAGCTCAGCACACGCTGCAGGGACTCATAGCAGAGCTCAAAACCAGAGAAGAAGTACAACAGCCTCATGACCAAGGGTGTGGCAGCGGCGCCATATTGCCACCAGCAGCAGCAGCAGCGAATTCACCGAGTCCACTACAGCTCCATCTGCGAAATCAACAACAGTGAGTCAAATTGTGGGCCACAGAGGAGAAATCCCAGTACTGACTCCCAGGGACTTGATCCAGTGGGGGAGTGGCAGTGGCAGAGATATCACACCATAGGAGAACGCCCAACCTGGCACCCCCCATGGTCTAAAGCAGCCTCATTTGACTCCCTGGGTCTGAGACTCTGCGATACAACCCAGTAAAGGAGTAGTGGTGACTGAGATACCACAGACTCGAGAGCCAAAGCACCTTAAGTGAAGTCGTAGTGACCCAGGGAAGAACCCAGAGAAGGCACAAACTTCCAAAATCATGGGAAAGAGGAATAACAATGGAGCAATGATGCCCACAACGCCACAACATCAGAATCTGATAAAACAGAAATCTAGAGATTTCTAGAAGATCAAATCAGGAAAATAACTGTAGAAATAATAGAGGTGTTTCGAAAAAAATTCAGAGAGAGCCAAAAAGAGATAAAGGATGCAATTAATGAAGTAAAGGCCTCAATTAAAAGTACAAACAACCAATTAGACCATATGGAGAATAGAATCTCTCTCTTAGAAGATGATCATTCAAAAAATAAACGAATAGTTTCTAATCTAGAAAAAAATATCCGACAGCAGGAATCTGACATTGAAGAAATATGGGCCCATTTTAAGAGAGCTAACCTAAGAATAATTAGAATAGAGGAGGGAAAGGAAGGTGAAACTAAAGGGATCGACAATCTTTTCAAGGAAGTAATAGCAGAAAATTTTCCAAACATAGAGCAAGAGGTCGATACACAGGTCCAGGAAACTTATAGAACTCCCTTTAGACAGGATCAGAGAAAAAGGATCCCCATGCCACATAATTGTCAAAATGACCAATGTGGAAGCCAAGCAGAGAATCTTAAAGGCAACAAAAACAAAGGGCCAAGTGACATTCAGAGGCAAACCAATTAGAATCACTCCAGACTTCCCAAACCAAGTCATGAGAGCCAGAAGGGCTTGGAGTAACATATTCCAAACTCTGAAAGAAAACAACTTCAGCCAAAAATTTCCTACCCAGCAAAACTTTCTATGAAATTAGATGGGGAAATAAGAAGCTTCCATGACAAACAGAAACTGAAGGAATTTATGTCTTCAAAACCAGCGCTAGAGAAAATACTCAAAGAGATTAACTACAAAGAAGAAATAGGTAACACACACCAGAACCAGAGAAACAAGATTTTCCATCCAACAGACAACTAAGATTAGTTATCTGTGGAGATTCATTATTTATGCTAGTCTTTTACCTATCTCTAAATTGTATTGTTTGCCTTTATTGTTAATTTTTATGATTTCTAGTTGGAATATTAATATACCTTCAGATATAGCATTTGGAAATATTTTATCCCATTCTATCAGTAACTTTTAACTCTGTTTACATTGTCTTTGGATATACAATATATTTTTTTAATTTTTTAGAGAGTTTGTATACTCTTCTGTTGCCTGTGCCATTGAAAGCATATCCAAGAAATCACTGCCAATTTCAATGTTGTGAGGTTTTATGACCCAGATTTTCTTCTAAAAGTTTATAGTATTAAGATTTATATTTAGGTCTTTTATCTATTTTGAGTTAATACTTGTATATGGGATTAGGTAAGGGTTCAATTTTATTCTTTTCCATGTAATTATTATTTTTCAACAATATTTAGTTAAAAGATTATTATTTCCCCCACCAAATGTTCATGGAAACCTTGTCAAAAATTACTTGACAATATATGGAAGAATTTAGCTCTAGGCTTTTATTTAACTCCAATGGTTTATATATCTGCCTTTATAACAGTACTACACTGTTTCAATTATTGTAGCTTTATATGATTTGAAATCAGAAAATATATATCTTCTAGCTTTGTTCTTTTTCGAGATCGTTTTGGGTATATAGAGTCCATATTCCATATTAGGATAGATTTTTTTCTGAAAAATATATATATAAATATATGATAGTTTCACCTAAAAAAAAAAAAGAAAAAAAATTCTCTGGTAAGAAAGAAAGCAAAAAGAAATATTGAAATGTTATCTTTAAGTCATCAAAAGCTTGGTATCAGACAAAAGAAACTGTTATGTGAGATTATCATTTTTAATTTTGGATAAATTGCTATAATACTAGATGTCAACCACTAAGCCAAGCATGGGAAGGAGGGATGGGGAGGGAATGAGGTGGGGATCAGGTGGGGGCTGACTGGGCGATGTGTGCATGTATGTCTACAAAAGATTTTTTATTCCACTATGATGTATGAATACAGTGCACCAATAAAAAATTTAAAAAAATTTAAAAAAATAAAAAAAAATTAAAACAGGAATGAATAAATGGGATGGCATAAAACTAAAAAACTTCTGCTCATCAAAGGAAACCATCAAGAGTCTAAAGAAAGAGCCTAAAAAATGGGAGAAAATATTTACCAACTATTCCTCTGATACCTTTATTTAGGATATACAATATACCTTTATTTAGAATATACTAATATTTAGGATATACAAAGTACTTAACACTAATAAAACAAATAACCAAAGCAAGAAATGGGCAATTGAAATAAATAGGCACTTCACAAAAGAAGAGATACAAATGGCTAATAAATACATGAAGAAGTGTTCAACATCATTAGCAATCAGGGAGATGTAAAATAAAACTAAACTGAGATTCCATCTAACCTCAATCAAAATGGCAATCATCAGGATATCAAACAATAAGGCAGGCATGATGGTGCATGTTTGTAATCCCAGCATTTGGGAGGTTGACACAGGAGGATCGCAGTTTGCAGACAGCCTCAGTTACTTAGTGAGGCCCTTTGTAACTCAGTGAGACCCTGTTTCAAAGTAAAGAATAAAAATTAAGCCAGGCGTGGTGGCTCATGCTTGTAATCCCAGTACTTGGGAAGCTGAGAAAGGAGGATCACACAGGTTCAAAGCCATCCTCAACTACTTAGTGAGACCCTGTTTCCAAATAAAATATGGAATAAGTCTGGGAGTGTAGCCTTGAGATAGAAGGTCCCTGGGCTCTATTCCTAGTACCACAAAAATAAGAATAAAAAATAGAGCTGCGGGTATAATTCAGAGGTAGAATGCCCCTGGGTTTCAGTCCCAGTACTGAAAAAAAAAAAAAAAAAAAGAAGTCAAACAATGCCATCGAGGATGTAGGGAAATAGGAACTCTTCTACACTGTTAGTAGGATTGCACATTAGTACAGCCATTATGGAGGTCACTGTGGAGTTTCCTCAGACAATTAGAAATGAATCCACCATATGATCCAGGTATACCACTGTTTTCTGGTTTCAATTTCCAATAAGACTGAAATCAGAAAATTATAGTAATATATACATATCCATGTTTATAGCAGCACCATCCACAATAGGCAAATTATGGAATCAATTTAGGTGTCCATCAACAGATGAATGGATTACAAAATTATGGGATATATATGCAATCAAATTCTACTCAGCAATCAAAAACTAATGCCATTTGCAGAAAAATGGATAGCATCTTTGTAGATAACATTATACTAAGTGAGATTAGCCAGTCACAGAAAGAGAAGAGTCATATGTTTTCTTTCATATACAGGAGGTAGGGGGCAATTGAGATACCAGAGATACATCAGATAATTGAGGAAACACACCAGTGGAGCCAGGGAGGTGGTCTAGGGGAAGGGGGGGAAGGGGAAGAATTAATGGATGAATAACTTCCATTTACATTCTATACATGTGATACCAACATCAATCTCAATACCCTGTATGAGGAAGGGGAAGTGGGAGGGAGCCAGGGGAAAGCCCACAAAGTGCTGTGTGCCTGTGTGTCACCATTGCTATGAACTACATTATGATGTGAGACTATAATCACCAATAAAAGTATGAAAAATAAATAAAACTTCAGTGGCATATTCTATTTGCAATAATATTTATATCCCTGTTGTATGCACATTGTTTAAAGAATGTGAAAAGAGCAGAAGAAGGCAAAAGTTGCTACGTAAGATTCATAGCAAACACAGCTCTGCTGGCACATCACTCAGACATACGCAACTGCATTAGATGTCCCTCTTACAACTCACCCATTTCTCGCCCATCCCCATTAATACGCCTATCCCCATGAATATAGTACCTATTTTAGGAATCCTATTTGATTCATTTACAAACATGTCTATCTTGTCTTTGTCTCTTTTAAAGTTATTTCAATACTTCCTTTTTTTCTCTTTTTTTAAACAAATTTTTTATTGAACATAAATGGTATACATTTAAACTATATTTAGTGCCCTCTCCCCCCCGCCCCCATTTTCCCTTCCCCCCTCCCACCAATGGTTGTCCAGGTTAACCATGTCATATTCATAATTTTACACATATTCTGATGTATACCCTCATCAATCAAGATCAGCCTTCCTCCTCTCCTATCTTTCCATTTAAACTTTACCGATATTTCCCCTCCATTATCTGGAGTCCCACTGGTATCCTCTGTGTTTCCTCTAAACCCCTTTATCTCACAATACTTCCTTTTAAATTTTTATTATTTTTTGAATTATTTCATCACTTTCATTGAGCTTTCTATTATCTGAAAGTTTGGAGAATGAATTCTGTTCATTGTGCTGGTGGATCTCCTTCATGGAACATTGCTAGCTTGCCTGTTTTGGGTTGCAAGCTGATCTTCAGCAAATTTTGTCCTATTAAAATCCTCTGTCTCGGAGGATTGTGCAGGTTCGAAGCCAGCCACGCGTGCTGGCTTAGGAGACCCTGTTTCCAAATAAAAATGTAAAAATAGGTCTGGGAGTGTAGCCCGGAAATAGAAGGGCTTCCAGGAACCCCAGTACCACCAAAAAAAAAAAAAAAAAATCTCTGTCATAGATGAAGATGCAGTCCTCCAAAGCGGTTTTACATTTGCTTCTATGCACTAACCAAAGAATGTCATCAGTTTATAGCCATTCTAACTGAATTTATTATCTATAGTGTGCCTAGACCATATGGTATTATAATATTAAAGCTTGGGGATCAGGTTCTGGAAGATTTTTCTTGTTTTTCTTCACTCACAGGCATAAGCTTTCTCATCATCCCCCTATGCTGGTGTGTGGATTACTTTTTTATAGACCACCTTTTCACAGAATTTATAGGCTTTCACAATCTAAACTCAATAGGAGAAATTTCTTTCAAACTCTGCCTATACAGTATCAGCCTCATTTCCTTTCCCATGTAGCCATTGAAGTTTTCCTGCCACAACCTCCAGGGAAGGCTTAACATCAGCTAAGATTCATATTTGCTTGATTTCTAGTTTTCTTTTTATCTCTGGGACCTGGAGATTTACATTGCCTCATAAACAGAGTTATGCATGTCTAAGAATTTTTATTGCATTTTAGCTAGCATGTATACAAGCTCGTAGAAGGGTTTTCAGATGGGTTTCATTTGCCAGATTTGTTTGCTGGTACCAGAATGTCTCAGTTTTATTTCTAATACAGTTCTCTTTTTGCAGTAATATCTCAATTCTTTAAATTTTGTTTAGGTAAATTATGTAATTATAATGAGTTTAATTGAAATCAATGGATTTGGAAACACACACATGTGCACAGCTGGCTCTTTGTAAGCATACAACTAGTAGAAATAGAAGTTTAGAGCATACCAGAGTGTGTCCTTCTGGCTGAGTGTGTGGCATAGGCTGTTGTCACCCAGAAGTATGTCTTTCAGAAAAAGTGGAAAATATAAATCAAATAAGAAGGTTAAATGAAGATTAATGGGGACACTGTTTGCTAGCGCTTTTAGGAATAAATACAAGAATTGATAAGAAATGAGTCTAGAAAAATGCCTGCTTCGATAGTATATAAGTCATTCTAAGAAACAGCTTCAGTCCTTGGGAAATGATGGGAGAGAACATATCAAAATATTTGACTTGTGAATTTTAAATGAGAAAATATATGAAAGATTCCTGGTAAACTTTAATGTAAATTTATGACATCTTTCTCATTATTTCAGCATCTACAAAAGCTCCCGCCAAAATCTAAAAGTTATGATGCAATATGAATACTCTAACATTTACAGGACTGGAAGATGCAAGCATCTTCAGGTCTTTGCAGGTGCTCTTGCATGGAATGCTCACTCCACTCCTTAACCCTTGGCACTTCATGAGCATCTCCACTGTCTGCTGGACCTCAACTATACCTTCTCCAAAAAGGTCTGACCCCCAGCCATGGGGACACTAGAGAAAAGAGCATCTTCCTCCAAATGCATCCAGTCCCGTATACTCTACCTCTAGGGACTGTTCCCTGTTTGTTTACTTTAGAATTCTCATTACTCTTTAGTAATTATGCTCCATTAATAGTTAACAAATTTTATACTGAAATTTTTATGTTCTGCTTACCCTCTTGGTTCCATTTCCAACCTGAGCCCTGATTGACATACACACTAAAATTTGAACACAACTGCCCTACATCACAAAATTATCCCAGATTTTTCAGTTGTTTTCACCAAAAAAGTGAATAACTCCAATATCCACAATAAATCTCTATTCTTGAAAGATTAAAACTTGGCTAGGCTTGGTGGCGCACGCTTGTAATCCCTGCGCTTGGGAGGCAGAGACAGGAGGATCATGGACTTTGAAGCCAGCCATGCTGGCTTAAGAGACCCTGTTTCCAAATTTTAAAAAGGATAAAAATAGGTCTGGGAGTGTACCCCGGAGGTAGAAGGGTTTCGAGGAACCCCAGTATCACCAAAAAAAAAAAAAAAAGATTGAACCTTAAATATCAGAAATTTACATGCTCAAGTATGCATGCTCAGGGAAATTCTGACATACAATCCCATTTTATCCATGTAATCTATACACATATTCTAGTGTTTTTCTTATTGTAACATCTATAAAACTCTGATTTAATCAGGGACAAGGGAGCAATCCAGTTTACCATGATTCAAAAACAGATTAATCATCTGTGGAGCTAAAAGATAATATTTCTAATATAGTTCAAAGCTGTTTGAGATGTTCTAATTATTCAATTATATAATTCTATTTTAATCACAAAATGAGCACAAAGGTCAGAAAAAGAAAAATATTTTTAACACGTGTTTTGTAAAAGGAATATTTTTAAAGAATCATAAGATCTCACATATGATATATTATACCTATATTGAATTGAGATAAATACTGCTCATAGCTAGAAATCTAAACTTAGTTTGTTTATTGAATTAAAAATTAAAAACATAAATCAAAGTTACCTATCAGTGCTAAAGTTTCTACTGCTTCACTGAATACATTTCTTATAAAAAGATTAAATTATAAAAATGAAAAGTCCAAAAAAGAGAAAGTAGTAAGTATACATCAAAACTGAGTATCTTTTCAAGGGAACTAAAATCAGAATACCATAGGAGGAACTCTAGAAGAAGGAGGAAAAACTACAGATGAGGGAGAAAAGAGTCCCGCTAACAATTCATCTCTATTACCACAAAATCAGCACCTTTCATAGCCAGAAAACACCATCAGCAGAGAAATAAAAACTGTAAATATACACCAGGGGTGGTGGCACACACTTGTAATCCCCATGATTGGGAGGTGGAGACAGGAGGATTGCGCTGGTTCGGAGCCAGTCTCGCTGGCTTAAGAGACTCTGTTTCCACATAGAAAAGTTAAAAAATAGGTCTGGAAGTGTAGCCGTGGGAGTGTATCCCGGAGGTAGAAGGGCTTCCAGGAACCCCAGTACCACCAAAACAAACAAACAAACAAACAAAAAACTGTAAATACAAGGGATGGAGAAAAAGAGGGCTGGAAGAACAACCTGACACCAGAAAAGAAACCAGCCTGCAGTGCCACGGCCAGAGCCACAGCGTTGAGCTGTGCCAGCGCCATCTTCCCTCACAGCACCAGGCTCCAGAGAGGAAGGGGACTCAGAACTGAGCTCAAAACCAGAGAGGAGATACGCCGGCCACACAGCCGAGGATGCAGCAGCAGCTCCAGACTGCCGGCGGCAGCGGCAAGGACAGCTCCAGACCAGTGCCCTCAACAAGCCACCAGGTTCCAGAGAGGAGGGGTGGACAGTGAGCTGAGGTGAGCAGCTGAGGTGAGTGGAACAGCTGGGTGGAATTCAGCAGTTTTTTTTTTTTTTTTTTTTTTTTTTTTTTTTTTTTTTGCACAAGGAGCATCTAAAGCTCCCAGGGGCCGGGCTCAGCACACCCTGCAAGGACTCAGAGAAGAGTTCAAAAGAAGAAATCCAAATGGCCAATAAATGCATAAAAAAATGCTCAACATCACTGGCAATCAGAGAGATGCAAATCAAAACTACCCTGAGATTTCACCTAACTCTAACTAGAATGGCAATCATTCAAAACCCAAACAACAACAGATGCTGGTGAGGATGTGGAGAAGTGGGAACTCTAAGACATTGTTGGTGGGATTACAAAGTGGTGCAACCACTTTGGAAAACAATATGGAGAATTCTCAGAAGAATGGGAACAAATCTACCATTTGATCCAGCAATACCACTTCTGGGTATCTACCCCAAGAAAAGAAACCAAACTACCCAACTAATGCATGTGTATCTATGTTCATAGCTGCACAATTTACCATAGCCAAACTATGGAACCAGCCAAGATGTCCATCAACAGATGAATGGATCACAAAACTGTGGGATATGTACACAATGGAAGTTTACTCAGCCATTAAGAAAAACCTCAGTTACATCATTTTCAGGGAAATGGATGGAACTGGAGGACATTATGCTAAGTGAGACTAGTCAGTCACAAAAAATAAGAAAACAGATGATTTCCCTAATATATGAGAGTTAGGGAGGAATGGGTCATAGGAGGAACTCTAGATGAAAAACGAAATCCTATAGAGAAGCAAACAAGGCAACCTAAAGGAGGAGAAAGGAGGGGGGAAGAGGAAAATCTCTAAAACACACAGTGTACTTACACATATCAAAGTCAACCACTAAGCCAAGCAAGGGAAGGACGGATGGGGAGGGAATGGGGTGGTTATTGGGTAGGGGTTAAATCAGTGATGTGTACAGGTATGTACACACAAGTTTTTTACCCCAATATGATGTATGAATATAATGCACCAATAAAATTTTTTTTAAAAACTACAGATGAGCAAATAAGGTGACGTAACCGAGTGGGGATTGAAGGGGGGAAGAGGGAAATTTCCTAATGTACATGATGTTCATTCACAAACATATCAAAATCAATCACTAAGCAAAACATGAGAAGAAAGAGCTAAATGAATGATGTGTGCATATATGCCTCTACTATCTTGTACCCCCATTAGGATGTATGACCACAATGCACCAATAAAAAAATTTTAAAAAGAATATTATAGTAATATATGCATATCCTGTTTATAGCAGCATAGTTAACAATAGCCAAATTATGGAACCAACCCAGGTGTCCAACAACAGATGAATGGATTACAAAATTAGGAGAAATACACACAGTGAAATTCTATTTAGCAATAAGTAAGAAGAAAATAATATCATTTGCAGGGAAATGGATAGACCTGGAGAACATCATGCTAAGTGAGATTAGCCAGTCGCAAAAAGTGAAGTGTCAAATGTTTTCTCTCGTATGTGCAAGCTATGGAGTAATCAGGATACCAGAAGGGCTTTGGATAATGGAGGAGAAAGCTCAGTGGAGTCAGGGAGGTGGTCTAGGGGAAGGGAGAAGGGAGAATCAATGAATGGATGACTTCCATTGACATTATATACATATGTGATAATATTAATGACAACCTCAGTATCCTGTCTTGAGAGGGAGAGAATATGGCAGAACTGGGGGAAGTCCCACCAAGTGCTGTGTCACTATCACTATAAACTGCATTATGTGAGACAATAATGCACCAACAAAAGTATAAAAAAATAACTGCAGGTCACAAAGTTTCTGAATTTTAACTTTTATTTACAAGCTAACTTTAAATATATGAACATAAATTTTCACATGACCTTATGAATTCTACTCCCTTGAAAGTAGGTCATTTGTAAAAAGAAAAAAAATCTTTATTCAGAGCTTCAAAATATTTGATATTCTTTAAAGAACATTTTAAACAACAGAGTCATCAAAACACAAAAAATCACAAAGGTATTCTCATCTTGTAAGATTTGTTCTTGACAACACTGACATTTCTGTGACTGTCTTTAGTCTTGACATTATTCTATGTGAGACAAATGACTAAAAAGTGAGGGCTTCCTCTTGGCAGAGACACAGACACTTACTCAGAAGACTGGGGAGCCCTATAGGTTTTTGTCAGACTGAAACTCAGACTTCTTCCAGTCTTTGTGGTAGGTAAATATTGATAAATCCAGTGAAAATTTTAAATTTATTTATTTATTTATTTATTTATTTATTTATTTATTTATTTATTTTGGTGGTACTGGGGTTCCTGGAAACCCTTCTACCTCCGGGCTACACTCCCAGACACCTATTTTTTATATTTTTATTTGGAAACAGGGTCTCTTAAGCCAGCATGGCTGGCTTCAAACCTGTGCGACCCTCCTGTCTCCGCCTCCCAAGCTTGGGGATAACAAGCATGCGCCACCAAGCCCGGCTAATATTTCAACTTTAAAATTCTTATTCCTTGTTCTGATATTTCTTTAAATTTTAGTCCCCTTTTTTTGTTGTTGTCTTTACAGAAAACTCATAGCAGTATCCTAGCCTTTGATTTTCTTCAGGGGTATATACATGGAACACACTTTCCTTTTCAATGTCTGATATAGTATATTTCAGGATTCTCCTTCCCTTATATTGTATTTGCACTCAGCCTGGTTCCTGTATGTTTTCCTTGCTTCACTCATATTATAATTGGTTGATTTGGGCTTCTCATCTGTTGATGATCCATACCTCAAATTTAGAAGTGAATTTGGAACCAAGAAAATCAGGCTAATTTGTTTTCAATCATTTTATTATTTTGTGTGTGTGTGTGTGTGTGGTACTGGGATTCCTGGAAGCCCTTCTACCTCTGGGCTACACTCCCACACCTATTTTTATATTTTTATTTGGAAACAGCATCCCTTAAGCCAGCGTGGCTGGCTTTGAACCTGCGCGATCGTCCTGTCTCCCAAGCGTGGGGATTACAAGCATGCGCCACCATGCCCGGCAATCATTTTATTAATTTTATTTGCTTAACCATAAAACACTTTTTTTACTTTTCAGAAAGAATTTGCCATGGATCTTAACCCTTCTACCTCTGGGCTACAATCCCAGACCCATTTTATATTTTTAATTGGAAACAGGGTCTCTTAAGCCAGCACAGCTGGCTTCAAACTTGCGCAATCCTCCTGTCTCCACCTCCCAAGTGCAGGGATTACAAGTGTGCACCACCACATTCGGCTCTGCCATGGATCTTTAAGAACTACCTGGTATCTTTGTGTCTTCATCAACATTCTCACTGCTATAATCCAAAACAAATGACCACACGACTTAGGAAAATCTATTTGCTCACAATTTTTGGAGATTTTGAGCCAGGCATGGTGGTGCACGCTTGTAATCCCCATGCTTGGGAAGCAGAGACAGGAGATCACACTTGTTCAAAGCCAGCCTTGCTGGCTTAAGAGACCCTGCTTCCAAATAAAAATATAAAAATGGGTCTAGGAGTGTACCCAGAGGTAGAAGGGTTTCCAGGAACCCCAGTACCTCCAAAAAATTTTTTTAGAAATTTTGGGTTCAGTCCATGTGAGGCTGGGGTCTGTGGATCTCAGGGTTTGGTGTCAGGAATCAAAGAGAAGAAGAGAGAAAGGCTCATCTCTCAGATCATAGAGGCCAGACGTAAGAGAGTACAAGGAAGGGAATTCAAAGATGAAAGCACAGTTCCCAAGGCTACACTTCCCAAGAACCACTTTCTCCAGCCACACCCCACCTGTTTAGGTTAGCACCTAGAACTCCATTGCAATGGATTTATTCACTGATGAGATTACAGTCCTTATGACTTATAGCAATTCTTTTTCTTAATTTATTTTTTTATTGGTGCACTGTATTCATACATCAGAGTGGGATACAAACTTTTGTAGACATACATGCACACATCGCCCAGTCAGCCCCCACCCGATCCCCACCTCATTCTCTCCCCATCCCTCCTTCCCATGCTTGGCTTAGTGGTTGACATCTAGTATTATAGCAATTTATCCAAAATTAAAAATGATAATCTCACAAAACAGTTTCTTTTGTCTTATACCAAGCTTTTGATGACTTAAAGATAACATTTCAATATTTCTTTTTGCTTTCTTTCTTACCAGAGAATTTTTTTTCTATTTTTTAGGTGAAACTATCATATATTTATATATTTATTTTTCAGGAAATAATCTATCCTAATATGGAATATGGATTCAAGATACGCAAAACGATCTCGAAAAAGAACAAAGCTAGAAGATATATATTTTCTGATTTCAAACCATATAAAGCTACAATAGTTGAAACAGTGTAGTACTATTCTAAAGGCAGATATATAAACCATTGGAGTTAAATACAAGCCTAGAGCTAAATTCTTACCTATATTGTCAAGTTATTTTTGACAATGTTTCCATGAACATTTGGTAGTGGAAATAATAATCTTTTAACTAAATATTGTTGAAAAATAATAATTACATGGAAAAGAATAAAATTGAACCCTTACCTAATCCCATATACAAGTATTAACTCAAAATAGATAAAAGACCTAAATATAAATCTTAAGATTATAAACTTTTAGAAGAAAATCTGGGTCATAAAACCTCACAATATTGAAATTGGCAGTGATTTCTTGGATATGCTTTCAATGGCACAGGCAACAGAAGAGTATACAAACTCTCTAAAAAAATTAAAAAAATATATTGTATATCCAAAGACAATGTAAACAGAGTTAAAAGTTACTGATAGAATGGGATAAAATATTTCCAAATGCTATATCTGAAGGTATATTAATATTCCAACAAGAAATCCTAAAAACTAACAACAATAAAGGCAAACAATACCATTTAGAGATAGGTAAAAGACTAACATAAATAATGAATCTCCACAGATAACCAATCTTAGTTGTCTGTTGGATGAAAAATCTTGTTTCTCTGGTTCTGGTGTGTGTTACCTATTTCTTCTTTGTAGTTAATCTCTTTGAGTATTTTCTCTAGCGCTGGTTTTGAAGACATAAATTCCTTCAGTTTCTGTTTGTCATGGAAGCTTCTTATTTCTCCATCTAATTTGACAGAAAGTTTTGCTGGGTAGAAAATTTTTGGCTGAAGTTGTTTTCTTTCAGAGTTTGGAATATGTTACTCCAAGCCCTTCTGGCTCTCATGACTTGGTTTGGGAAGTCTGGAGTGATTCTAATTGGTTTGCCTCTGAATGTCACTTGGCCCTTTGCTTTTGTTGCCTTTAAGATTCTCTGCTTGGCTTCCACATTGGTCATTTTGACAATTATGTGGCGTGGGGATCCTCTTCTCCGATCCTGTCTAAAGGGAGTTCTATAAGTTTCCTGGACCTGTGTATCGACCTCTTGCTCTATGTTTGGAAATTTTTCTGCTATTACTTCCTTGAAGAGATTGTTGATCTCTTTGGTATCACTTTCTTTTCCCTCCTCTATTCCAATTATTCTTAGGTTAGCTCTCTTAAAATGGGCCCATATTTCTTCAATGTCAGCTTCCTGCTGTTGGATATTTTTTTCTAGATTAGAAACTATGCATTCATTTTTGGGATGATCATCTTCTAAGAGCAAGATTCTGTTCTCCATGTGGTCTAATCGGTTGTTTGTGCTTTGAATTGAGGCCTTTACTTCATTAATTGCATCCTTTATCTCTTTTTGGCTCTCTCTGAATTCTTTTTGAAGCACCTCTATTATTTCTACAGTTATTTTCCTGATTTGATCTTCTAGAAATCTCTGATTTTCTGTTTTATTGGGTTCTGATGTTGTGGGGTTGTGGGCATTCATTACTCCAGTGTTATTCCTCTTTCTCATGATTTCGGAAGTTTGTGCCTTCTCTGGGTTCTTCCCTGGGTCACTATGACTTCGCTTAAGGTGCTCTGGATCTCGAGTCTGTAGTATCTCAGACCACACTACTCCTTTACGGGGTTGTATCACAGAGTCTCCGACCCAGGGAGTCGATAGAGGTTGCTTTAGACTGTGGGGGGTGCCAGGTTGCACGTTCTCCTATGGTGTGATATCTCTGCCACTGCCATTCCCCCACTGGGTCAAGTCCCAGGAAGTACAGTACTGGGATTTCTCCTCTGTGGCCCACAATTTGACTCACTGTTCTTGAGTTCGCAGATGTAGCTGTACTGGACTCGTTGAATTCGCTGCTGCTGCCTCCAGTGGCAATATGGCGCCACTGCTACGCCCTCAGCTGTGAGGCTGGCTTATTTCTTCTTGGTTTTGAATTCCACTCTGAGTCCTTGCAGCATGTGCTGAGCTCAGCCACTGGGAGCTTTAGATGTTGCCTGCGCTGAAAATTCCCGCCTGGCTGTTCCGCAGCGGCTCACCTCGGCTTGCTGTAGCTGTCCGGTGAATTTGCTGCTCCCCCGGCAGTATGGCGCTGCTGCCGCGTCCTCGGGCATGAGGCCGGTGTATCTCCTCTGTGGCTCTGAGCTCTGTTCTCAGTCCACTTTCTTTCTGGAGCCTGGTGATGTTTTTGTTTCTCTGGTGATGGTGTTTTCTGGCTATGAAAGGCGCTGATTTTGTGGTAATGGAGATTGGTTGTTAGCGGGGCTCTTAAGCCCCGCTTTTCTCGTTCGCCATCTTCCCAGAAGTCCTGACTTATAGCAATTCTAGGCATTAATGCACGAGCTTTTCAGGGGCATTCTGTATCTAAAGATAACACTTTGATAGAATTTTACATGCATATATTTGATAAGAAACCACAAATCTTGATATCCAAATAACATATTTAAAGTGCAAACCTATCTAGTTATTTGCTTGAAAAAGGGTTCCATAAGTTCTTATGATCATCTTAATTTCAAAAGGTGAGAAAGAAAGCATATTAATGTGTTGCTATAGTTAGATAAAAATATCCCCTAAAGATCTCATTTATTAACACTCAGGGTTGAGTCATGAGGGTTGTAAACCCAGAAGTAAATAAATCCATTGTAATTGATTTGCCTGGGTGGTATCTGGTAGAGCAGTAGGAGGTAGCTGAAGAAAGTAATCCCTGGGGGTGGGCCAGGGGGATGGGACCTCTTGCTTCCAGCCTCCATGGTATGAGGGGCACAGCCCTTGTGTTCTGCTTCTACTTCCTGCCATCATGCCCTGAGATCTGCCATCCCGGCCTCACATGGACTAAGCCTGAAATGGTAAGAAAATAAATCTTCTTTCCTCTAAGTTATGTGGTCAGATCTTTGGATAATGGCTGCAAGAATACTGACAGATACACATGTTTTAGAGATAGAAAATCTAGTAATGAAACAAAAGTTAATAAACTTGTGCTGGATAATCTTGGTGGCCGAAAGTAAGGTTGCTATATCTAAGTCTGACCATGTGAATTGTGGCTCTTTGGAATTGGTTTGTGAGAGGAAAGTGGATGGACCAGAATGTAGCTAGAAAGATGGTAGAGACTGTGCTCAGAAGTTCATGGAAGGCAAAGACTCCATAGGGAAATGGAGTGGAAGCCACATGTGTTACGCTTTGGCAAAGAACTTATCCACATTTTGCCCATGTCCTAAAACTTTGTGTGAGGCCAATTTAAAGATGATAGGCTCATTAAATCTCAAAAGAGCAAAATATCCAAAATGCATTATGGATTTTGATGTCCACATTCAATTAACTGTACACCAAATTTGGAGAATGGAAAGTAAAGCAGAGACTTTAAAGCTTTTCAGTTTGACTGGAAAGGCATGTGTAAAGCTTCAGTCCAGAGACATGATGTCATGGAAGGAAGGAAGGTGGTTTAAAGGAAGGAGGAGACTGGCCATGATGGAGATGAGGCCAGTGATCACTATGATGGAGGCAGAAGATGGAATTGGGACCAGGGGTCGCTCAGATGAATTTTGGGCCAGGGGCACCCCTGATGGTCTTGGGGCCAGGGACAGTCCAGGTGAACTTAGGACCACTGGCAGCTTGGATGGAGCAGGCCTAGCAGCTGTGATTAAAGGCCCCAGTGGCAATTATTAAGGAGGGTGTGATTACCTTTTCTGTTGGCAGCCCATTTCAGAGCCCATGTAATTCTGACTTAGCTAGAAAAAGCAGGCCATGAAAGCTTCCCCCAGATTTCAAAGGAAGGCCTGGGAAGCCAGGCAATGTGTATCAGTGTCAGAATCCCTGCAAGCAGGCCCAAAATGGGGCACTTTGTGAAGCTGTGAGGGTGAATCCGAGGTTATAAGAAAAACCCTCAAGATTAAGAAACATAAAAAACTGAGGAAAGGCTGCTAGCCAGGAGCAATAGAGCCAGGCTGGAAGAAGCAGTAAACCACCCATTGCAATCAGCCAGGCCACTGTGTGGGGGGACTCGGGGTGGGGGTGGGAGCAGGGCTGTTAAGGCCCTTTGGAGATCACATCTCACCACCATGTGCAGCTGCAACATCAGATGCTTGCCCTGCCAGCTCTCTTTACTGTTTTGGTTCCATCCCTTCTTTCTATAGCCCTATTCCTCCCTTTGGAAATGCAAATGCTTACACCTTGTTGCTGTATCTTGCATAAATGGAAGTTGCTTTTTATTTTTATCTTCATTTTCTTTCTTCTTTTTTTTTTTTTTTTTTTCTTGGTGGTGGTACTAGGTTTCCTGGAAGCCCTTCTATCTCCGGGCTACACTCCCAGACCTATTTTATACTTTTTTTATTTTTGGAAACAGGGTCTCTTTAAGCCAGCGTGGCTGGCTTCTAACCTGCCTCCTGTCTCTGCCACCACGCCAGGCTTCATTGTCTTTTACAGGGACAAACAAGAGTTCACCTAGAGTCTCAGAGGAGACTTCGGACTTTGGGACTTTTCAGCAATGCTGGAACTGTTAAGACTGTGGGAAGTATTTGAGAAGACTAAATGCAATTTGCATTCTGAGCTGGACATGAGTTCTTCAGGGACCCAGAGCAGAATATTATAGCTAGATAAAATGTCCTCTAAATAACTCATTTTTAAATATTCAGGGTTGATATAATTGAGTCATGAGAGTCAATCCCAGAAGCGAATAAATCCATTGGAATGGATTTACCTGGGTGGCACCTGGTAGGTTGGTAGGGTGTGGCTGACACCCTGAGGGTGTGGCCTTGGGGATTATATATGGCCCCTCCTCCCCCTACTCTTTCTCTATCTTGCTTCTGGCCTCCAGGATGTGAGTGCCACAGCCCATGTACTCTCCCTCCACTTCCTCTTATGATGCCTTGAAATCGGTGGTCCCTGGCCTCACATGAACTGAACCCAGAGCCATAAGAAAATGAATCTTCTTTCCTTTAAATTGTGTGGCTATATCTTTAGATAACAGATGCAAGAATGCTGACAGATACACATTTTAGAGATAGAAAATCTAGTAATGAAACAAAAGTTAGTAAACCTGTGTTGGTTAATCTTGGTGGCCAGAAGGTTGTAATTTTTTTTTTCTATTACTGAACTTGGATCCCCTGGAACTATGCTTGTCAAATGTAAATGTGCATACTAATCCCCTGAAGTCATTTTAAAAGTCAGATTCTGATTCCGTAGGTCTGAGATGAATCCCCAAACTCTACATATCTAACAAGCTCCTAGGGGCCCCATCTTGAGAAAACAGGTCCACAGGCTATATGAAGCAACTGAATAAAAAGAAAACCAGTGTGTAGGCCCTGAAAGTAATAAGTTTGTAAGAAGAAACTCTCTTTTTTAGATAAAGTGACTTCCAGGACCCATTTCTGGAATATAGGTATCAAGGGAAAAGTCATTAGAAGGTTGAATCTGAGTCCCAAAAGCAAGTTGCTACAATGTGCTTCTAAATCATCCCATTCAGGTAACACCTGGAGACTAACATGTCTACTATTCCTTTGAACAAGGAATGGAAGAATTTGCCACTATGCTTATTACAAGCAACATCTCCAGGATCAAAGATGCACAGAGAGTGAGTTCCCTGCAGTTTCTTATCAAAAGTAGATTAGAGGACTGACAAAAGTTAATGCCACTCTTTTTTTTTCCCTTTTTAATTTCTCAAGGGATTTGATGTGCATTTAATTCTGTTGGCCCAGACAGTGGGTTGGAGAATGCAGAAATAAACATCAGCAGGTCTAAAGCTTGGAAATTCATAGTATATACCAGGAAACCTGATCTGAAAAATCAACTTTCAATTCTCCCATTCTCTAGAAAAGTGCTAGAGTTATTTGTTTAACCATTTTTCCCCTGGGGGGGGGGGGAGGCTTGTAGTGGATTTTCTTTTTTTTTTTTTTTTTCAAGCTTTTTTTTTTTTTATTGGTGCACTGTATTCATACATCATAGTGGGATACAAACTTTTGTAGACATACATGCACAGATCGCCCAGTCAGCCCCCACCCGATCCCCACCCCATTCTCTCCCCATCCCTCCCTCCAATGCTTGGCTTAGTGGTTGACATCTAGTATTATAGCAATATATCCAAAATTAAAAATGATAATCTCACATAAGTTTCATTTGTCTGATACCAAGCTTTTGATGACTTAAATATAACATTTCAATATTTCTTTTTGCTTTCTTTCTTACCAGAGAATATTTTTTTCTTTTTTTTAGGTGAAACTATCATATATTTATTTTTCAGAAAAAAATCTATCCTGATATGAAATATGGACTCTAGATACCCAAAACAATCTTGAAGCAAAAACAAAGCTAGAAGATGTATATTTTCTGATTTCAAACCATATAAAGCTACAATAATTGAAACAGTGTAGTACTGTTCTAAAGGCAGATATATAGACCATTGGAGTTAAATACAAGCCTAGAGCTAACTTCTTCCCTATATTGTCAAGTTATTTTTGACAAGGTTTCCACGAAGATTTGGTGGTGGAAATAATAATCTTTTAACTAAATATTGTTGAAAAATAATAATTACATGGAAAAGAATAAAATTGGACCCTTACCTAATCCCACATACAAGTATTAACTCAAACTAGATAAAAGACCTAAATATAAATCTTAAGACTATAAACTTTTAGGAGAAAATCTGGGTCATAAAACCTCACAACATTGAAATTGGCAGTGATTTCTTGGATATGATTTCAATGGCACAGGCAACAGAAGAATATACAAACTCCCTAAAAAATAAAAGAAAATATTGTATATCCAAAGACAATGTAAACAGAGTTAAAAGTTACTAATAGAATGGGAAAAAATATTTCCAAATGCTATATCTGAAGGTATATTAATATTCCAACTAGAAATCCTAAAAATTAACAACAATAAAGGCAAACAATACCCTTTAGAGATAGGTAAAAGACTAACATAAATAATGAATCTCCACAGATAACCAATCTTAGTTGTCTGTTGGATGGAAACTCTTGTTTCTCTGGTTCTGGTGAGTGTTACCTATTTCTTCTTTGTAGTTAATCTCTTTGAGTATTTTCTCTAGCGCTGGTTTTGAAGACATAAATTCCTTCAGTTTCTGTTTGTCATGGAAGCTTCTTATTTCTCCATCTAATTTGATAGAAAGTTTTGCTGGGTAGGAAATTTTTGGCTGGAAGTTGTTTTCTTTCAGAGTTTGGAATATGTTACTCCAAGCCCTTCTAGCTCTCATGACTTGGTTTGGGAAGTCTGGAGTGATTCTAATTGGTTTGCCTCTGAATGTCAGTTGGCCCTTTGTTTTTGTTGCCTTTAAGATTCTCTGCTTGGCTTCCACATTGGTCATTTTGACAATTATGTGGCGTGGGGATCCTCTTCTCCGATCCTGTCTAAAGGGGCTTCTATAAGTTTCCTGGATCTGTGTATCAACCTCTTGCTCTATATTTGGAAAATTTTCTGCTATTACTTCCTTGAAGAGATTGTTGATCCCTTTGGTATCACTTTCTTTTCCCTCCTCTATTCCAATTATTCTTAGGTTAGCTCTCTTAAGATGGGCCCATATTTCTTCAATGTCAGATTCCTGCTGTTGGATATTTTTTTCTAGATTAGAAACTATGCATTCATTTTTGGAATGATCATCTTCTAAGAGCGAGGTTCTGTTCTCCATGTGGTCTAATCGGTTGTTTGTGCTTTGAATTGAGGCCTTTACTTCATTAATTGCATCCTTTATCTCTTTTTGGCTCTCTCTGAGTTCTTTTCGAAGCACCTCTATTATTTCTACAGTTATTTTCCTGATTTGTTCTTCTAGAAATCTCTGATTTTCTGTTTTATCAGGTTCTGATGTTGTGGGGTTGTGCACATTCATTACTTCAGTGTTATTCCTCTTTCCCATTATTTCGGAGGTTTGTGCCTTCTCTGGGTTCTTCCCTTGGGTCACTATGGCTTCACTTAAGGTGCTCTGGATCTCGAGTCTGTATTATCTCAGACCCTACTACTCCTTTACTGGGTTGTATCACAGAGTCTCCGACCCAGGGAGTCGATAGAGGCTGCTTTAAACTATGGGGGGTGCCAGGTTGCACGCTCTCCTATGGTGTGATATCTCTGCCACCACCACTCCCTCACTGGGTCAAGTCCCAGGAGGCACAATACTGGGTTTTCTCCTCTGTGGCCCGCAATTTGACTCACTGTTCTTGAGTACGTAGATGTAGCTGTACTGGACTCGGTGAATTCACTGCTGCTGCCGCCGCCGGTGGCAATATGGCGCCTCTGCCACGCCTTCGGCCATGAGGCTGGCGTATTTTTTCTTCTCTGGTTTGATTTCCACTCTGAATCCCTGCAGCGTGTGCTGAGCTCAGCCACTGGGAGCTTTAAATGCTGTCTGCGCCGAAAGATCCCACCTGGCTGTTCCGCATCGGCTCACCTCGGCTTGCTGTATACGTCCGCTGAGTTCGCCGCTGCCGCCGGCAGTATGGCGCTGCTGCCGCGTCCTCTGGCGCGTGTGTCTCCTCTGTGGCCCTGAGCTCTGTTCTCAGTCCGCTTTCTCTCTGGAGCCTGGTGGTTTTTTTGTTTTTCTGGTGATGGTGTTTTCTGGCTATGAAAGGCGCTCTTTTTGTGGTAATGGAGATTGGTTGTTAGCGGGACTCTTAAGCCCCGCTTTTCTCGGTCGCCATCTTCCCGGAAGTGATCCTTGTAGTTGATTTTCTATATAGTTCCAGGAGTATGGGAAAGGGAAAGAAAGTGCATGCTGCCTTTTAAGAACGACGAAGAAACCAAGCCTGCTGACACATACCCATAATCCCAAAACTTGGGGGGCTGAGCTAGGAGGATCACAGGTTTTAGGCCAGCCTTGACAACTTAGTGAGGTCCCTCAGCAACTTAGCAAGACCATGTTTCAAAATTTTAATTTTATCCCAAAATAGGACTGCGGATGTAGTTTTAATGTAGAATAGAACCTCTGGGTTTAACCTCTAGTACCAAAAACCCAAAAAAAGAAAGCCTTGATGGGGGGAACTTCATACTCAAAGGAATGCCCACCATCTTAAGTGAGGGGGGGGGCTCTGTAGGACATAAGGCCAAGGAAACTTGTCCCTGCAACCAGGAAAAGTCTACTGTCTTACCATACATAGTAGCAGCTGACACGGTTTTAAGTTTTATCCTAGGTCCATATTAGTGGCACCTATTAATTGGTGGCATATTTCAATCAACTGTACAATCACTTGCTCCATGCAAGCTAACCTATGTGTTGTCCAGAACATTGTTCAGTTCTTTAGCATACACAGACTCCCTCCATGGGAGCACTGACTAGCCTCATCTATCTGGCAGCTTCTGCAGTAATGGAAGAAAGAACAGGTTGAGAACATAGGCTCCAAGGCAGGCAGACTCACTGGAATTCCAACTCACCTACTAGGTGTTTGACTGCCTGTTTTTGCATGTATCAAATAACGATAATACTTCTTTCAAGTGATTGTTGAATGAACTAAATAAAATAATACACAAAAGGGGACCATGTCAGGCACAACATAAGAGTTCAATAGATGGGTATTCTTTTGTTGTTTTTGTTATAATTATTGTTTCTAAATATCCCTTCTGAGCTCATGCCCAATATTTTCAACTACCCATAGTTCTGTATCCCTAGATAACCTTTATGAGTACATCAAACTCAGTATCTCCAAAACTGAACCTTTTAGCATTCTTAGGAAACTGAATACTTTTCCCCCTTATCTTCCCATTTCCACCTGCCATTATCTTTATGGGCAAATAAAATATCCAGAAGCCACCTTTGATTCCTATTTCTTTCTCACTTCCATATTAAATGTGGTATCTCTTTTGTTCATTAAAAATGCCTCCCTTCTCTTCATTCCAACTAGCATTGTCCTGATGTACACTTTAATTTTCTCTTTCTGCCATAGCCAATAAGTACAGATTCCATGAATGTTTCTAAATGACTCCAATTTTAATTTTCTGTCTTACTGTGTTCATTACTACATTACCCCTGATGAACCATGTTCTAATTTTTAATTCAAAAAATATAGCCTCCTTAGTATCCTCTAGCCTCAGGTCACTGCCCCATCTAAATCATGTCACTCTGCCACATGAAAAGAGAGATGCTGCCAGGTGTGATGGTGCATACTTGTAATCCCAGTACTTGGGAGGCTAAGACAGGATTACAGGATCGAGAACAACCTCAGCAAGTAGTGAGGTTCTCACAAACCTGGCAAGACCCTGTTTCCAAATAAAATTAAATAGGGCTGAGGGTGTAGCTCAGAGGTAGAATGACCCTGGTTTGAATCTCTAGTGCCACACACAAACACACACACACACACACACACACACACACACACACACACAAGAGGGATTAAAAAAAAAATCTTGTCGCATCACTCCAAAATGTAAATAAATACCCTTAGTAACTTCCTATTACTAAAAGCTCTACTTCAAAAGCCTGGCATGGTGGTCCGTGCTTGTTATCCTAGTACTTGGGAGCCTGAGGAGGATCTCAGCTTTGAGGCCAGACTCAGCAACTTAGTGAGATCTTCAGCTACTTCACAGGCACTTTCACAATTCTTAAAAAAAGACTGGGAGCCGGGTGTGGTGGCTTGTAATCCCTGCGCTTGGGAGGCGGAGACAGGAGGATCACGCAGGTTCAAAGCCAGCCTCCCTGGCTTAAGAGACCCTGTTCCTAAATAAAAATATAAAAAAGAGGTCTGGGAATATAGCCTGGAGGTAGAAGGGTTTCCAGGAACCCCAGTATCACCAAAAAATAAATAAATAAATAAATAAAGACTGGAGATATAGCTTAAAGGTAGATTGTTCCTGTGTTCAATCCCCAGTATCAAATACATACATATGTACATACATACATACATCATAAATAGTGTAGAAAATAATCCTCAATAAATCCCAACCTCCCTTTCAAGACCCATTTTCTGTCAAACCTTTGCATGCATCATTATGTTTACTAACCAAGCAGACAGGTTTTCATTTGTCACCTCTATCCATGATCTTCTCCATCCTGTACTCCCATTCCACCTTCCCCTCAATATCCAGCAATTCTTTCTCATTATTCAAAAACCACTTCCCCTGTGAAGAATTCCAAAACGTTTCTCTCCAGGACATTTAGCCACCACTGACTGCCTCTCAGGGAGATACTCTACCACAAGCATGTTACTTCTGTAATCTTATCTTGATCTTGCTGGGCTTTGAGTGTCTCTCCCACTAGGCTTTGAGCTGTGCAGGAACAGGTCAATGGTTTACTTCTTTATATTGACTATAGATAGTAGGTCTTTGATTACAGTTTGATGAATAAATGAATGAACAGGCATGGCAAGGGGGAGTCCTGGGCTCAGTTTGGAAGGGAGATAAGGGAGATGACGAACATTCATTGGTATTTTACAAGTCTAAGAATGTCATTATTTTTTTTTCTTTTATAATTAGAAGGACATTGAGAGTTGCTCAATCATCGTTAGAAGCGTGCACATCAAAACACCAGTGGGCTCAAAGAGTGTAACAGAAAAGCCCTAGTGAACCTTATGCATAGGGTCTTAAGCCTATGACAGAAAATGAAGGGCAGAGTCCAGTTCATTTTCATATTTGGGGCAACCTGTGGAATTATTTGGTCACTTGAGAAAGATTATAGCCCCATGTAGAAAGGTGGGCATTCTTCTATTAAAGGTGAGAACTAAGGGGAATATGTGAGCTGAAAGAGGTGCCTTTCTCTCCAAGCCAGTTCTATTGTGTAAGGGGTATATTTGTTTCCTAGGACTGTGATAACAGTACCACAGATGAGGTGGCTTAAATAACAGAAATTATTATCTTGTGGTGCTGAATGCCAGAAGTCCAGGATCAAGGTTTTGAGGGATGGGTTTATTCTCAATCTCTAAGGAATAATATGTACCATGCCTCTCTCATGGCTTCTGGTGGTCTGCTGGCAAATTTTGGTGCTCATTGCCTTCAGCTTTGTACGCATCTCTGCCAACATTTTCACAAGGCTTTTTATGTGTGTGTCCAATTTTCCTTTTGTTTTTTCTCTTCTAATTTTATTGGGTGAATTGTAGTTTTACATCATATTGGGGCACAGAGTGTTAGAAAAATAAATGCACACAACTCTTGTTGCCCTTCCTATCCGGTACCCCCTCCCTTACTCTCACCATGAAAGTATTTGAAATTGGAATTGGTAATTTGTAAACATTCGTGGCATTATTTATATTCTGCATTCCTTATGACTTAGCCTCCCCCCTCCCTTTCCTAATCACCCTCGGTCATTTCCCTGGAGTCTCTGCTCAGCTATCTGATATTGCCCTTATTTCTAAATATCTTTCTAGCTTCCATATATAAGAGAACATATATCTACTCATTTTGAGGGGAGTGGGTATACTCACTCTGTATATTATTGTTGAGTTCCATCCATTTTCCTGCAAGTGGTGTTATTTTGTTATTTATGATTGGGTAAAATTTCATTGTGTGGATATACTGAAGTTTTATGATCCATTCATCAGTTGGATATCTAGGCTAATTCCAGTTTGACTATTTTAAATTGTGCTGCTATGAACATGGATATGCAAGTATGAGTATAATATCTTGGTCTCATTTCCTTTGGAAGATGCCTAGAAGCACATCGCTGGGTCATATGGTAGTTCTGTTCCCACTCTTCTGAGAAGTCACCACACTGATTTCCCAAGCAGCTAAACTAGTTCACAGTCCCACCAACAGTGTGATACAGTTCCTAGTTCCCCACATCCTTGCCAGCACTTATTATTATTTGTGTTCTTGATGATTGCCATACTAACAAGAGTGAGATGAAATCTCAGTGTAGTTTTTATTTGCATTTTCCTGTTTGCTAAAGATGATGAATGTTTTTTATATCTCGCTGGCCATTTGTATTTTTTTCTTTTGAAAAGTTTCTATTTGGTTGCCCTTTTTTTAAAAAATTGGGCTATCTGTTTTTGTTTCTGTTAAGATTTTTTAAGATCTTGGGAGAACTTCTGGGAAGATGGCGACCGAGAAAAGCGGGGCTTAAGAGCCCCGCTAACAACAAATCTCCATTACCACAAAATCAGCGCCTTTCATAGCCAGAAAACACCATCACCAGGGAAACAAAAAATCACCAGGCTCCAGAGAGAAAGCGGACTGAGAACAGAGCCACAGAGGAGATAACCAGCCTTGCGCCCGAGGACGCGGCAGACGCAGCAGCAGTGCCATACTTCCGGCGGCACCAGCGAATTCACGGGATGGCTACAGCAAGCCGAGGTGAGCCACTGCGGAACAGCCAGGCAGGATTTCTCCGCGCAGAGAGCATCTAAAGCTCCCAGTGGCCGAGCTCAGCACACGCTGCAGGGATTCAGAAGAAATCAAAATCAAGAAGAAAAACGCCAGCCCCATAGCCTAGGGCGTAGCAGCGGCGCCATATTGCCACTGGCAGCAGCAGCAGAAAATTCACCGAATCCAGTATAGCTACATCTGTGTACTCAAGAACAGTGAGTCAAATTGCGGGCCACAGAGGAGAAATCCCAGTACTGACTCCCAGGGACTTGACCCAGTGGGGGAGGGGCGGTGGCAGAGATATCACACCATAGGAGAACGTGCAACCTGGCACCCCCCACAGTCTAAAGCAGCCTCTATCGACTCTCTGGGTCGAAGACTCTGTGATACAACCCAGTAAAGGAGTAGTGGGGTCTGAGATACTACTGACTCGAGATCCAGAACACCTTAAGGGAAGTCATAGTGACCCAAGGGAAGAACCCAGAGAAGGCACAAACATTGGAAATCATGGGAAAGAGGAATAATACTGGAGCAATTAATGCCCACAACCCCACAACATCAGAACCCGATAAAACAGAAAATCAGAGATTTCTAGAAGATCAAATCAGGAAAATAACTGTAGAAATAATAGAGGTGCTTCGAAAAGAATTCAGAGAGAGCCAAAGAGAGATAAAGGATGCAATTAATGAAGTAAAGGCCTCAATTCAAAGCACAAACAACCGATTAGAACACATGGAGAACAGAATCTCGCTCTTAGAAGATGAGCAATCCAAAAATGAACTCATAGTTTCTAATCTAGAAAAAAATATCCGACAACAGGAATCTGACATTGAAGAAATATGGGCCCATTTTAAGAGAGCTAACCTAAGAATAATTGGAATAGAGGAGGGAAAAGAAAGTGAAACCAAAGGGATCAAAAATCTCTTCAAAGAAGTAATAGCAGAAAATTTTCCAAACATAGAGCAAGAGGTTGATACAAAGGTCCAAGAAACTTATAGAACTCCCTTTAGACAGGATTGGAGAAGAGGATCCCCACGCCACATAATTGTCAAAATGACCAATGTGGAAGCCAAGCAGAGAATCTTAAAGGCAACAAAAACAAAGGGCCAAGTGACATTCAGAGGCAAACCAATTAGAATCACTCCAGACTTCCCAAACCAAGTCATGAGAGCCAGAAGGGCTTGGAGTAACATATTCCAAACTCTGAAAGAAAACAACTTCAGCCAAAAATTTCCTACCCAGCAAAACTTTCTATGAAATTAGATGGGAAAATAAGAAGCTACCATGACAAACAGAAACTGAAGGAATTTATGTCTTCAAAACCAGCAGTAGAGAAAATACTCAAAGAGATTAACTACAAAGAAGAAATAGGTAACACACACCAGAACCAGAGAAACAAGAGTTTCCATCCAACAGACAATTAAGATTGGCTATCTGTGGAGATTCATTATTTATGTTAGTCTTTTACCTATCTCTAAATGGTATTGTTTGCCTTTATCGTTGTTAATTTTTAGGATTTCTAGTTGGAATATTAATATACCTTCAGATATAGCAATTGGAAATATTTTATCCAATTCTATTAGTAACTGTTAACTCTGTTTACATTTTCTTTGGATATACAATTTTTTTTTTTTTAGGGAGTCTGTATACTCCTTTGTTGCCTGTGCCATTGAAATCATAACCAAGAAATCACTGCCAATTTCAATGTTGTGAGGTTTTATGACCCAGATTTTCTCCTAAAAGTTTATAGTCTTAAGATTTATATTTAGGTCTTTTATCTATTTTGAGTTAATATTTGTATATGGGATTAGGTAAGGGTCCAATTTTATTCTTTTTCATGTAATTATTATTTTTCAACAATATTTAGTTAAAAGATTATCATTTCTACCACCAAATGTTCGTGCAAACCTTGTCAAAAATAACTTGACAATATAGGGAAGAATTTAGCTCTAGGCTTTTATTTAACTCCAATGGTTTATATATCTGCCTTTAGAATAGTACTACACTGTTTCAATTATTGTAGCTTTATATGGTTTGAAATCAGAAAATATATATCTTCTAGCTTTGTTCTTTTTCAAGATCGTTTTGGGTACCTAGAGTCCATATTCCATATTAGGATAGATTTTTTTCTGAAAAATAAATATATAAATATATGATAGTTTCACCTAAAAAATAGAAAAAAATATTCTCTGGTAAGAAAGAAAGCAAAAAGAAATATTGAAATGTTATCTTTAAGTCATCAAAAGCTTGGTATCAGACAAATGAAACTGTTATGTGAGATTATCATTTTTAATTTTAGATAAATTGCCATAATACTAGATGTCAACTACTAAGCCAAGCATGGGAGGGAGGGATAGGGAGAGAATGGGTTGGGGATTGGGTGGGGGCTGACTGGGAAAAGTGTGCATGTATGTCTACAAAAGTATGTATCCTACTATGATGTATGAATACAGTGCACCAATAAAAAAAAGGAAAAAAAGAAAAAAAGAAAAAGAAAAAAAAGAAAAAAAGAAAAGATTTTTTAAGTTCTTTATATATTAGACCTTTATCAGATAGGAAGGTGGTGAAAATCTTTTCCCATTCTGTAGGCTCTCTCTGTAGAATCTTGATAGTTTCCTTTGCTGTACAGAAGCTTTTTAATTTAATGTCATCCCATTCATTGATTCTTGTTTTAATTTTCTGATTGAGGAAAGCTTCTACCTGAACCTGTATGTTGGAGTGTTGGTCATATACCCTCTTCCAGCAGTTCCAAAGTTTCTTGTATAATTTCAAGGTCTTTGAACCACCTTGAGTTAATTTTATAGAGGGTGAGAGGTTAGGGCTTAGTTTCACTTTTCTACCAGTTTTCCCAACAGCATTTGTTGAAGAGGCTGTTCTTTCTTCAGTGTATATGTCTTTGACACCTTTATAAAAATCAACTGGTTATAGATATAGGGCTTTGTTTCTGAGTCTTCTATTCTGTTCCATTGGTCTATATTTCTATTTTTGTGCCAATGTCATGTTGTCTTTATTACTATATCTTTGTAGTGCAGTTTGAAATCTGATTTGTGATGCCTCTGGCATGGTTCTTATTTTTTTTTTTTTTTTTTTTTTTTGTGGGTCTGGGGATAGAACCCAGGGGCATTTGACCAACGAGCTACACCCCCTGCCCTATTTTTTATTCTTTATTTTGAAACCGGGTCTCACCGAGTTGCAGAGGGGCTCACTAAGTAGCTGAGGCTGTCCGCGAACCATGATCCTCCAGGTCTCAGCCTCCCGAATGCTGGAATTACAAGCATGCGCCACCACGCCCAGCTCATGGTTCTTATTTCTGATAATTGCTTTATCTATTCTGGGTGTTTTGGTTTTTCATAGAATTTTATAAATGATTTCTATAGATCTGTGAAAAAAGACAATATTTTGATAGGACTTAAATTGCATGTGTATATAGCTTTTGGTAGAATGGCCATTTTGATTGTATTTATTCTGCCTATCTGAGAGCAATTATTTCCATCTTCCAAAATATTCTTCAGTTTCTTTCTATGGTGACTTATAATTTTCATCACAGAGATCTCTCACCTCCTTGGTTAAATTTATTCCTAAGGATTCTATATTTATTTTTTGAAGTTATTCTGTATTTCTTTTTCAGTTGGTTCATGATTGGTATAAAGGAATGCTAGTGATTTTCATAGGTTAATTTTGTATCCTGCTATTTTGGTGAAACTATTTATTACCTCTAGAAGTCCTCTTGATGAATTTATTAGATCTTATATGTAAAGGATAGTGTCATCCACAAACAAAGATAATTTCAGTTCATTCCCTACTTTTATTCATTTGATTCCTTTCTCCTGCTTCATTGCTGAGGCTAGGGTTTCAAGTACTATGTTGAATAGGAGTGGTGACAGTGGGCATCTTTGTCTTGTCCCTGACCTTAAGGGAAATTGTGTTAAATTGTGTTAAATTTTTCTCATTCATAATGATGTTGGCTTTGGGTTTGTTATATATAGTTTTTATAATATCAATAGAGGTTCCTTCTCTTCCTAATTTCCTCAGCAATTTTATTATGAAAGGGTGTTGGATTTTGTCAAATGCTTTTTTCTGCATCTATGATATAATTATGTAATTTTTGTTCTTAACTCTATTAATATAGTAAATTATATTTATTGATTTGAAAATGTTCAGTTGTGTATCCCTGGGATGAAGCCTACTTAGTAATGATGAACTATTTTCTTGATGTGATTTTGAATGTGGATTGCTAATATTTTATTGGTCATTTTTGCACCCCTGTTCATCAATGATATTGGCCTGTAATTTTCTTTTCTTGTGGTATCTTTATTTGGTTTTGGGATTAAGGTGATTTTGGCTTCATAGAATAAATTTGGTTGTTTTCCTTCTTTTTCTATTTCATGAAATAATTTGAGGAGTATTGAAGTTAGTTCTACTATGAAGGTCTTGTAGAATTCAGTTGGGAATCCATCTGGCCTGAACTCTTCTTTGATGGGATACCCTTTATTGCTGTTTCAATTTCTTTACTATATTATTTGGTTTATTTAGGTTTTTTCTATCCTCTTGGCCCAATTTAGGTAAGTTGTAGGTAACTAAAAATTTGTCCATTTCCTCTGGCTTTTCTATTTTATTGGGGCACAAATTTTCAAAATAGTTTCTAATGGTGCTTTGGATTTCCACATTGTCTGTGGTGATATCTCTATTTCATCTTTTATACCTGATATTTGGGTCTCTTCTCTCTTTTTGCTAGGTTGGCTAAGGGTTTATCAATTTTATTAATCTTTTCAAAATAACAGCTTTTATTTTTGTTAATCTTCTGGATTTGTTTTGTTTTGTTTTCTCTTTCATTAGTTTCTTCTGTGATTTAGATTATTTCTTGCTTTCTGCTGGCATTGAGGTACATACATTATTAGATTATTTCTGTTTTTCTTATGTGGGCACTTTTTATATATTTTTTATTAGTGCATTGTATTTATACATTGTAATGGGGTAAAAAACTTGTGTAGACATCAATGCACACATCACTCAGCCAGTTATGTGGGCACTTAATGCTATAAATTTTCCTCAACACTGCCTTCAGGGTGTCCCATAGATTTTGATATATTTTATGTTTATTTTCATTTGTGTCTGTTTTAATTTCTCCCTTTTATCTTTGATCCAGTCTTCGCTTAATAATGTAGCATTCAATCTCCATGTATCTGTGTAGTTTCCATGGATCTTGTTGATCTCCACTTTCAGTCCATTATAATCTGAGAGGATTAAGGAATTATATTGATTTAGGGTGGACATAATAGATGTGAAAGTACCACTCAAGTCTGAGATGGTTCTATGAATTTCTAAGTACAAAGATCAAATCCTGTCTCTTCTTGAACCTACAGTATCTAGCACACAGTAGATTTTAGCAAATACTTGTTGAATGAATGTCCAGATCTCAACTCTGAATTATTTCTCCTCCTCCTCCTCCTCCTCCTCCTCCTCCTCCTCCTCCTCCTCCTCCTCCTCCTCCTCCTCTTCTTCTTCTTCTTCTTCTTCTTCTTCTTCTTCTTCTTCTTCTTCCTCATCCTCCTCATCCTCCTTCTCCTCCTTCTCCTTCTACTTCTTCTTATTCCTCCTACTCCTCCTCCTCCTCCTTCTTTATTTTCATCTTCATCTTCGTCTTCCTCCTCCTCTTATTCTTCTTATTCTCCTTCCTTCCTTCCTTTCTTCCTTCCTTCCTTCCTTTCTTCCTTCTTTCCTTCCTTCCTTCCTCTTTCTTTTATATTAGGAATTGTACCCAGGGGCATTCTCCCTCTGACCTATACCCCCCCACCCCTATTTTATTTTTGAAACAGGGTCTCATTAAGTTGCTGAGGACCTCACAAAGTTGCTGAGGTTGGTCTTGAACCTGTGATCCTCCCTTTTCAGCCTCCCAAGTACTGGGATTGCAGGCATGCACCGCCATATCTAGCCCTGAATATTTACTTCTTTAGGCCTTGAGAATGAGACTTCCATATGTTCTGATTTACAAGCTGACAACTACAGAATGATAGAGACAATAGATTTAGTGAATGCAGCATCTCATTTATCCTAAAGAAGCTCTCTTTTATGGTTGCTGCTTTTGTTCTCTGCAGCCTATTGGAAAGACCTTATAATTTAGGATGGACATCTCTGACAAACTCACAAGGGTTCTCTGACCACTAGCCCCCCAGGACCTGGGAAAATCTCCCTAAGTTCTGACTGTACATCTGGTATACTTCTTAATGGATGAGCAAGTGAACCCCAAAAACAACTTTATAACATAACAGCCAGCATACACTTCCAGCAGAGATCATCCTGGAGTCTTGTTGCCCATATGAGAGACCATTGTACTGGTTATTATGGCTGAGTGTCATTACTGTTTATTGCAAGCTCTGACCTGGGGCTTCTTTTTCCATCTGGTGACTCACTCTTTTTCTTAGTACCAACTACATTGTTTTCTTGTAGACTGGCCAAAATATTCACCTAAAAAACTTCTTACTTTAGTACTCAACAAAATAGAGACTGGGAAAAGGAAAGCCAATTTCAATGTAAATGGAAGAAACTGCCCTGATTACGAGGGATATCTAAATAATGTGCTGTTAATGAGCATTCTAAAGAAAATCTACCCTTTAAAGCATAGCTTGTACTCATCACTCTGATTCTGTGTCATCGGTCATCAGGGCAGTGGACTACAATGTTTTATCCAAACATGTGATGTTTAGGAAATCATTAGATCCTGTAGAGGTGTACTTTATAGCATTTAAAGGATCTTAAATTATTGGGCCCCAAAGAGCACAAGTGATCATCATTTTTTATTTGATCAAAATGGTTTGCAATTATTCCTGCTGGGAGATTTATCCATTTGCATCTTACAGTCAGTTTTAGAATTTTATCCCCTTGATCTTGCCATAATATCATGATTAATTGATTGATTTAAGGGTTCAAGAGTCAATAAACTCATTATTTGTTATTATTTATTATTTAACTGTCCGCAGTGTGCCAGTTGGCATTCAGACACTAAAGAAAATACAGTCTACTCTCATAGTTTCTTAAAGAATTGATTATGCAGAAGGGAAAGAAAAGGAATAAAATAAAGCCCCCCTTTTTATGTTGTTCCATTATGCAAACACTAGTGGAAAAAAGCCAAAACTGTATCTGTATTTTATTAGTCATTATTTAAACATGTTCTGAATATCTGTATTGTTGCTCACTTAAAATTTAATTTGGGTTTTCGAATATTTATGTGGATCCACATTTCTCTTTGTACCTGCCTCTGAAATGAAAGCTTCCACTTCAGTCATTCCTTGAATTATGAGCACTATTCTACTTGGACATTGTTCAAGAGATGCACAGGCTTAGGGAAAACAAGGGATGAAATTGTCCTCAGTTCAGAAGAGTAAAAAAGTATGTAAGTTCAGAGATGTTGATTGTGTTGTGGTGACCTGTGTGCTTTACTAAGATTAGGAGTAAAGCCTCTTCTACCTGAATAAGCACTTCTTCACAGATGGATTTAGCAGTAGCAAAGGATGGGTCACTGATCCCAAGATATATAATCTTCTCATGATGCCCAGGTTTGCTGTTAGAACCCTGGGCAGGCAGGCATATGACTAAGTTCACCAAATGGGAGATATCACACTGAAGAAATGGTTACCAAGTTTATGATGTAATTATCCAACTATGCATTTTAAAATAAATTATGCCTTAAGAAACAAATGCCTTAAGAGTAGGTGCCTTGCTGTGTAAACAGTGTCTGGCAAGAGTATTACAGCCTTCATCTAAATGATGAACCCGGTGGCAGGATGATTATTTGGTAGGTATTTTACATTTTACTAGGAATTAACTAAAGATATAGAGAGCTTAGTGAATTTTTCCCAAGGCTGCTGAAGTCAGTATTAGCACTAAGATATAAAAATCCTCACTCAGGATTTTCAGAGAACTGTCGTCTCCCTAGGCCACATTTCTAACCATAAACTGTCAAATTCTGCAGAAATGCTGTTACACAAATATGCTATTCTCACTTGGAGCTCCAGGAAAGATGTTTGCATAATCCAAAAATGGAATTCATCACCAAAGACCCAATAAAAACCCAAAGGTATAAGGATGCTACTGAGCTAAGATTGATGCTATGTCCTAAAAGCACCAGCTGTGTAAAATATGAAACCATTCACCCTGCTGCTGTCCCAATGGAACCTGATGGGAGGCACATGCAATACCACATGTCCTGCATGACAGGCAAGACAACAGTGGTCGACCAGATGTTTTTCTTTTCTTTTCATTTGCATAGCTAAGACATATGGTGACTGAGAAAAATGAAGTCATCTCTTAAGCAGTGATATGAATGGCTTGAATTATAATTATTTAAAATCATAGACCCCACACCTGCCACAAATTACTGGTGTTTGAACCTCTGAAAACAAACACACTAAGTATAACCTAAACACCTCATGTCATATGGTGTTTTCTTATGCCTTGCCACACATTTGCCATCCCTGAAATAAATCATAGCTCTTTGGGTAGTTTGAGATTGCATAGTTTTATCTGGAGAAAAGGTCTGGTTTCCTTACACATGTTAAACATGGGAGTATTTCAACACTTGCAATAGCAATATTTGGATGTCAGTAAGATCTAGACTTCAGCACCAAGAGATGGTTTGGTATATAAAACATCTGGTGTGTTGGTGTGTTTGTGAGGGAGTATCATATTTAAATTAGCGGTTTCCATGTTCCTTCTAGTTAAATAGGCCATTTGATGGCAAAATCAGTTTCTGTTTTATGTACCTGTCTTTTTGATGGCTAAAGCAAGTCTCATATCTATTTTTAAATGTTGCCTTAAGTAAAAATAACAGCAAAGAAGGAAAATAGATTCGCTTGCCATTTTGAGAACATGAGCAGCCAGACAACTGAGTTCCAATTCATTACAGCTAATTCTCACCCTCAAGGAGATGGAGGACAGATTCTTGATAATGACCTGTGGAGCACAAATAAAACCAAAGCCTGGGAATTTGGCATACTGAGAACTCCAGAGTAGTATGTAGAATTGGAACTCTGTTTTCTTTGATTAGAAGGAGACAGAGAAAAGACACTTATTATTTCTTCTTGCAACATAATTGATTTCCAGAAATGCTGCCCTACATATGGTTTTGAAGCTTCTATTTTCACAGAGCTCCTAAGTTACTAGTAATGTCAACACATTGCCATAAATAAGGAAACAAAATTCTATCCAATGAATACAATAAGTAATAAAAAGCCACCTCAACATTTTCCAACAAGGAAACAACAAGGAGACAAGATTGTAAACATTTATGAATACTGTTGTTTTATGTGATAAGGGCATAAAACCATTTGGATTTTCAAAACATAAAAGAATATATTGCCAAGTCTTATAAAGAATATCTTAGCCAGCATGGAGATGCATGCTTGTAATTCTAGTACTTGGTAGGCTAAAACAGGAGATTGCGGTTTCAAGGCTCGCCTTAGTAATTTAGAGAGCCCCTTAGCAACTTAATGAGACCTTGTTTCAAAACAAAGAATAAAAAATAGAGATGGGGTGTAGCTCGGAGGTAAAATGTCCCTGAGTTCCATCCCCAGTACTGCAAAATAAAAAAAAAATACTCTTAATTTTTACCTACAATATGAAAGTTCTAGGATTCTTTAAGTTGTCCTTTTCCATGGAGAAAAAAAACTACTTTTATAAGCCCAGAGATTATGAGAATAAAACAGTTATTTTTCCTTTTAAAAACATTAAGCACCAGGTGTGGTGGCACACGCTTGTAATCCCCGTGCTTGGGAGGCAGAGATAGGAGAATCACGCAGGTTTGAAACCAGCTTCACTGGCTGTTTCCAAATAAAAAATATAAAATGGGTCTGGGAGTGTAGCCCAGAGGTAGAAGGATTCCATCCCCAGTAACCACCCCAAAAAAAAAAAACAGTAAAAAGTTTTCCTGTTTTTAGCATAAAATGGTCCACTTTGATGGAATTACATCATCAGCTTGTAATTGAAGACTACTACTTCTATGATTTTTAAATCTTATTGCATTTCTCAGCTAAAACCATAAACAGGATCACATTTGGTGTTTGTTTCACAAGACGGATGAACTGAAGCTCCTATCTGGGCTCATTCATAGGATTCAGTCCCCTCTACTGAACTGATTTGTAATGAAATATTAATAGGACAACTCAAGAGTGTTAATGTTCCAGGCACTGGACAGAAACCGGGCAGATGAGAATGGTCAAGTATGGAGTATTTGGGGTCCCTCTTCAAACATACTGGGTAGTTGAGTACGTAGGTCGACAGTATATAAGGCTTGCCAGTGCTCTTAGATAGTTGATTGCTTGGGGGTTTAATTTTATCCTGAGGCTTTAGTTGCAATCACTGGGAGGGACAGGCTCTTTGGGGCCCAATAATTTAAGATCCTTTAAATGCTATAAAGCACACCCCTCCAGGATCCGAGACCCTAAGTGGAGAGAAACGGGTGGTAAAGGGAGAGAACTCGTCTCACTGGGCCCCTTGTTCTTTCTAAACTGTGACACTGAGGCCATGTTCCTGGAGCCCACAGCTCTGGTCTTTCCCGATGCTCACAGACCCTTTCTCAGACCCGGAGGAACTGTGTCTAAGGCAGGGATAGCAGCCCATGAGTGGTACTTGGGAGTTTTTTTGAGCCCTGAGCAGTTCTCAGCATTCTGTCCTTTCTGATTGCACCTGAGAAGCCTGCCCATGCGAGTGAGCTCCGAGATGGTCAGCTGAGGCTCTCTACCCAAGACAGGTGGCTGAGTTGGTACATGGGACCCCATTCAGGAAAGTTTGCTGCTTCCGATCCCCATCTCTTGAGGACGACAGGGACATACACATACACATAAAGGCCCTTAACTTGCCTGTCTAGCCCCATCTTCTCTCACAGGCTATTGGACAGCTGCAGAACACCCCATGGGGACTTGGGAGTCCTCAAGAGATGGCTCATGAGCTTTTGACAAGATAGAGCTAGAAATCTCAAGAGCTCACTTTTCAAATGAGCAAACTGAGGCCTGGAAAGGTGGACAGAGAAGATTGAAATTCCTTTTATTTGTTAAAATCTTTCATGGTTTACAAAGTACTACTTCATACCACCCATTTCACTCCCACAATAATCTATTGTGTGTATAAGCCTTGTAATGCCATGGATTCCAGCAAGCTACAATTTATGTTACAAAATTACGACTGTGCTTACCATTTCATTTTTATTTCTCTCTACTGTTGTTCTAGATTTATACAAGTAATATAGCCCAACAGACAAAGCAAGAAGATGTGGATTTACAGTGCTGGGACATAAATTTGCAATTAAATAGAAAAATTTTAAGAGAGGTCTCACACTGAGGCCAAACAATAGAGATAGCCTCTACTTTCTTTGAGGTATCCAAGGGGGATGTCAGGGATGAAACCAAAAGTCGTGCTAAGATGAGCTGCACTGAAATGAGAGAATTAGGATTAAAATAAGTAGAAGGTTATTACTGAACACCCTGATCCCAATGCTATGCACATTAAATAAAGCCAGGACATCAGAGGGAAGGGGGCTCTTCTCCATTTGCTGAAAGACATTCTTTCTATTTCTTAGTTTTACTCATGATGCCTTCTGTTTCTATCACACTTTTGTTTGTTTGTTTCCAGAGCATTTACATCTACTCAATCTCATTTCATCCATACAATAATATGAAATTGACCAGATGGGCACTTACTTTGGTGTTTACAAGGCTTTTTAATTGCTTCCTTTACAAGCCCAGCGTGTGTGAAGGCCTTGTTCAAGGTCACACAGCTAGTTTGAAGGTGAGCATCAATTTGGACTCTAATAGAACATAAATCAGACAGGATCATCAAAATGTGATAGGCCAGGTTAGCCATGGCAGAGTGATGCAGACATAGGACTGTATCCTAAACTCCATCAAATGGTAGTAGAGAAACTCAAAAAAATTTAGGCCACAAGAACAAATGACCAGTAGCAGAGATGTCAGCAGAGAGTTCAACAAATGTCAAAAAATAAAAAAGGTCGAGGGAGAAGGAAGGTACAGCTAAGCTACTAAAAGGAGGAGAGTATTGAAAACAAATGAGGCTACTTGGTACACAAAACCACAATAAATGTATGGCAGGGAGGCACATGCTCAGAAGTAGGTAGATATAAGCTGGGCACGGTGGCACATGCATGTAATTCATAGGCATTCCAAAATATCCCTAATATACTAATCTTAACCCAAGTACACAGTGCTCAACACATATGACTTCACCAGCTATTTCAACTCAAATGGCTTGTTTTATTTTTTTAAGTCAAAATGGACATATTAGAAGGGGAAAGAAAAACCTACATGTCTTTCAAATGCTCTCAGTATGCCCTTCCTCTTTTCAACCCTTCACCTGCCCCCATGCTTACTAAAAAGATGGAAATAGGATTCTCTCAGAAACTAAACATTAAGAGCATCTTTTTTTTTTTTTCAAAAGGTTTTTCTTCCCCCGGAAACAAAGCTTTGCTGCCTGTGCAGGTTGTAAGTTTACAGCTGACAATTCTCTGCCAGAAGTTCTTTAGGGTGTTTACGGCTGTGAAATACAATCTTTGGTGACTATGCATTCCCCTTCAGGCTCCCAGTCTGATTCCATCCAGCAGCCTGTGTTCCTGACAACCCAACTCATCACAACAGTAATGAAATAACAAGAATATGTATTTGAATTTACACACCACTCTTCACCTAAAGGTCCCTGAGCAATTTCAAACACAGCTGGGATGGTTCCAAACCATGTACCTCTCCAACTCTGACTTAGAAGCTGAAAATGGGATCAATCTACTGTGTGTAATTCCTTGAAAAATGCCATACAGTTCATCATAAATGGAAACAAGAAATCCTAATTCTTCCAAAATCTCTCCTTTCCTTCACATAGCATGACAGAAACCCCACCCTAAATTTTTTTAAATGTGCTTTGAAGGGTTTTTTTGTGGGGTTTTTTTTTTTTTTTTTTTTTTTGCAAGGGAAAAATATGCTACACAATTACTATCTTTCTACTTTGCAAGATTCAGTGAAATAACTTTTAGTTGGGAAATTTAAAGAAATGAGAAAATCTACTCTGTGTGTGTGTGTGTGTGTGTGTGTACTGGAGATTGAGCCCAGGGGCATCCTACCTCTGAGCTAGACCTCCAGCCTTTTTAATTTTTTGGTTGTTTTATTTTGAAATAGGATCTCACTAGGTTGCTGAGAGTCTTGCTAAGTTGCTGAGGCTGGCTCAAACCTGCACTCCTCCTGTCTCAGCCTCCCCAGTACTGGGATTAAGGGCATGCATCACCACACCCAGTCTCCCCATTCCTTTATTCTTTGAAAATATTTGCATTTTTATTTTTTCATAAATTACGGCTAATTCTTGACATAGCTTACCCTCTTCTTCTAGACTGAAAGTACTTCAAAATTAGACATATATGCGTGCCTCTTCTCATTATACACCAGTTTCTCTTGTGGTGCCTTGTTCAGAGAATGTATAGATCCATGGAGAATTGGTTAATTTCTGAATTGTACCTGTGAGTTGAACTCTTTCCAGAACATATTCAGACCCCAATGTTTAAGTTATGGTACAAATGAGGTGGGGAGAAGCAAGTGTCCAAATCTTATCTTTCAGTCTACTACCAATGGTGCTAACCCCCTGAGAACTGGAAACAAGAAAATACATTTACTAGACCTTGAAAAACTGATGCCCAGCACTCTTGCTTCAACCCAACTTAACGAGAGAGAGAAATTCCTCTGAGATCTTGAATAATTTTATCCTCACTCCTAGCCAGATGGAATGCTGATCCTCTTGGAAAACCTTAGCTCTTAGTCATTAATTTAAGTTGTGAATCTACTCTGTGTCAGACTTGGTGCTGAGTCTGAGAACATAAGACTGCAAAATGCATTGCTCTACTCCAAAGGAACTTATAGTTCAGGACAATCAGAGAAATAGATAAGCGAGATAGAGATTAAAAAAAAAACACACTTTCAGTGGCAGAACATAATCAGGAATGAAGTGGAGGAGTCTCCACCCAAACCCCATCTGACAGACAGATGCATCCTCCTAACCACAGGCCCAGCCATAGGCTTCTGTGAGGTACCTCTCTGAGCCACTTTGCCATCCTCTAGAATGTACTGTCACCTCCTTGTCCCATCACAGCTGGGTCCTACCTGTGTCCCGGCATCCTCAGAGTGGTTCTTTTCTGCATCCTCCAGGAGTCTTCTGATTTCTTCCCTAGGCACCATCTTTCCACTCTCTCTAGATTCCAGCCTCTGTAGCTCAGTCCTGCGTATTTACTCTTCTTTTAGTTTTAGATATTAACCTTAGATCATATTTTTAGATATTAGCTTTGTCCCCCTGTATTTGTTTTCTTTCCCAAATTCAAGCTGATAGTGTTTTTGATACTCAAAAAGGCATGCATCTGCACCCAAAGCAAAAATAGTCAGAAATTCTATATAACTTTTCCCCCTGAAAAATATAGTTAAGCCCTTAAGAGAACTTGGTCTGGGGAGAAGATGGGAGAGACTGTGAGAAGCAGTAGGGCATGAGCTTCATCTTTCCTTTCCTTCCCTACCCCCCCCACCCCTTTACAGACTAGAAAAAGATTACCCAGAGCTAGAGGGAAGAGAAGAGACATGCCAAAAGGTCCCTTAGGGTTCTCAGTGTTGGCAGAAAAGCCCCAAGCGGAAGGTCTGGGTGGAGCTCAAGCTAGGCAGACAAAACCACGGGCAAAAATCACACAATGTGGTAGGGAGGATAACCATGTGGATGGATAGCCAAGGACCAGGTCACCAATCTGTATCCCGATGCAAGTTCTCTCCAAACTTAAAGGAGGGGTTCTCAGTATGAAATTAAGCTAACTTAAAACTGATAATCACTTGTGAGCTTTCTAAGTCACTTGGTCATGTAGGCTGATTCATTCTCACAGTCTTCCTGGATGTACTTGACCAGTCTCAGGTCTTTACATAGCATTTAGTTCCAGATCTAACTTACAGATTTTCTCTCTTTCTCTGTAATTCCGACTGATATTTCAAGCCACTTTTGAAATGTTTTACTTCAAAGTTAGCATGGCCTGAGTTGACTTGTTTTTTACTCTCTCCCCATCTTGCTCTATCAACCCAGTTCTCTACACCATTCTCTTCTCTGATAATAATGTCAGAGTCTGCTTAGACAAGAAACCATCAGGAACAGGTAAGAGAGAGAACAGCAGGAAAACATGGTGCCACACCACTGTGCATCAGGGAGAAGGGGCTCCACCTGAACCCAGTCAGAGGATGCTTTCCCATCTAGACCAGCCAATCTCATCTGAAGAGCCTCATTCAAACATGGCCTGTCCTCTCCACTGCCTCAGACATATCCACTTTCCAGACCCTCATCATCTGTCTCCCATTCATGCAATAGCCTCCCCAACCATGTTTGTGTTATCAGAATTTCTCCCTCCCTGTTAAAGCATCCAAGATCCTGGGTTCTTCTGCCTTCTTAATAGAGAAAGTCCACATTCTTCATCAGGGAATTCAGCATTTTATCTAAATATGACCTCTGACTTCTTCATCCCACACCAACTCCCATATATATGTGTGCACACAAGCACATACATATGTGCACATGAGAGTCTTACTGTCCTCCTGTCATCCACACGTGACCATTGCTGAGTGGTGGATCAGGACTCGGGAAGTTTGTGGCTGGGACTGTATGCTAAGCTGGCTAGAAATATGTAAGAATAAAAGAATAAGAGCAAGGAAGGAAAGAAATCTTATGCTTTCCTTCTAGAATTTTCTAATGGGACAATAAACAAACCTCTAAGTCAATGTAAATGAGACCTAAGCCTTTGGGCTCTGTAAGGCTGCCCAGACCAGCCTCCAGGACTCCAAGAGTCCAGGGCCACTTTTGTGTGATTATAATACCGTCATTCTTACGAGATTTTTTTTTAATGCAAAAGTATACTTAGAGGGGAAGGGGTATTTTATATAAACTGCAGAGTGCTGTATAAAATGTAAAGACTCGCTGCTTTTCTTCTAAATAAATATTCATTCACTGGTAGCTTTTCCAATTCAAAATTCCTAAGAAGAATATAACTCACAAAGGGCCTGTCTGTCTTATGCAAAAAGGAAATGCCACATACCCATGACAATCCAAAGGCTTTTTTAATGAGAGAGTGTTGGGAGATGGCAGGGCATATTTTACTCAGAACATGGGAATCCATATGAATTCAGAGATGCTGCATGGCAGTTGTTATCACCAGAGAGGCCCTGTGTGTCTTGGTTGAATTTTTAATATTAGATCTTTTTAATCTTGCATGACTCTCCGTGGCAGAGTCACTCCAAAAAGAACAGACGCTTAATAAACATTTGAGGCTGGGGACTAGTTGTTTGTGAAACTCACTGTCCATTAAGTAATTGTAGGTTAAGCTAGATAAAATGTTTTATGGAGGCTAATATATCCAGGGTGAGGCCTCATTAAATATGTTAGTTTTTATGGCCCCTTTAGCATAGAAAGCATATAACCCATCCTGATTCCCCATAGACTGCCCAGACCCCCAAATCTGCTTTGCACCTGCTTTACTTTGCAGATAAAGGATTGAGGCTGGTTTTATAAAGTAAGAGTAGAGCTAGTCCTTTGCTGCTTACTAGTGCACTGATAACATTTTGAGAAATAAAGTTTTATTCCACCAATTGTATTCCACAGAATTTTGTTCTGTAGGAAGATGATAATAGGTATTCTGGAAAAAAAATTTAAGGAAAAAAATATTCAAGACAGGAGGCTCTTTCATGAGCAAATAGGTTTGGGGAACAATCAAAGAAAATAGCAGATTTCTTTCCTGCAGGATATTTAGAGCCTTTAGTAGGCCAGGGTGCTTCGTGAATCTTCAGGAGAGAAATATCACACATAGACTGATGCCAAAGTTATGTGAGCATAGAACTTGCTGTTTTGTATAACACAATACAAAAACCATTTTACAAAACATAGATTAGAAAAGGGTGTTTGATTTAATAAAGCCAAGTAACCAGTGACAACCAGTTCAATCGTCTCCAGAATATCACATGTCTCACTGAAAGTCCTAAACAAGGGATCATCACCCCACAAGCAATATGAATGAAACAGATTCATACAAATGAAGTTTTGAGTAAAACACATTAGGTTTTACTGCAGCCTGTAAATCCATAATTCCATATTTGAAATCACTGTTCCCTTTACTGAGAATAGGAAACAGAATTGATGAAAGAAATTGCCTTATTTTCCAGACTTTGCTGCAGGATGACAAGTCCTACTAAAAGCAAAGGAAGGAAAATAGTCAAAAACAAAATGCCAAGAATATTACTGTTTATCTTTTCCCCATAACTATAAAGCGCATCATAAGAGCAGAAAGCTTATTAAGAACCACAGCAGGAGTGGTCAGAACAAACACGGTTGAGGAGCCATGCTGTTATAGAGCAATGGGTGCTGATGGTATCTCTCCTGCCTTCTCCCTACCTGGCCTTGAGTGCCGGTTGCTAGTGGCTCCAGAGGCTTTCTCCTAAGGGAATTGTCTTATATGTAACTAGAGTCTCCTTATCTATATTATGTCACCCATCTGCCCCATGAGCTACAAAAGTGAGTGGCCTCCGTACTTCAGGGTAAGTTAAACGACATGGTGCGATTTGTGCCTGAGTACTCCCTGTGGGCTCAAAAGCTGGCCTTCAACTAAGACCACACCCTTGCATAGCTCTCTTTCTCTTGAGACCTAAGAAATTAGTTAAACCCAAGTGCTTCTAGAGAACCCAGGCTAAGACATATGGCCTAGAACTTTATATTTTAAAAAAAGATATATTTGTCTCTTATTTACAATACTAATATAGTTCACAATGGCCAGTCTCCTTTCCTACTTCAGTAACCTTACTGTGTGATATAATAAGGGACTCTAGATCATTATTTAATATACTATGGTTCTGAACCATGCACATTGGAACTACTTGGAGTGCTTACTAAGAAATGTTGATTGCCAAGGCCCACCCCAAACCTATTAAGTCAGAATCTCTAGAGGTGGGACCGAAAGATTGATTGTATTTTATGACAAGAGCCTCAAGTCCCTCTGATGCACACTGAAGTTTAAGAGTGGCTATTAAGAGGTCAAGGGTGGCCCAGCATGGTGGGACACAGCTGTATTCCCAGAACTCAGGAGGCTGAGACAGGAGGATCGCAAGTTCCAGACCAGCCTCAGCAACTTAGGGAGACCTTCAGCAACTTAGAAAGTTCCTGTTTCAAAAAAGTAAAAAAGACTGGAGTATAGCTTAGAGGTAGAATGCCCCTGGGTTCAATCCCCAGTACAAAAAAAGAAGGAAAGGCAATGGGTTAGCCAGCACCTCCCTTTAGTAACAAAGAAACTCTCATGGCAATCTAACTTGTCTTCTTGCCTTCTGCCTCTAAGAAAAAATAATGTATGAACATACAAATGGAAATTCCTAATGTTATCTATGGGGGGAAGGAGTACACTAATCATTGTCTTAGCTATTGACAAATTGCTTCAAAATGTAATTTTGTTTCTTTAAAATTATAAAATGTGACTTGAGATGACACTTAAATAAGTTGGAGACACCGTGTTTAATCATTGAAAACCAAGTATTTAGAGCCTTTAGTAGGCCAGGGTGCTTTGTGAATCTTCAGGAGGGAAATATGACACATAGACTGATGCCAAAGCTATGAGAAGAGGAAAAATCTGAAAACACTTTTTTTTAAGCAACAGGCAGAAAAGATGTACAGTAGCTCATCAACATCTAAATTACCACGTTTATTCATCTCACAAAAGTTGACTGTTGTTTGAGAGTTACTTACCTAAAAAATCTCACATCTCTGAATATACAGAGAAAAAAGCACCACTAAATGCTGTGTTTTTCCATACTTCTGACAAAAGCATGTGACAGCCACAGCTGTGTGCAAGTACCTCAGCCAGCAGGACAATCAAAACTAACCACAGGTAGAAGTCAATGACAGTAGATCAAACAGAGATCCAGTAGCAAACCTGCTGTCTACCAAGGAACCGCCATGGGGCAAGAAAGTCCAAGGGTGGGTGGAGATTGCTTCTGCAAAGGGTGTTTACTGAGCAGTAGTTGGTTGAAGCCTAGACTGCTCAACAAACTTCTCTTTTCATTGTTGATTGATTGTTGTTGCTTTTCTTGGAGGGGGGTGGTGTTTGAAGGGGTGTTGTTGTTGTTGTTGTTGTTATTGTTGCTTTAGGGTTTTTTGTTTGTTTTTTGTTTTGTTTTGTTTTGTTTTGCCCAAGAGAAATAAAGTGGTCTTGATTCTATTCCAAGCAGAGCAGGAGGAACCCAGTTCCTCACTGGCTGACATTTCTTAACGACCATCTCAGCAGGGATTTCAAAAATAAGTCAGCCACCCCTGAAAGTCTTACCCACCCTTAGAATATGTTCCAAATAATTATCTGGTGCTTGGTTAGTAGAGAATAACAGGGGACACTTCTAATCAAAGTGAAGCACCTTTTCAAATCCCAGGTGTCCGCAAAGCTAGCTGGCAGGAGGAGATTGGGCCATCCAATGTTTTCTCCTGAAAGTTAATGTTTTTCTTGAAAGTTCAATGTTTTCTCTTGAAAGTTCAAAGCAAGGACGTTGTGATACCAAATCTAAAAACTAACTCAAAGCCTAAACCTTAAACTTACAAAATATTATTAAGACCAATATTTTTAAGAAAAGATACACCACAAAGCTTTGCAAATGATATAATTTTTAGAGAAAATGTGACACCATGTTTCCCAAACACACAGTTTCTAAAGTCCACACAGGTTCCAGTGTGTCATTTTAAAATGAGCTCAAGCCCAGTGTGATGGGTCATGCCTATAGTTCCAGTATTTGAGAACTAACATAGGAGGATCTCAGGATTAAGGACAGCCTCAGCAATTAGTGAGACTGCCATCAACCTAGTGAGACCCTATTTCAAAATAAAAATAAAATAGGACTGGGGATGTAGCTCAGAAGTAGAATGCTCCTATATTCAATCCCCACATCCCAAAATAAAATACACTTGAAGTTCTCTGGACAATGTGTTATTAGAGTAGTTTGTTTGGGGCAGAGTTTTAACAGATCATTGCATGAGTTTACCATGCAGCTATCTGGCACCATACCTCTAAATTCTTGTCTCAAATTTGAATTTCATATAATCTACTCTATTGGAATACTATAGCAAATTGAACAGCACCAAGAGTATATTGGCTATCTGAAAATATTGATATATTCAAACAAACACAACATGAAAATAGAAAGGACTATTTAAGAAAAGGGCCATAGAAATGACAACACTGAACAATGTTAATGCTCCATTATACTGTCCTATTGCCCTGATGGTTTTAGGAAAGTGAGAAGAGAGATAAGACATAACAGTTATGAAACTCATTTCTTCACCATTAACTCTTTATTTTATTTTATTTTATTTTTGGTGGTGGTACTGGGGTTCCTGGAAGCCCTTCTACCTCCAGGCTACACTCCCAGACCTATTTTATATTTTTTTTTTATTTGGAAACAGGGTCTCTTAAGCCAGCATGGCTGGCTTCGAACCTGCGTAATCCTCCTGTCTCCACCTCCCAAGCGCAGGGATTACAAGAGTGCGCCACCACGCCTGGCCACCATTAACTCTTGAGAAGACACAAGGACAAATCATCAAACTGCCCATTTGATGGGATGCAGAGAAGCACAAGTTTCAAATACCTTGCATGGCTAGCCTGGAAGAAGCCATACCACAGGGATGACCTTCATGTTGTAAACATAAAGAAAGAAAAATTAGAGCTAATTTCCTCAGGAGCTGAACTTCTAATGTACATGATATTCTTATTGATTGCTTATCAAAATATGGATTAACAACTAATTAGTCAAAGACCAGACCAAAGCATAATTATCTGTGGCTTGACATCAGTCCAAGCACCATTAGGGAATCACTAAATTAAGGCTCAGAATTAGATACATAGCTCAGTCCTTCAGATGATACAGAGTTGAATGGAGCAGTTTAAAAGCCATATGATTATTATTTTAAAAAAATACCCATAACAAGCTGGGCATGGTGGCACACACTTGTAATCCCAATACTTGAGAGGCTGGGGATGTATCTTGGAGGTAAAATGGCCCTGGGTTCAATCCCCAGTACCACCACTAAAAAAAAAAAAAAAAAAAAAAAACTTGTAACAACAATGTGTGTGTGTGTGTGTGTGTGTGTGTGTGTGTGTGTGTGTGTGTTGGCCCATGCTTGTAATCTCAGTACTTTGGGAGACTGAGACAGAAGGATCTCGGGTTCATAGCCAACCTTAGCTACTTAGTGAGGCCATCCACAATTTAGTGAGACCCTGTTTCAAAATAAAGAATAAAAAATAGGGCTGGGAGTGTAGCTTGGGGGTAGAATGATCCTGGGTTTAATCCCTAGTACTGCAAAAACTATATATATTTTAATGTACATATTTTAAATATATATGATGTTCAATGCCATTGGTCATCAAGGAAACACAAATCGAAATTACATGTGAAATCATTATATACCACCAGAAAGGTTAAAATGGAAAAGATTATAGTATGAAGTACTGGTGAATATGTAGTTATAAGAACTCTCCAACTCATGGGATGTAAATTGGTCCAGCCAATTTGGAAAACCATTTGGTGTATGTAGGAAGAAGAATGTGTACATTCCTGATGACTCTGTAATTCCACTTTTAGATCTGTACCCAACAGAAATGGTTTCTGCTTTAGGCTATTATGAAGAGCACCACAATGAATATCCTTCACAGAATATTCAGAAATTTTAAAACCAGCAAAACTAATCAGAGATGTTAGAAGTGAAGACATTGTACTGATGAAAGAAGTGAGGATACCAGAGAGAGGACAGAGGAATTTTTGATACAAGTGATAATCCATTTCTTGAGCTCAACCTTGGTTACACAGATAAATTCTGTTTGTGAATATGTGTTGAGCTGTGTACTTATAATTTGTATATTTATAAAAGTAATTTATACTATATAGAATGAACTTAACATGAAACTCCTACAATGAAGCCCTAACCCCCAATGTGGTGTCATTTGAAAATAGAGCATTTGAAAGGTAATTAGACTTAATGAGGTCATGAGGATGGGGCCTCCATGATGAGATTTATCAAATCATTTCTTCCAAATCATTAAAAGTGCCATTGTAAGAAGAAGGACCAAAGACCTTGCTCTGTCTACCTTTATCTCCCTCCCTCTGCCATGTGAAGACATAGCAAAAAGGCAACTGTCTCCAAACCAAGAAAAGGGCCCTTATCAGGAGCCAAATCGTCAGTAGCTTGACTTTGGACTTCCCTTCATCCAGAACTATGAGAAGGAAATGTCCCCTGATTAACCCGCATGGTCTGTGGTATTTTGTATATCGCTGCCTAAGCAGACTAATGCACTATGATTCAATAAAGTGTACTTGGAACAAAACAACAACAAAAACAACTGGAAACCATTTTTAAATAGTGCATCAAAAACAGAACACACTTGAAAACTGTGCTCTCAGTTATAGCATTTTGTGATACTAGTAAGGAATGGGTGTTGAGATCTTCTCAACTATCCCAAATTGCAAATACCACAGTAGAGAAATACAAAGCCCTTCTGGGATATAGTGCTGGACAGAACAGTAATTGCTACATGTCTGGTGCTGGACACCAGCCTCACCAGCCTTACAGTTGTTGAAACTCAAATCTGTGCTTCCATAGAATAGCAAATATCTATTTGGGGTCACAAAAACATGTGCATCCACACACACAGATTCCATTACTGCAATGTCCACAAATGCCAACTCTACTGTACTAAAAAATAGAAAGGAATAAAATGGGCAGCAAAGGCCATTATGGGTCACAAAACTAAATATTAATTGGATATGAACTACTTCTTTTGAAAATTTGACATTAAATATGTGATATATTCCTGGTTATTAGATCTCGGAAATTTTGTGTGAGGAAAAAATTAAATCGCCTGGCGTGGTGGCACACGCTTATAATCCCCGCGCTTGGGAGGCGGAGACAGGAGGATGGCGCAGGTTCGAAGCCAGCCTCGCTGGCTTAAGAGACCCTGTTTCCAAATTTTAAAAAGTATAAAATAGGTCTTGGAGTGTAGCCCAGAAGTAGAAGGGCTTCCAGGAACCCCAGTACCACCAAAAAAAAAAAAAAAAAAATTAAATCAATGACCCTGGGTTCTAGGAAAAAATTGTATTACAAGGACTGGGAACTAATCCTTTGGACAGCCTACAGACACTTAATAAAGGGTGATTTGGGGGAGAAATATTTAGCAAATTATGGAAAAACATTTATTTATGACAAAAGGAAACCATTCAGTCTTATAAAAATAAAATTTGTAAACAATACTTAAAAGTATTTAGGTAGTTAGCTGCCAGAGGGGCCCCTATGAAAAGTATGTTGAAGCAGTACAGACTGCCAGAGTCGGACCCAGATCCACCACCCAGCAGCTCCACCCACTTGTCTTAGGTGAGTTACTTAATATTTGCATGCCCTGGTTTCCTCATCAGTACATGGGGATGATAATAATTATCCCCCATAGGACCCTTGTGGGTCAACTGAGTTAACATTAAAGTGTGCCTTTACTTTTATAAGCAATATATGCACTGAGATGCTTATTATAGAACAAAAAGTAATTTTGATGTACTTGAGTAAATGGGACCCCACAAATAGTTTTGCCTTCCTGGGTTAGAGAGATAAGGGGGAAGCAAAGTCAGTGCAGAAAAAGATTCCAGGAGTCTCCCTTCAAAGCTCTTCTCTCACTTGCTCAGACACACCAGAAATGCCTAAACATATTCCAAAATCAGAGGGGCTGGAAGTGGCAACAGCCCTTTAAAACAACGCTTGAATTTCAATTTATCCAAACTATTATGTAAATGGCTACTGCCAAGAGCACTAATTTGAGAACTGGAATACAGAGGTTTCTGCAACACTGACCACTCAAAAATAGAAAAGATGGTCTCCAGAACCTGGCAAGAGGAAAAAACTGGATGAATGTTGGAAACTGAAGTCATCTTTTTTTTCTTCTTCTTCTGTAATGAGATTAGACACAGGAAACCATTCCCCTACCCAAGAGAAATTGCCTGTATAATACAAGTTCCCCCAAATCATTTCTGCTTAAATATTTGAATATATCAACTAATGTGCTTTAGGCTTTTGTTACTAAACAGTGGTCAAAACTTTATAGTTGCTTTGCCTGTATAAATACAAATTTATTCAACACTAAGACTACAAAGTTATAGAGAAAAATGCATAAGCAATTTTGCAGGTGTGTGTATAATACTGGAGTTAAATCCAGAGCTGTTCTACCTCCAAGCTACACCCCCAGTTCTGTTTCATTTTGGAACAGGTTCTCACTAAGTTGCTAAGGGCCATGCCAAGTTGCTGACCTGCAACCCTCCTGGGTAGGGATTACAGGTATGCACCATCCTGCCCAGCTTGCAGGTGTAATTTTAACTCTAAAAGAGATCAAAACCTTTTGAAACACAGATGTAAGCTTTTATATATTTTGAGTGTGCATTTGGAATGTGACTAAAAACAACCACCCTGTTAAACAGGACATATCTTTAGAAATGGATCTATACCCAGCTTTTGTAGGTGATTTAGAAACTGGCTGCAAGTATTGATCATAAAACTCAGCAGAACTTTTTTGAGAACTTTATTAATTGATTGATTTATTTAAACAATTGTGAAGGCCTTCCTGAAATGGCCATTTGAACACAGAACCCAACTTTGGTCTGTGCCTGCCTTATATTGAGTTATTCCTCAACACCTTCTGTAAATCTCTTAAAGGTGCACAGTTGTGCAATAAAGAGATAACTTACAAGATGAGAAATCAACTCTCAGAGAAAGCCTTCCCACTCAATCTGCTTCTACCCCAAATCCCCCTATTCTCCTCTCCTGATAATTCAGGACCATTATTCCCTATGAGTTCCGGGAAAAAAGAATATACAGGTGTTTATTTCCTACCCTGACCAATCTCCACAAAAGAGAGACAGAAATAAACAATTTCTCTCTCTGGTATCAAATTAAGAGTGCTTAAAAAGGAGGTTGGTAAACAATATCATGGCCAAACAGAGCCACAGTAAAATAATCACCAAGATAAGAAAAGAGAGAGAAAGGAAAGGAGCAACTAAGAGTGAACCAAGAAGATTCCAGCTAAGTAATTCTCGTTTTTAAGGGTCTTGGCCTATGGCATTTCTGTGAATTTTAAATAAATATATTCAGCCTCTGAAGAAACCTTTAATGAAACACCCGACCCAACAAAAATGTCTTTTCCTGCTGCAGCAGAGGATCGCAGTTAAATTTTCAGCAGTCATGAGCTGTATTTCTATGCAAGAAAGAGGGCCAAGCAAAAAGGATTTTTCCATAAGGCAATTAAGGTATAACGTGGATTAGGAGGAAAATAAAGTGGCTCTTTATCTTCCTTTATGTAAATATTTTCCCTAATATACCACCTGCTGGAAGCCTCTGGCAGAATATGATTGCAAGAATGTAATTTCTGTGGAGCAATTTTCAAAATTCCTGAGAAATTCAGTCAAAAGTGGGACAGCCCTTAAGTTATCCAAGATGTTATCTCCAACAACTGCTTTGCCCTACTTTCACAGACATGCCCCAGAAATTTCCCTATATGAGTTTTCCTGTTTGGTGAGAATTCGCTTTCCTTTCTCTTCAGATCTGGAATCTAATCAATTAACAAATTAGCTTTCACCTTCCAAGTCTAAATCTTGAATGTCCTCACACCTTCATCCCAACTGGCCCTGGCCCGCTGACTCTACACACACACATATTACACTAAAATAGACCTCTAAGTAGGTTTTGCCTCCCTGTGGGCAGCATCCTCTTCCCTCCTCTGCACTCTCTCAAATTCTAAACCTTACTGAACTCAAACCTTCTCCCAGTAACTTCACTGGATAGAGCCAATCCATTCTTTTAACATTTAAATATCAAAGTCAAAACTTGTGAAAACAAATTTCAGGTCTTCAGGTGACCGACACTGACCCTTTTTAATATTGCTTGAAATAACATGGCTCCTGCATGAGGATTTGGTTCTCCCAACCCGTATTCCCATCCCTACCTCCCCCAACACCCCACACATGCCTGCGCACACACAACCGGCTCACCAAGAGCTCACCGAGAGCTCTTGCTCACCAAGAGCTGTCTCACCAACCGGCTCACCAAGAGCTGTCTGCTCTGGATTCTTTTATACCACTTACCTCTTGCATTTCCCTCTCTCTTTCCTAGATGACCAAGACTACTCTGTTTTTAACACTGCAGCTATTGAACAAATAAATATTTGCTTCCCATTTCATTGATAAGTAGAGACAGAAAGGTGTGACAAGTTGACTACCCAAATAGATACCTAATCTAGTAGGGATTGAAAATGTCAATACCAGTGGTTTTGTCGAGGGTGGTTGTCTTTGGGAGTAAGAGCTGCAGAAGAAATCTTTTAATTAAGCTACACACGAGATTACACAGCATTTCACAACTTTCTGGTTAATTTTCCCCTGGGATCAAAGAGCAGAACCCTGGGATGATCCTAGCTTTCTGGTCCATCAGCCTGGAGACATATCCTTTGGTCAGGCTGCCCCTTCAGCCCCTACTAAAGTTCCTTCTCTACCTACAAACAACACAAAAATAATTGCTGGAATCTGTTGTAGTACTTCTGTCTTGGCATTAACCCCAGTGCCCTGTAACTATTTATTTATATGTCAGATTACTGCAACTACAGTTGCCAGAATTAGCAAATTGAAATACCAATGCAGCCAGGCCAGCCCCAGTACTTGAGAGACTGCGACAAGAGGATTGCAGATTTGAGGCCAGTGCGAGCAATTTAGCAAGAGCCTCAACAACTTAGTGAAACCCTGTCTCAAAATAAAAAATAAAATAGGGCCGGGTGTGTGTTTCACAGGTAGAATTCCCTTAGCTTCAACCCACAGTAACACACACACACACACACACACACACACACACACACACCAAAATATAAATACCAGTTAAATTTAAATTTCACATAAATAGTGATTTTTTTTTTTAGAATAAAGTGCCCTGAATATTGCACAGGACACATCTATACTTTAAAAATGCATATCCATCATGTCTCTGAAAATCTGGTTTCATCCTGTAGTTTAGCAGGCTTCCTGTATTTTATCTGGCAACACTGCTCGTATAGACTTGTACTATTGCTTTACCCACCCTACTTACCTTATACCATACTTTGTACACAGTGGGCACCCATAAATGTGGGTATTGGATATACACCCATAGCTTTATTCACTGTTTAAATTATTCCAAGTTGCACTGAATGTTAAGCTTTCACAATAGAAAGCACAAAAATGTTAAATATCTATGGCTGGCCTGATCGGCATGGCCATTCGAAGAGAAAGAAGCTGTGGTTTAGAGAAAGTAAATTAAAAAACGTTTGCCCATTTTGAAGAGCAGCATTCGCCAAGTGATTCCTTCTAGCAATATTATAAGGACCTGTAGAAGCAATGATATGACTCAGAGGCCAGCCGCTGTCACACACATAACCGCCTGCACAAGTAACTGTCCAAATCGGCAAAGCACCATGGCTTCCTTTTCCCAAGGCTGCCTTTCTCCTACTAACAAAGGGGTTTCTACAAATCATATTTCTAAAAAAAATGATAAGAAATAGGAAAATCTACCACCATGGAGTTGGAATGAGATAAGAAAAATAAGCAGTCGAGATCCTGGCCTAGCGATGGAGAAAGAAATTAAAAACCTGATATGTTTCATAGGTAGAGAGATGAACATGGAGGATAAAGAATACAGAAAGTTTCTTTAGGGCTGAAGTACACACACACACAAAAACACATAAAACACAGTAAAATATTCAAGGCCACAGAGAAGATCAGCAAAGGATGTCTTCATTGTGCTAATAAATGTTTATAGAATTGCCGATCAAAGTTTCTTCAGGAGGACTTCTTTATTAATTCTTCAGATACTCAAACATCTTTGTTAGTGTATCTGTCATCCTAACAAAGTCATCTTTTGTATTGTTATTGAGCAAAGATATTCTTAAAATTCAAATGCTATATGCAAAGTGGTTGAAAGGAAATGGTCTGTAGAAAGCAGACAGCTCACTGCTTGAAACACCATTAAAACATTGCTTACTTCCCCCTCAAAAAATGTTACAGTATGATGGCACATGCCTATATTCCCAGTACTTGGGAGGCTGAGACAAGAATAATACAGGTTCAAGGACAGCCTCAGCAATATAGCAAGACTCAGTAACCCAGTGAGACCCTGATTCAAAACAAAAAATAAAAAGCACTGGGTGTGATTCAGAAGTAGAATGTTTCTGGGTTTATTCCCCAGCAACAACTAAAAAATCTAGGAGACCAGGAAAGTAGTCCAATGGTAAAGCACTTCTCTAGCACACATGAGGTCTTAGGTTAGATCCTCAGCAAGAACCACACACACACACACACACACACACACACACACACACACACACGCACGCGCAACAAAAAACAGTTATACCATATTTATCTAGAAAGAGAACATCAATTCACATACGGAAGAGCATGGCTTAACTATTAGTCCTGCTCATTGGTAACTAAATCCTGAAATAAGTTATTCCAACTCTCTGGCCTTGTTTTAAAATGGAAGCATGATGAAATGGACATCAGTTAATATCTATAGAACACACAGCACAATTCTCAGGGTATAATTGTTTCTTTTCTCCTTATTCATTTACATAGAGTTCCTCACTGTCATTATCACCAACATCATCCTTGTAGTCACCACCCCACCGCTGCCACCATAGCCAGCTATATGCAAATTGCTTTTCACACCTCCATTATCAAGCACAGCAGATGGAGTACTCTAGTCCCTATTTGTTCATTCTAAAGTACCTGGCCTCTTCCCTACACCTATTTCCTCTATGAATAAAATTTCTCCCACAGATATCCCTTCACTTTTGACTGAAATTTCATAGCAAAAAAAGCCAAGGCCTTCAAAGGTGTGAGAATGAATTATCCCCTCTCATGGAAACCAGGTAAGGAATTTTGAGTTTTCTGAATTTCACTAAGCCTCTTCCAGAGAGTCAGGAAAGAAGGCTGTTTGAGTCTAGGACCTGCTGACAGAGTGGCAAAGCCCAGGTGGAGAGGAAAGGCACCTGCTGGGGATGATTAGGGCCCAAGGGAAGAGAGAAAACACTTCCCGAAGCAGCTGGAAGTCAATTACCAGTGCTGACAAAGGATGAAAATTTGGAATATTGTTTACAAAATTAAAGAAGAAATACCTCTGGAGTTAGGGTCTTTTTAAATCAGCATGTTTTGTTTCCCACTTAAAATCAAATGTTTCAGAATCTCAAAAATGGCATCCCCAAACTTACTACCCAGATGTGCTCACACAGGTGCACAAAAACGTTTAGACAAGGAGATTTGTCATGACGTATTTTTTTCTAGGAGCAAAAGATTAAAAAGAAGCTGAATGTTCCTGAACGTTCACCAGTAAGAAACCAGTTAACATGCAGCTTGTCCACTACTACAAAATACTCCACACGGAATTAAAGAGTGAAACAGATCACCATGTGCTGATATGGACAGACTTCAAGGCCTGAGATAGTTCACTGTAAAATGAAAAAAAAAAAAAAAAAGAGCCTCTTCCAGGCAGACCCAGGTCCACCAGGGAACGGTTTATGGAATTTCTGCTTACCATTCCCCTCTGCCAAATACCTTGTGCACAGCCATATATATTGCAACTCCACTAAGATATAATAAGAGAAAAAAGAGAGGAGGGTGTAATTTGATACGATGTGTGTTTCAAAGAGCATACGTACAAATATCGAATGTGTCCTTTAATGCACACAATATTTCTGAAAGAATATTTTTAAAATTAGTAAAAATGGTTGCCTCTAAAGAGAAGAAATGAGGGCTGAGGGTGGAGGTTGACTTCTCATCACATTTGTTTGTAAATTTTGTAATTTTTTTGTATCACAGTCATGTAATTTTCTAACAGCATACTCAGAGGCTGCTGAGGCAAAGGGCCAGGGCTTTTGCTGCCAAGCTACCTGTACTCCTGGTCACCTGCACTTGTCAGCAGGCAGCACACAAGGGTGCCATGACCTTGTTCTGCCCCGGTAGAAGCAGTTCTGTGTGAAGTGTAGATTTTTAAAGTTTATGTTTTGAACTGGAACACACTTTACTTTTTGTTTTGTTTTGCTATACCCCCCCAGCCCTTTTTATTTTTCCTTTTTTTCTTTTGTTTTGTTTTGGTTTTGATACTGGAGATTTAACTGCGCAGCATTCTAACTCTGAACTACATACCTCTATCCCTTTTTACTCTATTTTTAAACAGGGTCTTGCTAAATTACTGTTCACTGGCCTCAAACCTGCGATTCTCCTGTCTCAGCCTCCCAAGTATGGGGATTAATAGGCATATTACATTGTGCCCAGCTCAATTTATCTTTTATTTCTCACTAAATTGCAGAAGGCCTCGCTAAGTTGCTAAGGTAGGCTGGCCCCAAACCCACCTTCTTGTCTCAGTCTCCTAGGTATGGGATCACAGGCATACGCCATCACGCCTGGTTCCTTGTTTTATCAGTTGATATCCTTCACAGTGGGTGACAGCCGGGATCTTAGGGACATAGTAGCAGGGGCTGTGTTGCCTTTGCTTGGTATTATCTTCACCGATACTGTGCTAGCTGCTAAGCCCTACATGGTCACAGCCCTCTCTGTCATCAGCAATGCCGGTCATCTGTACATCTCTCTTTCATATCTATTTGAATGACACATGGGATGAACACGGGGGGCTTACCATGTCCAAGTGGGACTCAATGGCAGAGAGAACGCATTAGGAGATGCTTGTGGGGAATCCAGCTTATGTTAATCAAACAGGATTTGGATGATCATAAATGCATGGGAAACAGGAGAGTGAAACCAAAGAAGTCCAGGGATGGCCACCTCATTCCCCACAGGCTTGAACACAAGAAATAACTAGTCTTATCATTTTAGACACAATGGGAAGTAATCCACAGCTGAAAATCTGGTTTATTCAGATAAATCTATCACATAAAGGTGAAGACAGCAACAATTCACCAGCATTAAAAGACATTACTCGGCATGATTACGAAGGCTGGCATTTTGTAAACTTGTGCTGCTCTTCCGGGGCTGATGGCACTGTTTAAAATCCCCAGACCTACAGAGGGAGATAAAAATGTCTTTGATTCTCCAGAGAACTCTAGGTTGGCTGGCGGCCAGCTGCTGCTAAGACTGCTTTTTATTAACCATCCCACCAGCATGTCTGTTCGTCGTCCCCTTAAACAAGCAGACCACCTGGATGTTGGTGAGACTCTGGTGGTTAGACATTCAGGTGAGTGGCTGGAAGGCGGAGGGGACCAGAACTCCTGACCTTTCTCTCCGGCTGAATTAACACTGTTTGGTGAATACAATTAATCACAGGGAAAGAAGATGCACTCAGGAGCTAAAGTCTCTGCCTTCTTAGCTTCTTCTCTTTACTCTGTGAAAAACTATTTTAAGATTAATTGGACTTTTATCTGAAACGCCCAGTTGCATGACCCTGACTTTGCTCTGTGCTGAGCACACGGAAGCACAATTATTTCCTGCTGAAGGTCAGGTACACAGTGATATTTGAAAACAATTCATCATCAGGCCTTAAGCAAGTGAGAAGAGCATTCTGCTTCCTCCTTTCCTTGTGTGGAAAACCATTTTCAGCTTCAGATTAAGTGAAAATTTAAGGTCTAGTAGCGATGAGCCTGTCAAACAGTGACTCAATTATATGTCCTTTGCAGATGAGTTTGGTCAAAGCTGATTTTATGTAGAATTATTTTGGATCCTCTAGCACTGAGGCTACAAAAAAATTATTTACTATCTCAGTTGATATCTCAGCAAAAAAAACTTTTCTTCTTTCTTCTCAACTTGATTCCTTTGAAAAGGTTTATTTTCCAAAGAATATTAATTGGAGTTTGGCCATCATTAACTTCTGATTCTAGCAGCTAGTCTGCTAATTTAACTGCCAGAGCACTGCTAATTTAACTGCCAGAGCAGTTATTAAGCATATATATGGTCAAGGCATTATGCTATGCCAAGTAAGTCAAGCAAAGGAATAAATCTAAGACTAATGGAATTATTACTATTATTATTAGTATTAGTATTAGTATTTGGTCTGGGGATTAAACCCAGGGGTGTCCTACCTCTGAACTACACCTTTAACCTCTTTTGTTTTCTGGGTCTTGCTAAGTTGCTGAGGCTGGCCTCGAACTTTTGATCTTCCTAACTCAGCCTCCCAGGTATTGGGTTTACCAGTTTGAGCCACCATATCCAGCAGACAAGTTGAATTTTACAAACCTCATCACTGAAGGTCTTAAACAGAAACATGATCATTTTCTGACGTAGTTTAATGAGAGGCTTCCTATTCAATCTTTATCAGATCATATACTTAACACCTTTTTCCTTACTAGGAATTTATTTTGACCATAAAACAAAACATTATCTTTCTTATTATGATTATCAACAACAGCAAACTCTTATGAGATGACCATTGCCAACAGAGTATTGTGCTGAGAAAATACAGAACAACAAAGCTGCTGTTTACAAGGAGTTAAAATCTAGTGGAGACGTCAAAGGTACAAGAGGAAAGGGGAAACTCGATAGAAAGGGGTCACATAAGGGATTCTTTCCTGCATGGACTTGCTCTGTACCCTGTTCATCATAATGGTTACAAGAATGTACACAAAGCATGTGCAAAACCTCACTGGACTGCAACAAATAAAACTAGCTTCATTCCATATAAAATATTTTTTATTTTAAATGCAGAAGAGAAATGTAAGAGATTTACCATAAAGCTAATGAAACTAAGTCTCTTGTAAGGCCTTGTGCCTATTTTGATTCCTTTTCATAGAGAGAGCCATACTTCACACTTTGTAAGCTTTAACACCAACAAAACTTGGCTCAGCCCTTGGAGGTATGACCCTAAAGTAATTGAATTTCTTTCTCTAAGCCAAATATAAGAAAAGTTAAATAGCAATATGAAACTATACACGGTAGGAATTCAAAATAAAGAATGAGGATAAGGCAGGTCAGTGGGATTGGGGTTAGATGTCCATAGACCGACTCCATCCTTGATGTTGGCTTGCTGAGAGCTTTTACTTCATCACTCCCACCCCCGTTGTCTCCTACATGTGGGCAAGCTAATGAGAAACATGAGTGCCCTCTCCTTTAGTGCTGACAGTAAATTCAAGCCACACAAGCCCCAAGGAACCCTAAACCCAGCCACACTCCCTAATCATATAGACGCTAAGCCATTCTTTTTCCCACTCTCTCAAGACATATTTGGACCACCCTGGGAATCTGGTTTGCTCTCTACATACAGACTGGTCCTGTGAGTAATAGACCTTCTCATATCCTTTTGGTAAGTGTGTGGCATTATCAGTTTAGACAGCCAAACCCAATGTGAGGTAGAAACCAGACTTTGGGTGGTAGGTCCATCTAGTTCTGTTTTTGCAACACTATCAAAATTTTACATAGGAAAAAGGAGGACACTTAAGGGAGTAAAATTGCTTGTGAAAAGAAATGAAGGTAGAAATAAGAAAAATAGTGTAATCAAAACTACAAGTTTGCATAGAATAATCAGAAAGGTGACTATAAGGTGAAAGTACTAGGAAGGGGGTCACCAAACAAATAAAAACGTGTAATTTTATCTTTTATAAAGTCAGAAATGCCAAAGATTTTTTAAATAAGGAAATAAAAGTAAAATAAATATTTTAAGATTTTATATCTACCTTAAAATACAGGATCAATTGGAGGGACAGACACTGACAAAAATTAGTAGGGAAAGAAAATTCCATAAATAGTTTAGGACTATTGATGACTATAATGGGGGTATATAATATACTAAAATAAACACCAGAGATAAGCTTTTACATTTTTTAAAAATCTATCCTTATTTAGGAAAAACTTCCTCGGGATAAAACAAGGGGAAAAAATTGAAAAGGAAAATATGAATAGATTTGGCTAGGTAAAAATATTAAGCTCCTATATATCCTAAAGTATTGTTAAAGTTTAGAACTAGAACGTACCCAAGGGCTCATGTGTTGAGGGCATGGTCCCCAATGCAGCCTCGTTCAGAGGTAGGATAATTGGATCATGAGGCTCTGACTTCATCAGTGGGCCAATCCGTTCATCTATAAATATAGATTGGACTATAGGGAAGTGGTAAAAAGTTTAGGAGGTAAGGCCTAGATGGAAGTTGTCACTGGAGGCTTGACCTGGAAAGATATATCTTATCCCTGGAACTTCACTGCTACCCCAACTTCCCAATCCTGGCTGCCATGAATGAGCAGTTTTGCTCCATCCCTGCCCCTCCATGATGCTCTGCTTCAGCATAGGCTCACAGCAATGAGGCCAAGTGTCTTTGAACTGAAACAATGAAGCAAAATAAATCTTTCCTCATTTAAGTTGTTCTCAGGTATTTTGTCACAGCAACAGAAAGCTAATGCAAGTACAAAAAATTATAACAGCAAGTAATAAACTAAAGTCTTGAGATTAATGTGATAAAATTTTTAGGCCATTGATTTATAAATAATCATGAATGGTATTAAAATCTTGACAAATAAATGGGCAATGGACATGAGTAATCTAGACATGGAAATACAAATGATAAACATATGTCCAAATGTTTAATATCACCATTAAACAAATGTGAATTGAAATAAGATGCTCTTATGTATTACATTAGTGATTATTTTAATATTATTTATTGTTGATGAAGCTGGGTTAGAATTGGCATTCTTACATACCTCTGGTATTTTAAAAAACCTTTCAGGCAAGTATTTTATCAATAGACATCAAAATAAAAATGTAGTGCCCTGCTGGGTATGGTAGTGCATGTCCATAATCCCAGTACTTGGGAAGCAGAGACAATAGGCTCATGGTTCAAGGACAGCCTCAGAAATTTAGTGATATCCTGTTTCAAAATAAATAAAATAGGACTGGGGTGTAGCTTGGAAGTAAAAGTTCTCTAGGTTCAACTTTCAGTACCAAAAATATTTAGTGCCCTTTATTTTGCTTGTTTATAGTTTACCTTCTATAAATCAGGTTAAGGATATAACCAGAAACACAAGGGATATAAATAGGACATCTCCTGAGTAATAAATACAAATAACTAGTGAGTTATTTTAAGTTCTGTATCACTGAAATGTTCACCATGAGTCATAACAGCAAAGTCTAGAAGCAACACAATGTTTAAAGAAAAATTGAATTATGACATATTACTTCCAGTTGCAAGATGGACAGTAAGTGCTCCCTTTTCACAACATCCAGGAGGAAAAGTAAAGAAATTCAAGGGCCATCTTTGATAAAGCTAGAAGATAATTTGTATTTATTTCTCAGTGCTCTGTAACAAATTACTGCAAACTAGGGGACTTAAAAGAGAAGGAGTATATTCTTTCACAGTTCTGGATGTCAAAAGTCCAAAATCAAGGGGATGCAGGGACATGCTCCCTCCTAAGATGAAAAAAATAAAAGAAAGTTATCAAAGAAAGATTAAAAGTTCTTCAGACTCTTGGGAATGAATCTACTGAGTTGAAAGCCAATAAAATGAATGAAAGAAAGGTCTGCATTTTTAGGCACCTTTAAAATATTGAAACCAGACTTCTGCCAAGCTCAATGGTTTACAACAATAGTTCCAGGTACTAAGGAGGCTGAGGTAGGAGGATTGCAAGTTCAAGGCCAGCCTGGGGAACTTAGTGTGATTCTGTCTTAAAGTAAAAAATAAAATGGGCTTGGTTTGTAGCTGAGTGATAGAGTGCCTCGGGGTTCTATCTCTAATACAAGAAGGGAGGAAAGAACTAAGGAATGGGATGAGTATGTGAGGATAAAGACTTTATAACATAATAGTTTTTATTTTTTAGAGCAGTTTTAGATTTTTGGAAAAAGTCAATAGAAATCACATAGAATTCCCATCCTTCCTTTTCCTCCAATTTTTTCTACCCCACACATACACAATGTTTCTTGTATTATTAATATTAGTTTGATATATTTGTTTCAGTTGAATGAATATTGATACATTATTTTTAAATAAAGTTTGTAGTTTAGATTAGTATTTAATCTTTATAGTATACTCTTCTATGGGTCTTGACAAATGTATACTAATATGTATACACCATCATATATTCTATGGAATAGTTTTTCTGTTTATAAGCCATTTGTCTTCTATCCATTCACCTCTTTCCCACTCTTAACTTCTCCAAGCCCTGACAACCACTAATCTTCTTATGGTTTTATGTTTTCCAGATCATGTAGTTGGAACCATGCAGTACACGGTCTTTTCAAACTAGCTTTTTTTCACTTAGTAATATGCATTTGAATTTCCTCCATGTTTTTTCATAACTTTTCAAAAGAAAAAAATCTTACTTCTTTTTGTTACTATTTTATGGATAGTCCACAGTATATGTATCGATTCACCTATGGAAAATTACCTTGGATTCTTCCACATTTTGTCAATAATACAGTTTCTGCAAATATTCACACACAAATTTTTATGTGATCCTAAATCATTTCAGGTAGGCATGGTGGTGTATGCTTGTAACCCCAGTATTTGGAAGGCTGAGACAGGAGGATTGAAAGTTCTCGGCCAGCCTCAGCTACTTAGTGAGGATCTCCAAACCTAGTGAGACTCTGTTTCAAAATGAAGGATTAAAAATGGGGCTGGAACACTTGGCGTGGTGGCACACACTTGTAATCCCCATGCTTGGGAGGCGGAGACAGGAGGATAGCACGGGTTTAAAGCCAGCCTCTCTGGCTTAAAAGACCCTGTTTCCAAATTTTAAAAAATATATATAAATAGGTCTGGGAGTGTAGCCCGGAGGTAGAAGGGTTTCCAGAAACCCCAGTGCCACCAAAAAAAAAAAAAAGAAAGAAAAGAAAAATGGGGCTGGGGGTGTAGCTCAGAGGTAGAATGCCCCAGTTTCCATTTCTAGTAACACACACACACACACACACACACACACACACACACACACACACTCAAAGTCTTCATTTCATTAGGGTAAATATCAAGGATCATGATTGCTAGATAGTATGATAAGGCTATATTTAGTGTTATAAGAATCTGCCACACTGTCTTCCAAAGTGGCTGCAATCTTTTGCATTCCCATTAGCAATGAACAAGTGTTCTGATGCTCCACTTCCTTGACAATAATGTGTTATCAATGTTTTGGATTTTAGACATTCCAGTAGTAGTACAGTGGTATTTTATATTGTTTAATTTATAATTTCTTATAAACTGGGAATAGTGGTATACATTTTTAATCCTAGTACTTGGGAGGATGAGACAGAAGGATCACAGGTTTGTACAAGACCAGTTTCAGAAACTTATGAGGGCCTCAGCAACTTCATGAGATTCTGTATCAAAATAAAGAATAAAAAATCAGGCTAGGGCCAGGCATGGTGGTGCACACTTGTAATTCCAGTATTTGGGAGGCCGAGACAGAAGAATCTGGGTTAACATCCAACCTCAGCTACTTAGTAAGGCCCTTTGCAATTCAGTGAGATCCTGTTTCAAAAGGAAGAATAAAAATAGGGCTGTGATAGGTAGGAGGTAGAATGCCCCTGGGTTCTATCCCCAATACTAAAAAAAAAAAAAAAAAAAAAAAAAAAAAAAAAATCAAGCTTGAGTGGAGCTCCCTGTTTCAAAATAAAGAATAAAAAATAGGGCTGGCATTGCTCGGAGGTAGAATGCCCCTGGGTTCCATCCTAAATACTGAAAGAAAAGAAAAAAGAAAAAACAGGCTTGGGTGGAGCTCAGAGGCAAAATTTCCCTGGGTTCAATCCCCAGTATAACATCAACAACAAAAAAAATTGTAAGTCTTTAATGACATATGATATTGAGCTTTATATGCTTATTTTATATATATATATATATATACATATATATATACATATATACATATATATGTGTGTGTGTATGTGTGTGTGTATATATATATATATATATATATATATATATATATATATATATATATTGCAAATGGAGACTGAAAATAAGCAAACAGGCAGGAGTAGCAATGTTCCTATCTGATAAAGCAGACTTTAAGCTAAAACATATTCGAAGAGATAAAGCAGGTTACTTTCTATTCATAAAAGGAATATTCCAGCAAGAAGAGGTAATAATAACAAACATTTATGCCAAATCGTGGTGCACCCCTTTTATAAATAACTTCTTCAGGACAACAGGTCTCAATAGACTCAAATACAATAATATTGGAAGACTTCAACACACCACTAGATCAAGTTTCCAGGCAAAAGATGAGTAAAGACTATCCAGACTAAACACTATAAACCAAACAGACCTGATAGATATATATAGAATAACATGAATAGCTGAATATATATTCTTCTCAGCTGCTCATGGAACCTTCTCCAAAATAGACCATATCCTGGGCCACAAAGCAAATACCAGCAATTGAACAAATGTAATATAATTCCCTGCATCTTTTCAGATCCATAATGAAATGAAAGTAGAAGTCATCAACAGGAAGACCAAAAGAAATTACATAAATACATAAAGACTGAATGGTACAGTTTTGAATGAGGACTGGATTAGAAAAAAAAATAAGGGGAGAAATAAAAAATCCAAGAATTAAATGAAAATAGAGACAAAACATACTAAAGTGTATAGAACACATTGAAGATCTTTTTTTAAAAAAAATGTGTAGCTCTGAGTTTCCACATAAGAAAAACAGAAAGTCACCAAATATACAACCAAATAACACACCTCAAATACCTCAAAAACACAGGAACAAACAAATCCCCAAGCCAGAAGAAGGCAGGAGATAGTTAAAATCAGAACAAAAAGAAAAGCAGTACAAAACAAAAACTGATTCTTTGAAAAGATTAACAAGATTGATAAACCCTTAGCCAACCTAACCAACAGAAAGACAGAATCAACCCAAATCATTACAGTCAGATGTGAAAAAAAGAAACACTACCACAGACAGTGGGGAAATCTAGATCATATAGAAGTTATTTTGAATTTATACACTACTAAACTGGAAAACATGGAGGAAATCAATAGACTTCTAGATACATACAATCTCACTGTGTAGCTGAGGCTGGCTGTGAACTTGCAATCCTCCTGTCTCAGCCTCCCAAGTCCTGGGATTACAAGCATGCATCACCATGCCTGGATTTAGAATACATTTTTTTAAAAACATTAAAGGTAGTCATCACTGTATGGCAAGCCAATAATGAATTTAACCTAATTTTTATTTGACCACATAGAAAACTATATAATCATCTTATGGAGTTATTAGAATGCAGGAAGACTTAGTTGTCAAAGAAATTAAACAAATAAAAACAACAATGATTAACTCAAGAAAAAATACACAAAAAACAAAGCACAGTGGCACACACTTATAATCCCAGCCTTTGGGAGGCTGAGATGGGAGGATCGCAGTTCTTGGACAGCCGCAGCTACTTAGTAAGGCCCTTTGCAACTTAGTGAGACACTGTTTCAAAATAAAGAATAAAAATATAGGGCTGGGAGTGTAGCTCAGAAGTAGAATGCCCCTAGGGTCCACCCCCAGTACTACACACACACACACAAAAAAAAAAAAATACACAAGAAAAAATATAAACATAGTATGTTACTTACATTTTTTGATACTGAAGTTTGAACCCAGAGGCATTTTTTTCAAGCTACACTTCAGCCGTATTTTATTTTTTATTTTGAAACAGGGTCTCACTAAGTTTCTGCAATCTTCCTATATCAGCCTCCCAAATAGTGGGCTTACAGACATGTCCCACCATACCAAGCCTGATATATTTTGTTTAACTATCCACTATGAGATACATTCTTTTTCTAGAAAGAGAATTTTTGAGAACTTTTCTGACCTTCAATTACAATGGAAATGGCTGACTTCCAATTAGTATTCACAAATAACTGATGTGTCCCAGATCAAGGTAGCCTGTAAGATACAAATTGTGTTGCATTGGATTACAATTTATTCTTTTGTGGGCTTTCACCTCGCCTACTCCTGCAGAGAGCTCCATCCATAGAATTTCTGAGTGTTCCCAGAGTCTATAGTGAACGTGCCCAGGATTGGTCCTCTCTGACATACACAAGGCTGCTATTTTCCCTGGGTGGAGCTTCACCAGGCACCTCTGACACCCTGCAAGAGCCCTGGGGGCATAAAGGTGAGGTACTGCCCCGTGAATTGTGAAGCTGTTAACCCTCCAAAACTCTCTGCCCTCTCCCTATCCCAGGTTACAGTTTTTTAAGGGCTATGAGAGCAATTCTGCCTGGGTCCTGGGTTATTAGAGATACTGAGGTTAAAATAGCCCTTTCAAGGCTTCCTTTACTTGCTTATAAATGTAAAATTCTCTCTATATCTATCTTTCTCTGTCTCTGTCTGTTTTCTCTCTCTCTCTCTCTCTCTCTCTCTCTCTCTCTCTCTCTCTCTCTCTCTCTCTCTCTCTCTCTCTCTGCAGGAATCAGAGCACAAAACTGGGCCAAGGAAAAACATTCCACATAACAGATGTTTCCCTTACTCCCCTTATTGCCTAGAGCTCTAGGTGTGAGCCACTTTCCAGACTGACTCCCTCAAAGATCTTTCCTTGGAGTTCCTTCCTTAGGGGTTCTTGGAACTCCTGTGTCAGTAAAGAGTCTGATTGGGATCCCCTGCAGACTTGGGGAAACAGTCATGTTTGAATTCAGAGCAGAATGTAGAAAGATGCTATTTACCCACGTGGTGTATATGAGGACACTGCTCCAGGTCACACCTCTAGGTAAGTAGCAGTCTGACTCCAGAAGCAGCGTACCCAAGTCACCACTCTTTCCACGGGAGTATCTGCTTCTCTATTCAAAAGCCTCCCGGGCAATTCAACCTTCCTGGGCTCCCCAGCAGGGCTGGGACTCTGCCTCTTTCCTATTCCCTCAGCACTTGAGCTCGGGAGAGCATCACGTGGCCTGCTCCTTCTTCCAGCCAGTGATTAATGTTCGCTTCTCTCACTAGAGCATCAGCTCTGGAGAGATGAGACCCCGCCTGGCTGATCTTCGTGTTTGCTGCAGCACTTGCTGAAGCACCGTGCAAAGGGAAAATGTTCAGCCTACATCTCTGTCAAGTCGCACTGGCACTCTGATGAGCACTTAGTGGTCATGCAATGATCACTGGATGCTTATAAAATCCATAGGCGATCTCATCACAGAAGACCCTGTAGCAGAAAATATCTGCTTAAACCCTATGAAATGGCCAATTTTTATAAGCGAAATTGTGCAATTATTGACACTTTCACAGGAGTCGATTCAACATAAGAAAAATAAGCTTGCTGGAATAGCCAATAAACCTTGGAAAGTATTCCCTTGGAAGGTTTTTACAATGCCCTTGCCTTGGATATTTTATTATCTACCTAAAACTGTTAAGAATTTTTTTTCAAAATACCCAAAAAGTCCAAATTCTAGGCTATAAACCTTCCAGTAGCCCCAAACCCAGACAACAGAAATAAAATTTGATTCCAATGACTTTGCTCAGCTATGAGTCCCTAGAGTCGTGTGCACAGGGCTCATTATTAAGAGACCACCAGAAGAGAAAGTGATTGGCCTCAGCTGACTCTTCATCTTGGCAGGAAAGCAGGCTAGAAAGTACTCTGCAGTCTGGCAAGTTGGATGGCTACACACAGGAAATCTCCTCTGCTCCCTGTATCCTCCCCTGTTCCCTGGTATCAATTAGAAGATTGATGTGCCTGCATATTGATGCTCTGTGTACCATACTGACCTTTGGAAGGGGTGTCAGGGTTTAGTCCAGTAGAGGAGAATGTTCTTGAGCTGGCAGTTTTCTTTAGCGCAGCTGGAGCCTCTGGGAGTGAAGACAGCTAGCTCACTAGCTGACATTGTAATTTATCCACACTTCACCTGAAAACAGTATCAATTCTTTGAGCTCTCTGGAGACCCTAGCCTGGAAAAAGGCCCAAGACGCCTGTCACACCAAACAATGCCTACCATATTTTATTACAGGGGATGAAACATAAGACTTTATGCTCCATTTACAGAAGGTTTCGTTTTCACTGCAGGAAAGGGTTCAACATTGTGATATTATATCTTGTTCTTTCTTATTTTTAATATAAAGAGCCTTAAAATGCCCCACTTCCATCCCCCATGCCACTGCCCCAGGCACCTAGAAGCTATATTATCAGATTTTACAGTCTGAGATGATGTGGTATTGTGAGAGTGTCGATATATATATATATGTAGTGTGTGTGTGTATATGTTTTTTAAATAAAACTACAGCCTGATAAAAAGAAGAAGTTTGCTCTCTAGTGGCTGACTTACAAAAGGCTCTGCAAACCACACGATGTCTATGTAACAAGGTCTGATTAGTTCTTTTGTTTTAATTGATTTTTAAAATTCCTCTTCCTCTGACAAACAACACCACAGCAAGTGTTTTGTGGGTATTTTTCCTATTAAAAATTTTCCTAACATTAAGCCGTTTCAATTCTAAGTTCTTAGAGCAGCAGTTAGGTTTCTGGTATTTTATTAGCCTATTGTACCTTCAAAGAGCTCTATGGATTGGTTTAATATCATATAATTAATGTCTATTAGAGACACATTGCCCAATAATATAATATCATTAGAGCTTTTAAAACCATTTTAACTCTTTTCAGAGAGATTATATAAATTCAGGGAGAAATGGTATAATTATTAATATGATACTAATTAATATCATTTTATTACTCCTTTTTCTACACCAACTCAATTTACAAAATCTTTCTATACAATGAATTGTAAAGCAAGGAAAAATGTATTCCACATACTTCTTTTTTTAATCACCCACCTCCTGGCGTGTTTTTATTTCCCACTTTATTCTCCCACTAATCTATTCCTTTCTCTCCAAATCCATACTACGTTTTTCAACTCTTTTCAGTAGCCTCTGTCAAATCACAGGAAACTGAACAACACCATAGGCCCCTGAAGTTTCAGTCTTCAATTCTTAAGAAAAAAAAAAGAAAAAAAAAGGGAGGGTTACCTAGGAAGCTTCACACCTACACAATAATAAATACTTGAAAGGATTTTCAGACCCATAAATTTTTTGCTCTTACTTTTCCTATGAGAAAGGAACCAGACAGCATGAAGAATCAAGCTTTTCAGGAGGTAGGGACCACAGTGGAAGTAAAGTACTAGAGAATGCAAAGAAGGGAGCTTTATGAGGGCGGGAGTGACAGCGTCAGGGACAATGGAAAGAACTGTTAAGAAAGGGAATGATGTCATCTGACTTACATTCTTGAAAGTTATTCTGGTTATTCTAAACAGAGAAAACTGCCACAATGAAGCTAGGAATGGTGGCACACGCCTGCAATCCAGTACTTGGGAGGCTGAGACAGGAGGACTGCAGGTTTGAGGGCAGCCTTAGCAAGTTAATCAAAAGAGGGGAGGACTCAGAAATAGAATGCCCCTGAGTTCAATCCTCAATAACTGAAAACAAAAACCAAAACAATAAGAGAAGATCCAGTCACAATGAGGACAAGGATTGAAACAGGGTCGCTTCTTTGAAAAAGGTTTCCAGTTTTGCAGTGGAGCTGCAAAGAATGAATGAATTTCCAGCTTGTCTTGTTGGTGGAGCTAAGTGGTAATGGAACAAAGACAGAGGGGGGTGATGGCGCCACTTCAGGGAATTAGAAAGCCTGGAGAAAAGGCTGTTGCAGAGGCGAGGGGCGGTGGGAACAGAGGTCTGTCTGTCTGCCTGTCTGTCTGTCTGGGTGGCTCCTGGTTCAGTCTGGGTGTCCGCTCGACAGGAGATGCCGGATGATCTCTGTCACATGGGGACATCTGAGCAACCGAACCTTTCATAGTTAGAAATCTGAAACTTGGGAGAGAGGCCAGGACTGGTGAGTTATGTAAATATTTGCAATACCAATGATATTTACTCATTTGTTACTTACTAGTTAATTAGAATTAATTTTGTGATATTGAGGACTGAATCCAGAGTCATTCTGCTAGAACTCTGGGCCGTGCCCCAGCCCTTTTTTTAAATTCTTTTTTGTTGAAACAGGGTCTGGCTACAATGCTGAGGCTGTCACAGAACCTGGGATGTCCCTATCTCGGCCTCTCAAGTACTGGGATTACAGGTGTGTGCCACCACGTCTGGCAACAAATGATATTTAAAGCCCTCCAAGGAGAAAATGTGGAGAGAGAAGTAGAGAGGCCAGTCCCTGGGGAACAGACATTTGAGGAGAAGAGGGGAGCACCATCAGCCGGGAGGAGTGAGCAGACACGGGCGGTGGTGAAAACAGAAGGCAGGGTGGGGGCTGGAGAGAGGCCGGCGGGCAAGGGGGCACCAGGCCTGATACCACTGAGGTCACAGGCAGCCTTCAAGGAACCTTTGCGGGGAGCGATGGGGACAGAGCCCCTCTTATTCTTGCACCAACTTCGAATGGAGGCCTAGAGAATTCTTTCTCAATGCAAATATCCAAACAGAAAAAATAACCAAGTAATTGGTACTGAGTGGAAGGTTCTCTGCTGTCTAGTTGATCGTTAAATTAGAGTCAATTTTTTTTAACCTGGAATAATCTTCTTTGAACACTTTTAAAGCAAAAATGAAGTCATAAAAAGATTCTCGGCTGTTAGAAACTAAGTGATATATATATATATATATATATATATATATATATATATATATATACACTATTTTACAAAGCAAATCACCTTCCCACAAATTGGATGATAAAGGGAAGCTGATATAAAGGAGAAAATCACTAAGGAAAGAAGAATTTGACCTGGAGAGTATAAGGAGAAACAAGAAAGAGAGAAAGAGTAATAGGGGGAAAGTACCTTGGGGAAGAAAGTACATAAAAATAGAAAAGAAATAAGGATAAACTTTTTTTTTCCTTCAGACATAGCCCAAAATGAAATTTGAACTACCTGCTAACTTCAGAGAAATAGAACCAGACAGAATAAATATGGAAAATATTTCTATTTCAGATTATGCCAAGGATTGGGAGAAGAAAAGAGAATAACACATTAAACAGAAGAAAATAATTATAATGTCAATAAATGGGCTAGAGAAGCTGCCTTATTTCTATTTGAGGGGAGTCCCAAAAAAATCACAAAGTGTGTGTGTGTGTGTGTGTGTGTGTGTGTGTGTGTGTGTGATTGAAGGTGTTCTACCTCAGAGATACATCCCCAGCCCTTTTATTTTTTTCCTTTTAAAACAGTCTCGCTAGACTGCTTGAGTCTCACTAAGTTGCTGAGGCTAGTCTTGAACCTGTGATCCTCCCGTCTCATCCTCCCAAGTACTGGGATTACAGGTATGCACCACCATGCCTGGCTCACACCGCTATTTGTAACACACACATCCTAATCCCCCTTACAGGTTAGTTTCTGCACAACCCATTTCTTGTTAGGCTATGGGAATCCCCAGAGAAAACTCAATTCTAAACCAAAGAAAAATCTAATAAGAGTCCAGTCCTCCCCACCTTTTTTTTTTTACATTAATGTGTTGATTTTTTGAATAACTTGAATAGGCATACTTTGAAAACACATAATAAGTAATACCAAAGGAACAAAAAAGCCTTTTGATTCTGCTCTCCCACTGCTGTGATAGGCCTTTGTTCAGCTCACACTGCAGTATAGGCAATTTAGTGTTTCACTATTGAAACGATGTAAAAGACCACTGGACTCCTCTGCAAATGCATGTTTGTGCTAATTCCCTGTGCCTTATAGGCTATCAGAGAGGCCAGTAAACCAGAGTCAAGTGGGACTGATTTTTCAGGTGAAAAGATGAGCCAGAACCCTCTAACCAGTCTCAAGATCACATTTCTAATTACACCCATGGCTTCCTAGGCAACACCATCCTTCACCACCCTAGCCTCTTCTCCCCAGTGCCCCCAGCTGTGGTGTGACTGAGCCCCAAGATTGGAAGCCTTTCTTTATATGGTTTCTGTCTGTGTTGAGTTACTGGTTCGCCTGACCCATTTCCCTACCACATCAGAAACTCAGAGACATAGCATTCAGGTCCCAACTTGTTTCTCTTGGTGCTTTGAGGTCACCAGTTGTTTCACTGCTATTAAAAAAAAAAAAAAGTACAGAGGACTCTAAATAAGAGTTGGAAAAGGGGTCAGACATCTCGACTCCCTGTACTGAAGAAGAACATGCATGGTCAGTGAAGGCCAAATGTGTTTCCCTTCTGAATAAGATGATGGCAAAAAGTGTCCTCCAGAAGGGCAGCTACATGCAGTATATTAGCAATGACATCCCAAAAGAAAGAGAACTGAGGAAATTCCATTAAAATTGTTTCATGACTTATCTCTAATACAATTGAGGTAGGTAAAAATTAAAAAAAAAACAAACATCAATAGTATTTGGTGAACAACTTCCTAGGATAGACCAGAAATACTGCTTTTCTTGTTCCACTGTGCTCCCATTTCGAAAGCAACTAGATAGGAATCTTCATCCACAGAATCAAAGTTCTTGAGAACCCTCTGGTTTCTTACTAAATTAATTTTCAGAGGACTTCAAGCTTAGGCGATGCCAAGTCATACCGGAACCTTATGTTAGTGGATCTTTATTGAGACTTACCAGATAATTCTGGCAAGTTGATGTAAGTCTCCTCTCCAACCCTGGAGAGTTGAAAGTTAAAATAGAAGAAGCTTCAGGAGGCTTCCAGTGGTATCTCATATTGCAAATGCTTGGCCTGAAAAAGAGAAAAATGGGCAGCCCAGAGGTTAGCTACTACTTCATAGGATGACAGTAAGAGTCACATTCTCTCCCAGTCCTTATGACTTCCAGTAAACATCTGATTTCCCTCAACATTTATACATCGTGATTTCTATGGTTTTGGATGTTTACATTTCAAAATGACATTAAGAAGAAATAGACATGAGGATGTGGGAATCCAGAAAAGGTCAAGGAAAACATCTTTTTACAGGTCATTTGGATTTCTGAACAGTTCCAAGGGAGAAATAAGCCAGGTAAATACATGTGAGTGTTTACAGCACCTAGACAGCAGGGACAGCCCCACTGTGCCTCGGGCATAGGTAGAATCCTGGTTCACTCTCCAAATTTTGGTGGATTCTTGAGAGTACATGACTCTATATTCTGTCTCTCAAAAAAAAGGGAAGATTGAGTATAGGCTAGGGAATTTATTTGGGGGTGATGAAAGAAGGGGAAAACTCACGTCTTTTGATACACTCTTTTTACTGTTGCTAAGGAAACCATTTCTAATCCATTCACTGCACATATTTTCCCTATTTGTTGTTCTCACAAAACACACAATACCGTGGTTAAAACATGAGAGTAAAAGCCTGATAACAAGCCAGGCGTGGTGGCGCACACTTGTAGTCCCAGCGCTTGGGAGGCTGAGACAGGAGGATCGCACAGGTTTGAAACCAGCCTCAGCTACTTAGTGAGGCTCTCAGCAGCTTAGTGAGACCCTGTTTCCAAATAAGTATAAAATAGGTCTGGGAGAATAGCCCAGAGGTAGAAAAGCCCCTGGTTTCCACCCCCAGTACCACCAGAAAAAAAAAAAAAAAGAGCCTGATAACATATGATGGACACTCAGAGCTCTAAAATAAAGGGAAAAGCCAGGCATGGTGGCACACGATTGTAATCCCTGCGCTTGGGAGGCGGAGACAGGAGGATCGCGCAGGTTTGAAGCCAGCCTTGCTGGCGTAAGAGATCCTGTCTCCAAATAAATGTATAAAATAGGTCTGGGAGTGTAGCCCAGAGGTAGAAGGGTTTCCAGGAACTCCAGTACCACCAAATAAATAAGTAAACAAATAAATAAATAAATGAATAAATAAATAAATAAATGGAAAAGAGTAATGAAGTTGTCCTAAGGACCATAGACAGGTACACTTAGCAGAGATAAGACCTACTCTCTATATTTAGTGCTTACTGTCCAGCTCAAGGTTGAGAGGGATCATTTTTTTTTTAATAAATGTTCTTGAGTATCAGAAAATAAGCTTCCACTTCTGTATCCACACCTCCATCTGGCAAGATGGTAGAACTCATCTTCCATGGAATCCCACAAACAGTGGGAGCTGGCAGAGTACTAACCTGTTTGAAGCTCCTTATTTCACAGATAGGAAGCAAAGAGGCTTGCCAGGTAACATGGCCACTTCATAGCCAAACTAGAAACTCAGTAACTTTCTGATACCCAATATGGAAAACAGAATCTGTGGAGTGCTGGCTGAAATCCTAAGATTTATGAAACTTTTGGGCAACTCTTTGATATCTTTTAACTTGCCCTGCACTGAAGAAAATTTCATCTGTATTCACAGGATAGGCTTGAGAAATCATAACTCCTTGATTAATCCACCAATAAAAGCACTGAAGAGCCCCCTATGTCAGAGGAGATGACGGGATTTAAGAGTAGTTCAAATCTTACTAGAATAGATGCACTCACCGTACTTGCCCAACTCTCAAGTTGCTTTAAAGCTGGTGAAACCACAATTTCAAAGCTTTTCTTAAGTTTCTAGAAACTATTTCACTCAATTTCTGTCTCTTCCCCTTCTCTTTCCAGCTCCCTTTCCTTTAAAGGAAAGAAAAACAGCAGGGAAGAGACTGAGAGCAACCAAGAAGAGACAAAGACAAGAGCCTGTCCTATGATATGATAACATGATTGACATGGTGATGGTGGCAAACAAGAATTTTGTGCCAATTTGGCTTTCCAATGCTGAAAATCAAAGTTATTTGTGAGAAGTAGGTCAGACTGTAGTTACCTATATCTTCCCTAATGAGAAATTTCTCAGATTTCCTATTCATCAGGAGTTCTCAAATATTCTTTTGTTTGCTGAAATTATGGCATTTTCCTTTTCACAGATGGAAGTATTTTAGCACCATGGTATAGCCAGTCTGTCAAATGTCCATTGTCCTAGAAAGACAGTCCTGCAAGTGTGTGGTCTGAAATCCATGAGTCTCATTCCTCTCTATATCCTTAGTCACCCATCAATTGCACCATTAAATACACAAACACACACACACACACACACACACACACACACACACCACAAAATACCATTCTGCCTCATCCTTTTGGAATTTTGTTTTTCAAATTCAATAATCACATGGGCATGATGACATACACTTATAATCTTAGTACTTGGGAGGCTGAGACAGGAGGATGACAGGTTTGGAGCCAGCCTCAGCTACTTACTAAGGCCCACTGCAATTTAATGAGACCCTGTTTCAAAATAAAGAATAAAAAAATAGGGCTGGGGATGTAGCTCAGAGATAGAGTGCCCCTGGGTTCAATCCCCAGTTCTGAAAAAAAATCAATAATTATCCTCTATGGCATACAGGGAAAATCTCATGCACTTAAAAATAAATATAATTTAAAGTTCCCTGGATTCGATTTTTTTTTCTTTGTGGTTCTTCCCTTTATCAGGACACTTGACCTCTGGCTAATGCAAGAAGACATTCTAGATTACAAGGGGAAAAAAAAAAACTAGGGAAGTCTTGTTAAACTGAGATTTTCAATTCCTTTATTTTCTATACCTGTACTTTTTAAATGATGTGCCACCCATAATATTATCAACTGTTTGTTTGAAACATATTTATTGTACAATTTCTTGTCATTTGTTCAGAAACTTGATGTTAATCCTTAGAAAACAACTGAGAAAAAATATACCTACTTTTCAAATGTGATCAGAAGGACTATAGTTTCAAATTATAAGATCATTAAAAGATGTATCATCTTTTTGTAGGTCTGAAGATGGAACCCAGGGGCATTCGACCTCCTAGATACACCCCCTGCCCTATTTTATATTCTTTATTTTGAAATAGCATCTTACTAGGTTGCAGAGGGCCTAGTAGCTGAGGCTGTCCGTGAACCACAATCCTCAGGTCTCGCTCAGCCTCTCAAATGCTGGTATTATAAGCATGTACCACCACGCCCGGCTAAAGATGTATAATTTAAAAAGCACAAATGTATGAAAGCTTTCTTTGACATAAATTTTCTATAGAATAGTATTTTTATTTTTATAATGCTATGATTTGAATGTAACTCCCAACGTTCATGTGCTGGAAACTTAATCACAAATGCAGCAGTGTTGGGAGGTGAGACTAACGGGAAGTGTTCAGGTTACGATGGCAGATTAATGCTGATATGATAGGACTTGAGGCTGTTCGTTTCATCTGCTTTAACTCACACACTCTTGTCTGTCCTTTGGCATTCTTTCATGTTACGAGGCATCAAGAAGGCCCTTACCAGATGCCAACCCTTTCCCCTTGGACAATCCAACCTCCAGAACCATGAGAAATAAATATATACTCTGTGTGTGGGGGCACGTGTTTGCACACACACACACACACACTACTGGTGATTGAACCCAGGGACATTCTACCTCTGAACTACAGCCCCAGCCCTTTTCTTATTTTTTATTTTTTTTTTGTTTTGGAACAGGGTCTCACTAGGTTTCTGAGAATCTCACTACTTGCTGCACCTGTCCTTAAACCTGAAATCCTCCTATATCAGTCTCCCAAGTACTGGGATTACAGGTGTATACCACCAGACCCTGCTGAAATACCTATTTTTTTAATTACCCAGTTCTAGGGATTCTGTTATAGCTGCATAAAATGAACTACAACATATAGAGATTTTTCTTAAAGATAAGAGAGAGAGAGAGCCAGAGGAAAGCCCACCAAGTGTGGTGTGCATGGATGTTACTATCATCATGAACTACATTATGATATGAGACTATAATGCACAAATAAAAGTATAAATCTCATAATCATCATAATAAAAGTATAAATCAAAATAAAAGTATAAATCTCATAATCATCATAATAAAATAAAAGTATGAATCAAAATAAAAGTATAAATCTCATAATCATCATAATAATAGCCAGTGTTGATTGAATATTTACTATCTGTCAGACCTTATGTGTTTTGTATACTAATACATTTAATTATTTTGTCTGCATTTTAAGAGAAAACAAGATAGTTTCCTATGTAAATTTTAGTTCCCTCACTATAAACTAGAAATTATCTCATTTAAGTCTTCACCAATTTATAAGAAAAGATAAGAGCCACAGCTTCTAATGCCTTGCTATTGTACATCATCTGGGAGTCTAAGAAAACAAAAATCATTTAATTTATTTCAGAGAAGTTATAATATACTCAACTTGTTTATAAGTGTGAAAATATAGGAAAAACTTTTAAGTTGTCATAAGTAAAGACCAAATGCCAATGAATATCTGTAGTAAGGAAAGAATTGTTAAATACTTTTATTTCCATTAGTCCTGCCTGAGTTTAGGCAAATGGTTACTCTAAATAAAGTCTCTGCCTTGAACAAAATAGAAGAATTGTTAAACATAGATCTTAAGCAAAATAAAAAACTTTTATGATTCTCTGTCTATAAGGAAAGCAGTGTCCCTCTTTTAAAGAACTGGCTTTCAAAATAGTAGACTAAAATAACAAAAAGCCATGTGTTTTATCTATTTTTTTCCTCTTCTCACTGCAAAACTCTTTCTATGTGACCTTTAGCAGTGGCTCAAGTACATCTGTGTTTATGTCTATGAGAGACAGAGAAACAGATGAATGACAAGAATGCCAAGCCCTTGCAGAGATGCCTTCCCATCTGAAACCCTAAGTCAGATCATTTCCTTTAAAATTCAGGGAAATTTTTAGGATAATTCTAAATTTATAATAGTATTAGTGTTGACTTGAGACATAGCCTCAAAGTGCATTCTTTCTGCTGCTGAGGAAGTTAGTGCTGCTGATTGAGTTTAACAAAGTAAAATTGCTTAAATACTTTAATTTAGTCCAGTCCTCGAGTCACAGAAATGCAGAGGTGTGTCTTACTTATTCCCCAAGGTCCAGTAGCAAACAGTATCATAACAGGACTTGATAAAAGCCAAAGAAAATGGAATTTTCCACAAGAAAATAGACTTCCTAAGTTGCAGTCCCTGGTTGTCCAGTTAACCAGATGGTTTCTGTAGCCTCAACTCTGAGTCTATGATATCTCACAATGGAGTTTATGAGACTAAGCCATCCTCAAAGCTGAGGAAGCCAGGCATGGTGGTGCATGCTTGTAATCCCAGTACTTGGGAGGCTGAGACAGGAGGATCGCAGGTTCATGGCCAGCCTCAGTTACTTAGTGAGACCCTCTGCAACTTAGTGAGACCCTGTTTCAAAATAAAGAATAAAGCCGGGCGTGGTGGCACATGCTTGTGATCCCAGCATTTGAGAGGCTGAGACAGGAGGATCGTGTTTTGCGAACAGCCTCAGGTACTTAGTGAGGCACTTTGCAATTCAGTGAGACCCTATTTCAAAATAAAGAACTGGAAAAAAAAAGTGGGCTAGGGGTGTAGCTCAGAGGTAGAATGCCCCTGGGTTCAAACCTCAATACTAAACACACACACCCCAAAAATAAAACATAATGAAGCCATAATGAATATTCATAAGTGAACAAGGAGACCAATCTAGGGTTGGTAACTAACTATGTCTCTGGATTATATTCTAGTACATGTGTTTATATAGTATTCAGTTCATGTCGTCATTATGAACATGGTAACAGGCCCTGCGAATGTATTCAGGCATTTTGGAAAGAACTCAACTGGCCACTTGCAGATAAATGTTCCTATTTATAAACAAGGATAAAAACTAACATTTTCTCATTAATCTCTTCCTTTTCCTGCCTGCAAACCTTCAGAGAGATTTATGACTTCCATTTTACTAAATAAGAAATTAAAAGTCAGAGAGAAGTTTGGTGACTTGCTCAGGTTCACATGAGCCAGGAAATAGATGAGCCGGAATCTAATCCAAGACTGACCAATTCCACGGAAACCAACTTCTTTCTCCTCTCTCTCCTCTATTTTCCCACCTCGACATTTCTGTCAACACTAAGGAAATGCAGCCCTTTGAGGGGAGGGAGGGAGTTCTGTCCATCATTATGTCACAAGTTCTAGCACAGTGATGAGTAAAAATGCATTACAGGAAGCGACTCGTGTTTAACAATATGCAGCTTCCTAGACCAAAGAAAATATGTTCTGACCATGTTCAGTGCCCAGAGCAGCTGGACAGGACTATCCATAAGCAGCCTGGTCTGTGGCCCTAGTTCATCTACATTATCACTTCTCTGCATACTGTGGGGAGGTTTGGGCAGCACTGTACTTGAATATGAATGGGAGCAAACTGCACACTGATAGCGAGAAAAGTGATCTCCAGGATGAGAAGGATTTCTTCACCATCTGAGTTTTGAAAGTCACAGGCCTGTCCAAGTAGAAACAAAGAGAAGCAGTGAGCACCATGATAATGGGTTGCTGGGATCAGGAGTTGAGGGAGGGTTCCTTGGCCAGGGACCAAAAGAAGAAACCCTATAGCAAAAGAAAAAGAAGTAAAAAGAAATCAGATCATTTGTCAGGGCTGTGGGTGGGATTGTGGGAGATGAAAGGGATACAGCATGAACTCTCTAGAACTGGCTCTCAAGCTGCTTTTGCCTAAGTAGCATAGAAAACCACATTGTATCTTAACAGAAGACTTAGCCCTAATCTTTTCCTTATAATGACAATAGTTACCATTTATTGTGTATGTATTAGACAGGATGTGTTTTCACATACATGTATAATCTCATATTTTTAAATCTCACACATGTCTCTAAGGTGTATATGAGTGACCCCATTTATGCATCAAGAATCTGAATGTCAGAGAGCTGGAGTAACTTTCCCTCTGTAGAACACCTGGTGAGGGGTGTCCTGGACTCAGTTGCAGGCTGCCTTCCCAACCACAGCTCACACTCACTATGCCTTGCTGCCTCCGGCCACATTAGCTCTTTCTGAGGCAGATGTTCTTCTTCATCTTTCTTAACAAACATCTTCAAATGAAAAAAAGTGGGGCAAAGACTTCCCTAACTCCCAGAGCCCTGTTAGAGCCTAACCAATTAATGGTGCCAGAGTACTTTGAAAAAGCCAGGGCAGCTCCTCCAGTGCCAGGGGCTTTCTTGGGGCTTTGAGGCCCTGGGATGAAAGACTCCTCAGAGCTTCTATTTCCCACAATAGCCACTAATCAGGATTTCAAGAGGAGCTGGAGCTCAGTTTTGGGAGAGGCCTCAGAACCCTTGGCTGATGGTGTAGTAGGAAAACACTTCCCAGCAGAACAGCCTTCCATAAAAGCTCCTGGTTATCAAAGAGAAAGGAGCCTCGAGTTTTCAGAGGTCATAATGGCTTTTTATAAAACATACTGAGTAGACAAGTGGGAAATGAGAAAGCCTGTTTATTTGGAAGAACCATGAATTAACTCAGAATAAGTTGAGTGACATAAATTGAGTTTCCAATAGAAAACTGAGAAAAGAAAAACAAAACTTTTCCAAATAATATTGATGAACAATTACTATCATCTACATCTACCACTGCATAGGCCTCTGTAAGCTACCTCTTGCAGAATTATAATTTGACTGCCTCAAAAACCCATACAGAAAAAAAAGATTGTTTGAGATAGCAGCCTTTTTTCTTTTGGTAGCTCTGAGACAAACCCAACCTGGAGCCCACCTGAAAGTCAGAATGACTGAATCTCAGATCACTGATGTATTGGAAAACAGCTGGGTACTGATCCTAGAAGGAAGGAGATAGAAAAAGCATAATTCCCATAGCTATGGAATTGCTATTCAATTCTTCTCTTGTCAATTTTAATATTGATTTAATGTTTTATTAGAGCACAATCTATTATAGCCTGTTTCCCCAATATCCATCTCTCATCTTTACTGTCCCCCCTTCATCTCCTTCCCAAGTTCAAAGGTATGTGTCAGTTAGCTTTCACTGTGTAACAACCATTCCAAATTTTAGTAGCTTAAAATGTTAGCCACTTATTTAGTTCACAGTTCTGTGGACTGGCCAGCAATTTGTACTGGGCTTAGCTAGATTATCTTTCTGTTCTGTCTGAGCTTTTCATAAGGCTTCTTACCTAAGTGACTCCTTCTGTCAGCAAAAGCTATGGGGATATCTGGCCCATCATCAAACTAGTTAGACTAGACTTGTACTTAGGTAGCTCAGCACAGTTCTGAAAGAGGAAGAGTGAGCAAGGCCTATTGAGGTCTAACTTCAAAATGGCCTAATAGAACTTCCAGGAAGATGGTGATGGAGAAAAGCGGGGCTTACAAGCCCCGCTAACAACCAATCTCTATTGCCACAAAGTCAGCGCCTTTCATAGCCAGAAAACACCATCAGCAGAGAAACAAAAAATGTAATTACAAGGGACAGAGAAAAAGAGGGCTGGAAAAACGAGACACCAGAAAGAAACAAGACTGCAGTGCTGTGACTGGAGCCGTGGTGTGGAACAACACAGATGTCATCTTCCCTTGCAGCACCACGCCCCAGAAAGGAGGGGGCCTCAGAACGGAGCTCAGAGCCAGAAAGGAGATACGCCAGCCTCACGCCCGAGGAAGCGGCAGCAGCGCCTTACTGCCGGCAGCAGCGGCGAGTTCACCGGACAGCTACAGACCAACGCACTCAACAGCCCACCAGGCTTCAGAGAGGAGCAGTGGAGAGAGAGTCAAGGTGAGCCACTACAGAACAGCCGGGAGGAATTCGGCAGATTTCTCGGCGTGGGGAGCATCTAAAGCTCCCAGTGGCTGGGCTCAGCACATCCTTCAGGGACTCAGAGCGGAGCTCAAAACCAGAGAAGAAATATGCCAGCCTCACGGCCAAGGGCATGGCAGCAGCGCCATATTGCCACCGGCGGCAGCAGCAGCGAATTCACTGAGTCCACTACAGCTCCACCAGCGCACTCAACAACAGTGAGTCAAATTGCGGACCCCAGAGGAGAAATCCCAGTACTGCACTCCCTGGGACTTGACCCAGTGGGGGAGGGGCGGTGGCAGAGATATCACACCATAGGAGAATGCCCAACCTGGCACCCCCCATAGTCTAAAGCAGCCTCTGTTGACTCCCTGGGTCTGAGACTGCGATACAACCTAGTAAAGGAGTAGTGGGGAATGAGATACCACAGACTCGAGATCCAGAGCACCTTAAGTGAAGCCATAGTGACCCAAGGGAAGAACCCAGAGAAGGCACAAACTTCCGAAATCATGGGAAAGAGGAATAACAATGGAGCAATGAATGCCCACAACCCAAAACATCAGAACCTGATAAAATAGAAAATCAAAGATTTCTAGAAGATCAAATCAGGAAAATAACTGTAGAAATAATAGAGGTGTTTCAAAAAGAATTCAGAGAGAGCCAAAGAGAGATAAAGGATGCTATTAATGAAGTAAAGGCCTCAATTCAAAGTACAAACAACCAATTAGACCACATGGAGAATAGAATCTTGCTCTTAGAAGATGATCACTCCAAAAATGAACACATAGTTTCTAAAATAGAAAAAAAATCCAAAAGCAGGAATCTGACATTGAAGAAATATGGGCCCATTTTAAGAGAGCTAACCTAAGAATAATTGGAATAGAGGAGGGAAAAGAAGGTGAAACCAAAAGGATCAACAATCTATTCAAAGAAGTAATAGCAGAAAATTTTCCAAACATAGAGCAAGAGGTTGATACACAGGTCCAGGAAACTTATAGAACTCCCTTTAGACAGGATCGGAGAAGAGGATCCTCACACCACATAATTGTCAAAATGACGAATGTGGAAGCCAAGCAGAGAATCTTAAAGCAACAAAAACAAAGGGCCAAGTGACATTCAGAGGCAAACCAATTAGAATCACTCCAGACTTCCCAAACCAAGTCATGAGAGCCAGAAGGGCTTGGAGTAACATATTCCAAACTCTGAAAGAAAACAACTTCCAGCCAAAACTTTCCTACCCAGCAAAACTTTCTATCAAATTAGATGGAGAAATAAGAAGCTTCCATGACAAACAGAAACTGAAGGAATTTATGTCTTCAAAACCAGCACTAGAGAAAATACTCAAAGAGATTAACTACAAAGAAGAAATAGGTAACACACACCAGAACCAGAGAAACAAGATTTTCCATTCAACAGACAACTAAGACTGGTTATCTGTGGAGATTCATTATTTATGTTAGTCTTTTACCTATCTCTAAATTGTATTGTTTGCTTTTATTGTTGCTAATTTTTAGGATTTCTAGTTGGAATATTAATATATCTTCAGATATAACATTTGGAAATATTTTATCCCATTCTATCAGTAACTTTTAACTCTGTTTACATTGTCTTTGGATATACAATATATTTTTTTAATTTTTTAGAGAGTTTGTATACCCTTCTGTTGGCTGTGCCATTGAAATCATATCCAAGAAATCACTGCCAATTTCAATGCTGTGAGGTTTTATAACCCAGATTTTCTTCTAAAAGTTTATAGTCTTAAGATTTATATTTAGGTATTTTATCTATTTTGAGTTAATATTTGTATATGGGGTTGGGTAATGGTCCAGTTTTATTCTTTTTCATGTAATTATTATTTTTCAACAATATTTAGTTAAAAGATTATTATTTCCTCCACCAAATGTTCGTGGAAACCTTGTCAAAAATTACTTGACAATATATGGAAGAATTTAGCTCTAGGCTTTTATTTAACTCCAATGGTTTATATATCTGCCTTTAGAACAGTACTACACTGTTTCAATTATTGTAGCTTTATATGGTTTGAAATCAGAAAATATACATCTTCTAGCTTTGTTCTTTTTCGAAATTGTTTTGGGTATCTAGAGTCCATATTCCATATTAGGATAGATTTTTTCTGAAAAATAAATAAATAAATATATGATAGTTTCACCTAAAAAAAAAAAAAGAAAAAATATTCTCTGGTAAAAAAGAAAGCAAAAAGAAATATTGAAATGTTATCATTAAGTCATCAACAGCTTGGTATCAGACAAATGAAACTGTTATGTGAGATTATCATTGTTAATTTGGATAAATTGCTATAGTACTAGATGTCAACCACTAAGCCAAGCATGGGAAGTAGGGATGCGGAGGGAACGGGGTGGGGATCGGATCGGGTAGGGGCTAACTGGGTGATGTGTGCATGTATGTCTACAAAAGTTTTTTGGTTTTTTTTTTATCCCACTATGATGTATGAAAACAGTGCACCAATTAAAAAAATGGCCTAATTCTCTTCCTTTGCATTCTATTAGCCAAAACAAATTCCAACTTCTGCCAAATCCAAGGGGCAGGGACACAGACTTTTTTTTTTCTTCAAGAGAGGAGCTGAAAATTTATATTTCAAAGTATCATGAATTTAAAAGGGACATAATTATGCCCTTTAAAAAATATCTAATATATCTGGGGCTTGGCAGAAGGACCACCATTCCTGTTCCTTTCCATATACCTCATATACCTACCACTGCTTTCCACCATCTATTCAACAACCCACCCAAATCAACAAGTGTTTGCTTCTTGATTCTGCAGAACTCTTCTAAGAAGATCTGGTCAACAAGACTTTAGATTGCTACCTGCTACCTCTCTCTACTTAGTTTTTTTTTTTTTTTTTTTTTTTTTTTTTTAGAATGTCAAATAATTACAGAGATAAGACAAACAACACTAGGAAAATGACAAACTTACAGAGCCTCAGGAATCTGGTTTGTAGGTTTTATTTTTTTCTAAATTAATAATACAGTTTTCATAGAGTCCAAAACCCAAAATACTGTGATATTCTTGGCATACTATCTGTTCTCAATAGCTTCAAGATTACTTTTAAATCCTTTGTAATCCTGCTGGAAATCATTATAAAATGAGTCATGGAAGCTCTCTGATGGCCTCCAATAATGATTTTACCATCCATACCAGAAACTTCTAAAAAGTTCTATTTGACAATTATAGTCCATTGCTGAGATTACCTTCTGGGTACCAATCTTCCTCTTATTGTCCTTGAGGAGTGAGTCCCTGGCACTGAAAGCGCTCTTGGGGCCAGCTGCTATAGTTTGATAAACCAAGATGCCTTCTACAAAAAGACTTAGCACTGCCTCTACCCCTTCTTACATCCTGGAATTCATTCCTGAGATGTCCCTAGCCTCTCCTTTTACAAATCTCGGATTTGCAGATGTTCAAGAAAGGAGATCATCCTCTATTCAAAACTGGAGCTCATGCGGGGAATTTGAGCTGCTTAAACCAAGGTCCCCACTTATATCTAAGTGGAAAATACTGAAAATGCAGCATGATAAGCTCTGCAATTCAAATATAAGTAGAAATTGTTACTTTAAAAGATCCATTGCCTGGTGTAGTGCAGCATGCCTGTAATCTCAGAAACTTGGGAGGCTAAGGCAAAAGGATTGCAAGTTGGAGTCCAGCCTGGGCAACTTAGCAAGACCACAACAGACCTGGGGATGTAGATAGTGGTAGAGTGCCCCTGAGTTCAATTCCTAGTATAGAAATATAAGAAAAGAAAATATTTGTCAAATGTCATTGCAAGTTCTTGATGTATCTTCATTTCCTTTACCAAATTGGGAATTTTACAAAATTTTACAAATTTACAAAATTGGGCATCAATCTACAATATGATTGAACATTACCACTTCTAAGTATCTTTCCAAAGGGACTGAAATCATCTTCCTGTGCCAGAGGAAGAGATAACTCTGACCCTCTCCATGACCCATCCCACCTGTTCACATATCATCCCATTAGTATCCTCTCTTCTCTGTGTTGCAATCTCTCTCCAGTCCCCACCCATGCCTTCAACCTACAGACATGGTCAAAAGTTCCTATTCTCCAAATAGACTTTCAACCCACTTGACAGCCTTACTGTCTGCCTATCTGCTCTTCACACCTCTACTTCTTCACCTTCTGTGCATAGCTGAGCCCACTGTAAACTGTCTTCAGTACTCCCCCTTCCTACTGGTCCTTTCAGCAGCATTTGTCACTCTTGAGGAATACATCTGGAATTGAACTCTTGCTGTGACTTCTGGGATAATACCTTATCCCAATCCTTCTCCTACTTCTCTGTCTGCTCTTTCCTAGATTCTTCCAAAGACTCCTCTTCTTCCACTTTATCCTTAAATGTTGGCCCTCATCTGGCCATGATGGTGAACACCTGTAATCCCAGTACTTGTGAGGCTGAGAAAGGATGATCACAGGTTTCCAGCCAGATTCAGCAATTTAGCAAGGCCCTGCTTCAAAATAAAAAATATGGATTGGGGCAGAGTTCAGAGGAAGAATTACCCTGGGTTCAATTCCCAGTACCATAGGAAGAAAGAAAAGAAGGAAGGAAGGAAGGAAGGAAGGAAGGAAGGAAGAAAGGAAGGAAGGAAGGTTGCCTTTCCAATTATCAAGAAGTCAAAGAACAATAAATGCTGGCAAGGATGTGGGAAAATAGAAACTCTTCTACACTATTGGTGGGATTGCAAATTAGTATAGCTGCTATGGAGATCAGCATGGAGATTCTTCAGAAAATTGGGACTCAATCTACAATATGATTAAACATTACCACTTCTAAGTATCTTTCCAAAGGGACTGAAATCAGAGAACTACAGTTATATGTGTATATCCATAATAGCAGCACAATACACAATAGCCAAATTTTAGAAACAACCTAGGTGTCCATCAACAGATGAATGAATTACAAAACTATGGGATATACACACAATGGAATTCTACCTAGCAATAAGGAAGAACAAAATTATGTCATTTGCAGAAAAATCGATGGACCTGGAGAACGTTATTTTGAGATTATCCAGTCACAGAGAGTGAATGGCCATATGTTTTCTCTTAAATGCAGAAGCTAGAGAGTAGTGGGAATAGCAGAGGGGCTTTAGATAATGGAGGAGAAAGTCCAGTGGAGACAGGGAGGTGGGCTAGGGGAAGGGAAGGGGAAGAGGCGGGGTCCATGAAGTAAATCCATTGATCTCATATACGTATGTGAGAATACTACTGTCAATCTCAATACCCAGTATAAGAAAGGGGGAAGTAGGGGAAGGGAAGTGGCAGGGGAAAGCCCACCAACCACGGTGTGCATGTATGTCACTACCACTGTGAACAACATTATGATGTGAGACAGTAAATGTACCAATATAAGAATAAGAGCATATAGTGGCCGGGCGTGGTGGCGCACGCTTGTAATCCCTGCGCTTGGGAGGCAGAGACAGGAGGATCGCGCAGGTTCGAAGCCAGCCGCGCGCGCTGGCTTAGGAGACCCTGTTTCCAAAATATAAAATAGGTCTGGGAGTGTAGCCCGGAGGAAGAAGGGCTTCCAGGAACCCCAGTACCACCAAAAAAAAAAAAAAATAAGAGCATATAAAAGTGGCGCCCTTTTTTACTTATTCTAAACTCTCCCTAGGCAAGATTTCCTTTTCCAGCCCATCTTCCTGGTCATCTAGTAATTAAATGTGTCACAGGCTTTTTAACCCAACACTTCCCAAACCAAACTTATTTCCTTTGTGCCCATAGCCCTCTTTCCCAACTTGATTCTCTTCCTATAGTCCTCATTTTAGTTAACAGAAACATCATTGATTGTCCTCCCCAGTATTTGTTTTCCCTTTTCATAGAGGTTTTTTAATAATTGCTAACTATCCAGCTACAGACTACATTTTCCATCCTCCCTTGCGACTAGATATGGTCATTTAAGTTAAACAGGATGAGAACTAAGTAGGATAACCTCTGGGTCGTGCCCTCATTAGCCAGTGTGGATTCTGTTATGCACAATTAAGCACTTTAAATAAAATAGTAATTAAAACTAAAGAAAGGTTCATGAGTCCTCAGTCATCAGCTCATGCCAGTGTCCTCATTCCAATTCTAGAAACTCCATTCTTCTCAATCAGCACCTTAATCTCTACTTGAGATGGCTGGAAAGACTACTAATCCAACCTGTATTATAATTCTGATCTCACAGGAGCAACTCTGGATATGATTTTCAGTGTTACAAATCCTTTGCTACAAAAGATTTAACTATGTACAGTGTAGCACACCTGTAATTCTGGTACTTGGGAGGCTGAAACAGGAGGATCGTGGGTTCGAGGCCAGCCTCAGGAACTTAGTGAGACTGTGTCAAAAAAAAAAAAATTTATCCAGGCGTGGTGGTGCATGCTTGTAATCCCTGTGCTTAAGAGGCAGAGACAGGAGGATGGCACAGGTTTGAAGCCAGCCTCGCTGGCTTAAGAGACCCTGTTTCCAAATAAAATATAAAAATAGGTCTGAGAGTGTAGCCTGGAGGTAGAAGGGTTTGATCCCCAGTATCACCAAATAAATAAATTAATTAATTAATTAAAAGGCTGGGAGTATAGCTCAGGGGTAGAACCCCCTTGTGTTCAGTATCCGGTACCACATACACACACACACACACACACACACACACACACACACACACATAAAAAATTAAATAATTGCCTTAGGATAATCTTAGACATTTCTTGTTCTTCTGGTCATTCATTAAGCTGAGAATTTAAAACTTGAAACTTTTCTTTCCTTATGTTCTCTAAGGCTCTCTGAAGCAGTAAGCCAAAGCTACAAGTCTATGCTGCTCACGTGCCTTCCATAATGATTTCTTGCAATAGCCACTCTTGAAGACTTATATGGGTGATAATTTAAGCAACTCCTCCACTACAGTCAACGAGAATGATCAGCATCACATCTCAAATAGCAATTGTATTCCTAGCTGCCATCAAAACCAACCTAGTGCCGGGCGTGGTGGCGCACGCTTGTAATCCCAGCCTTCGGGAGGCTGAGACCGGAGGATTCCGGTTCGCAGACAGCCTCAGCTACTTAGTGAGGCCCTCTGCAACTCAGTGAGACCCAGTTTCAAAATAAAAAATAAAAATAGGGCAGGGGGTGTAGCTCAGAGGTCGAATGCCCCTGGGTTTCATCCCCAGACCCGCAAAAAAAAAAAACAAAAAAAAAAACCTAGTCATCTATTCAATCCTAGGTACATCATTTCCTTGAGTTTCCCGTGAGTGTACACATCAACATTTGGATACCAAAGAAACAAACTGCAGCAAAGAGTGCTTTATCCCTACATATATTTCTCTCCTTCCTTCTTAGTCACCAAATCCTGATTTGGGGAGATGGCATGGCAGTCAGCTCAGAAGCCAATTTCCCAGTATCTCTAGGAGCTGAGTATGGTAAGAGTCCAGGTACTGAAACAAAATGGAAGTGTTGTTAGGACTCTGGGAATCCTGCTCTAAGAGAACTATCTCTGCAAGATAGAATCCTTTTTGCCATCTGGCATGTATCACATATATGATGTCTGGGCTTCCAGCAGCTGTCTTGGATTATGAATTGATCTTGAGAATGAAAACCATGAACTAGAAGAAAGAGTGGGACAGAAAGGTAATGTGTGTGTTCCTGACACCTGTGAAGTCTAACCGCCTACTTAGAGACTTGACATACAAGAAAATGAAATGAAATCCCATCTGCTTAATCTTTTGTGATTCAGGGGCCTTATTATCATGCATAGGCTAACCAATTCCTAGCAGATACAATAAATGTTTCAAAGACAAAAAGATAAAGAAGAAAAAGCTTTGATAATAATAAAAAAAAAAAAGGACAGGACTAACAAGAAGAATCTCTCCTACCTAAAGAATAACTTCGGATACATTTCCTATTAGTTTTGTGAACTCAATAATATTATTCCCATTTTTCAGTTGAGATGATCCAAGCAACCAGAGTTTAAAGGATCACTTCTAGCATTATGTAACTATGTGGCAGAAAAGTAATCAAACTCACAGAATATTTGCCTATATGAGTAGTTCCTCAGTCGCCCAGTAAAGGCCGTAATACCAACAGATAAACCTACCCTTCCACATCTCTAGGCCCTGGATAGATAATTTACCACTGGGTCCCTGTTGGATGAGCAATTTTCTGTGGAGACTTGCAAGGCGAGTGTTTCCATGGATCATACAAGGAAGGAAGCAGATGACTCTGACGTCTTCTCAGTCCTCCTCCTCCCTTCCTGAGTGGTTTGGGCACCACTTCTGTTTAACATGTTTTCTGTATCTCAACCCAACCAAAAGAGCCTGAGAGTAGGGGGTATGTCAACACTACTGCAGGTCCTAATCTTTCCTTAACACAGCTTTTCATACATTTAACTAATATCTAGTTGAGACAGGTACTTTTTTATGAAAGATCTATATAAGTTGAGTAACCCTAATTCAAGAATATAAAATACAAAATGCTCCTGAACCTGAAACTTTTGAGGACAACCATGAAAATTCAAGTGGAAAATTCTACACCATGAAATTTTGTTTCATGCATGAAATTACTAAGATATTTAATAAGGTATTTTATAAGGTATAGCATTTATAAGGATTTATGAAACATAATTTCATGTTCAAGGCTTAGGTCTCATCCCCAAGATATATCATTATACTCCAATATATACTCCAATATTTCAAAATCTTTCAGTAACCTAAGGAGACCCTGTCTCAAAACAAATAATAAAAAAGGCTGAGGGTAAAGTGGCCCTGGGTTCAATCCTCGGTACCACATACACACACACACACACACACACACACACACACACACACACACAAAAAAAAAATCTGAAATACTTTTAGCCCCAAATAGTTTGGAGAATGGATATTCAACCTGTATTAGAAATATAATGCCAATATTTGCTGAAAATAGAAGATATTTTGCCTTACAAATCAGAGATAAGTATAACCAGGCCAATGGAGGATTCCAAAAAAAAAAAAATCAGGAAACAAACTTGGGTTGATGCTTCTACTGCAGTTAATAAGTCTAAATGTATGCTTCAGATGCAGGCAAAGTCAGTATTCAGTTTGGCTTCTCCACCTGGGTAAACACAGGATTCAGCATCCCCCACTGCTTTGGAAGGTTCAACTCATTCAATGGTACATATTTCAGAGTATATTTTGACACCATAAGTCCCAAAGGAATAGGCCTTGGTAAATAAGAGAAAACATCAAACAAACAAACGTTGCTTTCAAGACATGTGTGTCAACAAGGCTTTTGATCACAAACTTCTTGTTGGAAATCAGCTTGTAGCCACTTCATAGAGGGTCCCATCTTCTTTCTTGCAACTCTAAAGTGAAACCTTCTGCGAGAAGATCAGAGGAGCCCCAGGAAGTGATCTGAGGCCTCTGCAAGCAATTGACTGTTGATTCCAGTGTGAGGGTCTCTGATACTACTGCGGAATCGTGTCAATCAAATAATCCTGGATGTATTCTTCAGAAGAGACAGAAAATGGCTTACCTCGAATTCTGAGTTGTAAACAACTATGATGCCATGAGAAAATAATTTTTGTAATTTTTTTTAAATTTTTTGGCCACTAAACTAATTTGACAGCAAGATCTCCAAGAGTCTGTTCGCTGAACGTCGATTCTACATGGATCTCCGTGCCTTGGCCTCCCCATCGCTGGCTCACTTTGCTCCCTACTTGCACTGTGCTTGCTCAAAACCAGTGTGCCTTTACCTCCATGGATCTCTCTGCCCAGAAAATCCTGCACTCACCCATTCGTTACCTTGCTGCTTCCATCTCAACAGATCAACCCCCAGTTTAGGCTTTACTTCCTTCTGAATGTTTTCTCTGACTACGTCCAGACCAGGGCAGTGGGCCTCCTCTAGCGCCCTACACACTGGACATACCTATGCCTGTAGCGTTTATCACATTCTGTAGTAGCTCTCAGGTTATTGGAAGGCAAGTTCTGGTTTTTTAAATCTGTGTTGTTTGGTGCCTAGTGAGACAGGGACCACCATGGGGCCAATACACTCCTATCCCCTAACTCATAGATTGTTAGCTAAGGAAGCTTGATGTGTGCTTATCAGTTTCAAAGACCAGGTGTGTCATTAGGACCAGGATGCTAGATATTAAAAATTAACATACAACATAAAAGGATAAGACAGTGCCGGGCGTGGTGGCGCACGTTTGTAATTCCAGCATTTGGGAGGCAGAGACCAGAGGATCACGATTCGTAGACAGCCTCCGCTACTTGGTGAGGCCCTTCACAACTCAGTGGACCCTGTTTCAAAAAATAAAAAGACCAAAAAATAGGGCTGGGGGTGTAGCTCAGAAGTAGAATTCCCCTGGATTTCATCCGCAGAACAGAAAAAAATAAAAATGATAAGACGGTTGATGAGTCAGTGGGAACAGCCAATTTCCAGGGCTCTTGATTTGTTCATTGATCTGTGCTTTCTTCCACAAAGCAGAGATGACAGAAAATAGGAACTCTTATACACTGTTGGTGGGATTGTAAATTAGTTCAGATGCTATGGAGATCAATATGGGGGGGGTTTCAAAGACTAGAAATAAAACCCTATATGATTCAGCTATACCATTCCTGTGTATCTTTCCAGAGGGATGGAAGCCAGAATATTAGAGCGATACATGCATATTCACATTTATAGCAGCACAATTCACAATCGCCAAATCACAGAACCAGCCTACGTATCCATCAACAGATGAATGGTCACAGAACCAGCCTACGTATCCATCAACAGATGAATGGATTACAAATTTATGGGATATACAAACAATGCAATACAGCTTAACAATAAAGAATTATGTCATTTGCAGGAAAATGAATCGATTTGGAGAACATTATGTTAAGTGAAATTAGCCAGTCACAGAAAAATGAAGGTTCAGATGTTTTCTTTCATATGTGGAAGCTAGGGAGTAAATGGGATACAAGGATTTTGGATAATGGAGGAGAAACCCCAGTGGGAAAGTTCCTGGAAGGGTTATAGGAAAGTTGTAAAGAGAAAGAGTAAGTGAAGGAAATATTTTCACTGACACCATTTCATATATGAAATTATCAGTGCCAATCTCAATATTACGTATGGAGAAGGGGAAGAAGTGGGGTGGGAGCTGGGAGAAAGCTCACCAAGTACTGTGTGCATGTATGTTCCTAACACTCTGAACTTTATTATGATGTGAAACTACAATGCACCAATAAAAGTATATTTTAAAAAAGGTAAAAAAAAAAAAAAAAAAAAGTCGGGCGTGGTGGCGCACGCTTGTAATCCCCGCGCTTGGGAGGCAGAGACAGGAGGATCGCGCAGGTTCGAAGCTAGCCCCGCGCGCGCGCTGGCTTAGGAGACCCTGTTTCCAAATATAAAATGTAGAAAGAGGTCTGGGAGTGTAGCCCGGAGGTAGAAGGGCTTCCAGGAACCCCAGTACCACCAAAAAAAAAAAAAAAAGGTAAAAAAAACTAATTCGACTCCAGGATGACAGAATGAATTTGCCTTCCTCAGAAGCTAAAGTAACTTCACAAAAAAAAAAAAAGAAGAAAAATACACCTTTTGAAAAATATACCATTTTGTACGTAAAGCAAGTTAACATTCCTATAACATTAACCACTCCACCCTGTACCCCCATGCTAACAGCCCTATTCACATGAATAAAAATTCGTTCTCTCCTTCTTCCTGGGAGGCAGCCTGATGCTCTTCCAGGTCAGGGCTCTGCCTCCCTTCTGTTTGAACAGTAAGTCTCAAGAAGTCTGATTCTTAAGGCAGTTGTGCCTCTGTTTAATTCTTCTGATGGAGAATACAAGAACCCATGATCTAGCATCCCCTAGCATAGTGCCAGGCATGTAACAGGACTGCAAAAACTATTAATCAAGCCGAGCGTGGTGGCTCACGCTTGTAAACCCAGCATGTGGAAGGCTGAGACCGGAGGATCTGTGGTTCGCGGACAGCCTCATTACTTGCTGAGGCCATTTGCAACTCAGTGAGATCCTGTTTCAAAATAAAGAATAAAAAATAGAGCTGGGAGTGTAGCTCAGAGGTAGAATGCCCCTGGGTTACATCTACAGTACCGCCAAGAGGAAAAAAAAAACAAAAACTGTCAATCAAATGAATGAATCTGTACCTGGGTCATAGGAGCACCGCAGGGCAAGCAGCACAGACCTACCCTACCTCCGGGGACAGTCCTACAGTGTATTTAAGGTTACTTAAATTCTCTTACACCCAGTTGCCCCATCTGTAAAATGAAGATTATAATTCCATACAGGGTATATGGATTAAGTAAACAATATAAGTCAAAGCCCTTAGCTAGCTTTCTAGTAACTACTTAATAAAAGCTTTTCAAGTGTAATTTAAGCCTGAGTATTAACATCAATCTATAGTTTGCTTCTTTTGCTTTGAAAAAGGACTTAATTACATGACGGTAATAGGGAATGCCTCCTTATTCCATACTTGACTCAGTCTAAAGAAAATGACTCTTCAAACTCAAATTTACTCCTGTCCTTTGTTATTGCTGAGCTTTCCACTCCACTTGCTTCCCTCTTGTTTCTCTACAGCTACAATTCATTCTGAAGGATGATCACTCTCAGGTTACTATTTGTAAAATAAGAAGGTAGACAACATTATCCCGCATGGACTTTTGATTTGTGATCTGTGTACTTCAAAATTCCTTTGAGTTAGATTTGTGGGGGGGGGGGTTACCGGGGTTCCTGGAAGCCTTTCTATCTCTGGGCTACACTCTCAGACTCATTTTTTATACATTTTTTATTTGGAAACAGGGTCTCTTAAGCCAGTGCAGCTGGCCTCAAACCTGCACGATCCTCCTGTATCCATCTCCCAAAAGCGGGGATTACAAGTGTGCGCCACCACGCTCAGCCCTGAGTGAAATCTTTATATGTTCTTTGCTATAACTCCGTACCCTAGAACACATAGTAGGGCACATAGCCCTTAGTAAATATTCCTTGTGTGACTACATTCATGAATGAATGAATTGGTGATGCATATTATAATAAGATAACGACTATCTCTTTTGATGTCTTCCATAAGTAATGTGTGTCACCCAAGAATAAGTAATTTGAATATATCAAAAGGTATAAACATTCAGTTATAAAATGAATAATTTTTAGGAGTTTAATATAAAGCATGGTGACTATACCTAATAATACTATATTGTGTACTTGAAATTTTTCTAAAAGAATACACAAAGTGTTCTTAACACACACATGCACACACACAAAAAAGAAATGGTAACTGTGAGGTAATGGATGTGTTGGCTTGACAGTGGTAATGAGATAGTTGAAACCACAAGGCAGTATAGCTGATTTAAAAAAAAAAAAAAAAAAAAAAACAGAGGACTTCCGGGAAGATGGCGACCAAGAAAAGCGGGGCTTAAGAGCCCTGCTAACAACAAATCTCCATTACCACAATCAGCGCCTTTCAAAGCCAGAAAACAACATCACCAGAGAAACAAAAAAAATCACCAGGCTCCAGAGAGAAAGCGGACTGAGAACAGAGCCACAGAGGAGATCCTCACGCCCGAGGACGCGGATTCATGCCCGAGGACGCGGCAGCAGCGCCATACTGCCGGCGGCACCGGCGAATTTACGGGACGGCCACAGCAAGCCGAGGGGAGCCGCTGCGGAACAGCCAGGCGGGATTTCTCAGCGCAGAGGGCATCTAAAGCTCCCAGTGGCTGAGCTCAGCAAACGCTGCAGGGATTCAGAGTGGAAATCAAAACCAAGAAAAAAAAAAAACGCCAGCCCCATAGCCGAGGGCGTAGCAGCGGCGCCATATTGCCACGGGCGGCAACAGCACCGAATTCACCGAATTCAGTACAGCTACATCTGCGTATTCAAGAACAGTGAGTCAAATTGCGGGCCACTGCGGAGAAATCCCAGTACTGTACTCACTGGGACTTGACCCAGTGGGAGAGGGGCGGTGGCAGTGATATCACACCATAGGAGAACGTGCAACCTGGCACCCCCCAAAGTCTAAAGCAGCCTCTATAGACTCTCTGGGTCGGAGACTCTGTGATACAACCCAGTAAAGGAGTAGTGGGGTCTGAGATACTACTGACTCGAGATCCAGAGTACCTTAAGTGAAGTCATAGTGACCCAAGGGAAGAACCCAGAGAAGGCACAAACTTCCAAAATCATGGGAAAGAGGAATAATAATGGAGCAATGAATGCTCACAACCCCACAACATCAGAACCCGATAAAACAGAAAATCAGAGATTTCTAGAAGATCAAATCAGGAAAATAACTGTAGAAATAATAGAGGTGCTTCGAAAAGAACTCAGAGAGAGCCAAAAAGAGATAAAGGATGCAATTAATGAAGTAAAGGTCTCAATTCAAAGCACAAACAACAGATTAGAACACATGGAGAACAGAATCTCACTCTTAGAAGATGATCATTCCAAAAATGAACGCATAGTTTCTAATCTAGAAAAAAATACCCGACAGCAGGAATCTGATATTGAAGAAATATGGGCCCATTTTAAGAGAGCTAACCTAAGAATAATTGGAATAGAGGAGGGAAAAGAACGTGAAACCAAAGGGATCAACAATCTCTTCAAGGAAGTAATAGCAGAAAATTTTCCAAACATAGAGCAAGAGGTTGATACGCAGGTCCAGGAAACGTATAGAACTCCCTTTAGACAGGATCGGAGAAGAGGATCCCCACGCCACATAATTGTCAAAATGACCAATGTGGAAGCCAAGCAGAGAATCTTAAAGGCAACAAAAGCAAAGGGCCAAGTGACATTCAGAGGCAAACCAATTAGAATCACTCCAGACTTCCCAAACCAAGTCATGAGAGCCAGAAGGGCTTGGAGTAACATATTCCCAATTTTGAAAGAAAACAACTTCCAGCCAAAAATTTCCTACCCAGCAAAACTTTCTATCAAATTAGATGGAGAAATAAGAAGCTTCCATGACAAACAGAAACTGAAGGAATTTATGTCTTCAAAACCAGCACTAGAGAAAATACTCAAAGAGATTACAAAGAAGAAATAGGTAACACACTCCAGAACTAGAGAAACAAGATTTTCCATCCAACAGACAACTAAGATTGGTTATCTGTGGAGATTCATTATTTATGTTAGTCTTTTACCTATCTCTAAAGGGTATTGTTTGCCTTTATTGTTATTAATTTTTAGGATTTCTAGTTGGAATATTAATATACCTTCAGATATAGCATTTGGAAATATTTTATCCCATTCTATTAGTAACTGTTAACTCTGTTTACATTGTCTTTGGATATACAATATGTTTTTTATTTTTTAGGGAGTTTGTATACTCTTCTGTTGCCTGTGCCATTGAAATCATAACCAAGAAATCACTGCCAATTTCAATGTTGTGAGGTTTTATGACCCAGATTTTCTCCTAAAAGTTTATAGTCTTAAGATTTATATTTAGGTCTTTTATCTATTTTGAGTTAATATTTGTATATGGGATTAGGTAAGGGTCCAATTTTATTCTTTTCCATGTAATTATTATGTTTCAACAATATTTAGTTAAAAGATTATTATTCCCACCACCAAATGTTCGTGGAAACCTTGTCAAAAATAACTTGACAATATAGGGAAGAATTTAGCTCTAGGCTTTTATTTAACTCCAATGGTTTATATATCTGTCTTTAGAATAGTACTACACTGTTTCAATTATTGTAGCTTTATATGGTTTGAAATCAGAAAATATACATCTTCTAGCTTTGTTCTTTTTCAAGATCGTTGTGGGTACCTAGAGTCCATATTCCATATTAGGATAGATTTTTTTTCTGAAAAATAAATATATAAATATATAATAGTTTCACCTAAAAAATAGAAAAAATAGATTCTCTGGTAAGAAAGAAAGCAAAAAGAAATATTGATATGTTATCTTTAAGTCATCAAAAGCTTGGTATCAGACAAATGAAACAGTTATGTGAGATTATCATTTTTAATTTTGGATAAATTGCTATAATACTAGATGTCAATCACTAAGCCAAGCATGGGAGGGAGGGATAGGGAGAGAATGGGGTGGGGATCGGGTGGGGGCTGAGTGGGCAAGGTGTGCATGTATGTCTACAAAAGTATGTATCCCACTATGATATATGAATGCAGTGCACCAATTAAAAATAAAAAAAAATTTAAAAAAATATTCCATTGAAAGATATCTAGGTTATAAGAAGGCCGAGACACTCAGCAACTTAGCAGTATGTCACTTTTTTTTATAACTAAGAAAGAAAAAACACAGACTGATCTGATTTCATAAGATGTACAGTTTGAGCACAGTAAAATATGAAGTTGTAATAGAATGAGATCTTTTTTTAATGTTAACTGAATAAAAAACTGGACACCAATAGATGTATGAATATAGATATATAAACGTGTATGCAGGTATATATCTAAGTACATACTTAAATATAAATATTATGTATTTCATACAATATGTATTCATAAAATGATAAAAACTCAGTATGATTATTTCTGGAGGTGAGAATAAAAGTCATTTTAAATTTAAAAAAATAAAAAAATAAAAATAAAAAAAATAAAAAAAACCACAATGGGATTTTCTGTGCTCCTCCTGGGTAGCCTATTTTCCGAAATATACCAGATTTGGGAACAAAGGAAAAAGCCCAAGCCTCCCACAGAAGGCAGGAGACGTAGGTAGCAGAACTTCCTGTTCCTCCCCTTTTTCAATGTAGGAGAACATTTTTAACACCAGGGAGAAGGTGGCCTTGGCCTCTGATCACCATGGTGTTTCATAGACCTGGTCTTGCAATTTAAAAGCTGTTTCAGCTTCATTATTGTCAAGCTCCAGGAAGTAAGTTTAAATACAATTGAATAATGTTATACACTGTCATTTTCCTCAACCTTATAAAAAAAAGAGTTAGTATCTCCACCATGTACCCAACCTCACAGTAGAGTCAGCATTCATTTCCACTCCACCCAGAAGGGGCAGGACCTGTATTTAAATGGCAGGTGATTGTGTTGGAAGAGCAAAGTGCTTTAAGGCACAATACTTGGATGAAAGACTGTGTAAACCCAAGCCTAAAGTCATTACCCCTGTCAGCTCCTGTTCCTCTGCTAAAAACTCATAAAAGGTGTTTACCCCATCTGAGTCATGAGCCCACTCCTGTGTGTACCAATTCATTTCAGTGAATGAGTCCTAATCAGTCATGCTTTGAAGGGTGTAGTCAAGTGGTTAGATCTGACTAATGAACCTTTCGAAATCATGTACACTATTTACTGTATGCCACGCTAGGCCCACACAGTTAAATTACATGCTATTTAATCTCCATAAGAAGAAGGAAGCTTGAATAGGTAGGATTCAGCTTTGAAACTTAAAAGTTTACCCTGTAAACTCAGTGTTTAGTTAACATTCAGGAAAGAGAATAAATAACCATAAAAGTCATTCAAGACTGCCCAGCAGGTTGGAAACTGGTAGGTGTGAACACAGAGCATATGATTTTCACACCTTTAACTGAAATGAATTACATTTTTTTGCAATATCGTGACCGCTGTGCCTGAATAAAACACCTCATCTAATGGCTTCTCAGCTACCAAGAATATAAGAAAAGCTCTGCCTTCATTTCTAAAACCTGCCTCATGGCTATGCGAAATCCGTCCTCATCTAAGTGCCAAGCCATGGATCAGGCACTGTAAGGCATGCCAAGTTGAGTCCTCATGGTCCTTTCCTCTCAGATCCCACCTTCCAGGAGGAGATGGACACTATACATGGCGTGATGGAGTAAGTGCCCACAAGAGAAACCAGTGATCTCTGCAGAAAGCCAGAAGACCTTAATTCTGACAAGGAGATTAGAGAACGTGACAAAGAAAAAGTGACCCAGAAGGATGAGGGGAATTTTGACTGGGGGAGAATTGAAGACGATGGCATTCCAGGTAGACAGAATAGTAGCCAAAATGGCAGGGAGGTAGGAAATCCTTTCTAATGCAGAACCTACACGATCACATCAAACCTCAGGCCCACGTACACTTCCTGTCTATGCTATGTGTAGAGCACAGGGGTCTGGAGAAGACAGAAACATAAGGCTGCTTCTCCTTCTGCACTCCAAAGAGATTCTTAAGCACCTTTCAGTCATTTTCAGAAGAAACTATGCCGTGTCTTTGTCACTCCATATCCAGGACATAGTCATCGAGTCTCACTGGCCTCCTGATGGTTGGCTGTTGATTCCCAATTCATTCTGCACCATGAAAGCTTATTAATTTTCCTAAAAGTTGCATTTCTCCAGGTAAAAAGACCTCATGGAGTGAAAGAAATTTTACTACTCCTCTAGGGCATCCTAATTTTCACAAGTTAAACTTATAGTTTTCAACCAGGACCTCAAATCTCTTCATGATCTGATCTCAGGTACTCATTTGGGGTCTTCATTTAGTTTTCTCAATCTTAACTTTCAGTCTTAATTTTCCTGCTAATCTTCATGCAAGCAGTGACAGCATCTCATCACTAGAAGCCTACACAGAACTCAGATATTAAGAAATAAAACTGTGTAAGGATCTGTCAGAAATAAGGAAAGAGGTGATACTACTTCTAAAAACAAGACTTAGGCATAATGGCACACCTATAATTCAAGTTTTTGGTAGGCTGAGACAGGAGGACCTCAAGTTCAAGGCCAACCTCAGCAACTTAGTGAGACCCTGTTTTAAAATAAAAAATGCTGATGGTGCAGATCAGTGGTAGAGTACTCTTGTGTTCTATCCCCAGTACCCTAGTAACACACACACACACACACACACACACACACACACACACACGACTTTGTATGAAGAGATTGACTTGCTAAGAAAGGGCTTCTGATGAGAAAAAAAATTTTTATCTCAGTGGAAATTGCATTTGAAATTGAAATTTAAAACTCAAAATAAAAAATTTTATCAGGATTTTATCTCCTCTATGAATATTTAAAAATAATCACATATTATTTTTTCAAAAAATAGCTATAAAATGTCCACTTTATTCCAGATATAGTTTTAATCCTTGGTGATATAGTGGGGAACTCTTATAATGGAGTTTAGTAAAAATTAAAATGGTAGTACTAAAATCAAGTGGTTAGGCCAGAAGATCTATCTGTAATTCACATTCACTCACCTATACCCCAATTTGACAGAGTGGACTCCAGGCAAATAGGTGAAGCAGTAAAAACAGACTCGCTTAGATTTTGTTGGCAGAATGGCCATCTTCTGGTTTCACTTGTTCTTCTAAAGCCAGTGATGTCTATAAACATTGCTAAAATTTCAAAGTGGGATGACTTGATATGTCCCCATATTAATGTCCCTGCTCCTTCTCTTATGACATTATTTTTATATTTTTTGGAGATACTTTCAGTTGTAATTTCAAATAGGAACATGTCCTGGATTCACAAAAATTTCAGATTTAGAGTGACTGTTGGGTTGACATTAACATCATAAATCAACTTCAGCTAACTTAATGGAAAGAGGAAATGGATTCTAAGGTTCCAGGGGTAATTAACAAAAACCAGGGGCATGAAGGCAGACAAGCTCCAGAGGGATATGGAGAGATCTGGAAAGCCATTGGGAAAGCGTTATTCCCTCTCCACTTCTCCTTGGTTCTCTCAGCACACCTGTTTGTCCTCACTCTCTTCAGATCACCTTCCCGACCTCTGAGTTTTCACCTCCTCATTACCAGTTGTAAAGAAAGTGTTACTGGCTATCACTGAATTCCAGCTTTCTGAGAGTTAGAATTGAATTGGCTCACCTGGGATTTACTCTGCTCCAAGCAGCAGTCATAGGGAGTTGGTGTCTACAACACAAACATGGCCACCAGGCTCCTGCCCCTCTGTCAACCATTACTTAGGTTAAACCCAAGCTCTGTGTAACATTAGAGCAGTAGTTCTCAGATGTTTTAGTCCTAAAGGCCCCTTCAACTCTTTTTTTTGTTTGTTTGTTCATTTATGTAGTGCTGAAGATCAAACCCAGGTCCTCATGCATGCTGGAGAGGTGCTCTACCACTGAGCTACACCCCCAGTCCCCTTCAACTCTTTAAAGCTTTTGTTTATATGGATTAGATCAACTGATATTTAGAACAGTAAAGATTAAAACCGAAATATTTAAAATATGCATGTTTGCCAGGCGTGGTGGCGCATGCTTGTAATCCCCGCACTTGGGAGGCTGAGACAGGAGGATCGCACAGGTTCGAAGCCAGCCTCAGGTACTTACTGAGGCTCTCAGCAACTTGGTGAGACCCTGTTTCCAAATAAAATATAAAGTAGGTCTGGGAGTATAGCCCAGAGGTAGAAAACCTCTGGGTTTCACCCCAGTACCAATAAATAAATAAATAAAGCATGTTTGATTCATTCAAAAGTAAAAATTATAACTCATTTAATAATGTATATTTTGCAAAAATAGTCCATTACATTTTCCTAAATAAAAATTATATGATCAGAAGAATGATTTTTTAATATTTTTACAAATCTCTTTTCATGTCTAGCTTTATAGACTGCAAGGATATTCTCGAAGATCATTCTGCTTTCAATCTATTTGGTATTATGGATTAAACTCTACTGTCATGTTCAAGAAATGAGGGGGAAAGCCAGGCACGGTAGCACACACCTGTAACTCAGTACTTGGGAGGCTGAGACAGGAAGGATAACAGGTTCGAGGTCAGCCTCAGCAACGTAGCCAGACCCTCAGCAACCCAGTAAGACCTGTTTCAAAAATAAGAAATAAAAAGGGCTGGGGGTGTAACTAGGAGGTAGAATGCTCATAAGTTCAATCCTCCATACCAAAAAATAAAAAAATGAGGATTAAAGAAACAAATAATGTTTCAGCCTTATTATGACCACACAGACCCCTGAAAGAATCTTCCTCCAAGAATCCCCAGACCACAGTCTGAGAACTGTTACAGGAGATTACCTGACACTTGCATGCAAGTCAACATTTAAGTGACACAAAATAACTTGATTTTATAGGAGTATCTTCTCTGTGTCTCCACATTAACTCAACCAGTTTGGCTCACTACATTAATCATCTTATTTTGATTAATTTGGTTAAGCTAAAATCAATTGTATTTAGGAAATCCACTTCCCAGGCTCTGCAGAAGGGCAGAACAGGAGTTAAAACGTAGCTCCTCTACAAATTAGCTGTGTGACTTCAGGCAAGTCCTTTGAGCCCTGGTGTCCCTGCTTTTAAAAGAGGGATATAAGGATGTAAGGATGAGACAGTATAAAGAAGTGTGTAGTGTAATGCCTGACAAGCAGTGATTGTTCAGTGTTAGCTGTTTTCATTAGTTTTCATGGATTCATGGATTCATGTATCTGTGGTCACAGCCATTAAAGATAAATCTCTTCGCCGGGCGTGGTGGCGCACGTTTGTAATCCCCGCGCTTGGGAGGCAGAGACAGGAGGATCGCGCAGGTTCAAAGCCAGCTGCCGCGCTGGCTTAGGAGACCCTGTTTCCAAATAAAAATGTAAAAATATGTCTGGGAGTGTAGCCCGGAGGTAGAAGGGCTTCCAGGAACCCCAGTACCACCAAAAACAAAAAACAAACAAACAAAAAAGAGATGAATCTCTTCATGCTTAGAGAATTATTCCTATAGCTGATGATTTGTGTCTTGTATCTTCGGTTCCCCTACCCCACAAGAAAGCATGCCAAGTATCTAGACCTCTAAGATGGGTATGGGCTTACAGTGCTCTGGGGGCAGCTTGAGGAGGAACTCTGAGGTCACCTTCAGCACAAGGCTGCTCAGAAAGTGATCATTTGATCTCACCGAGATGTTCTGTACAATGCCTTCAATGGGCCAGCTGGGGAAATTAAAACATATTTGGACCTGGTTATAGTAATGCTGGATCTATTCCCAGTCTTTTAATTTGTACCTTGATCAAAATTTGTTTCTTGGAGCCTCAAGTGAAGTTTCCCTTCTTATTAAGAACAAAAATCAGGAAGCCGGGCGTCATGGCGCAAGTTTGTAATCCCAGCATTTGGGAGGCTGAGACTGGAGGACCACGGTTGACGGACAGTCTCAGCTACTTAGTGAGGCCCTTTGCAACTCAGTGAGACTCTGTTTCAAAATAAAGAATTAAAAAAATAGGACTGGAGCTGTAGTTTGGAGGTAGAATGCCTCTGGGTTCCATCCCCAGTACCACAAAAATAAAATAAAATAAAAATAAAACCTTCCTCATTGGTTACTAACAAAACCAATTCTATGCTATCTAAATTTCATTCATCATTCTTTCATTCTGTTCCAAATCAACAGAAATGGTACAAGAGGGAAGTTGAAATTTCTTGCATAGCCCTCGGGGCACCATCAAATCCCACATAAAATAAGAAGTTTGGAAAATGACCACTTCCTCTCTGGCTTTCCTACATATTTTCTGGCCTTCATTTTATATCTTCAGTTGTAGATATAAAATACCTCAGTTATTTTTTTCTACCCAATGCCACTATTTTCTTATAAAAACTATTTTCTTGAAGCACATGCTGGGTGGCCACAGGCAACAAATTTATTTTACCATTTGTACAAAGAAGAAAGGATAAGACATTACCTTATGTGATCACTAATAAGCTTACCCAATTCCCACTCCTACTATATCTAGCCAATCCTTGACCCAGGTCTAGGACATAATGTGCCAGGATAAAGAACCAGGGAATAATTCAGTGATCTGGCAAGTTATGATGAGTTAATTAAAAAAATATTCTTTCTTCTGTTGTTTTCTGCTCTAAAACTCTTTCCCATAAGCTTCATCAGGAAATGTTTAGATTCATCTTTCTTCTACAATCTCCAAAACAAACAACTAAAATTCAATGCCCCTGGTTTAACTTTATGAAGGAATGTAACAAAACATCAATGCAGAATTACATAAACCAGAGTAGCACTTTGAAAAATTTAATCAGCAGCCTATCAAAGACTCAATGGTAAACCAATTAAAATGATCATGTTTAACTCAAATAATAAAATGTTTGTGTAAAATTTGTATATCTTCTATAAAGTCAAAAGATTGATATTTTATTAGATTTTCATAATTTGAAATACATAACTTCTTCCAGCTGTTCCTGGGTCCATGGTTTGGCAGGATATAGTGGGACTAGAAACTGGGTAAAGCCTATTAGTGGCCACATAAGGTAGTGCCTTTCTTATTTATGCAAATGTAAAATGTCTCTTATAAAAGACATTCGTTGTCTGAGACCACCCAGCATGTACTCTAGTGAAATACATAGCTGTTTCTTCTTTATTTTTTTTTCTTCTGGTACTGGAAATTGAACTCAGGTATGATCTACCACTTAACTACATCCCCAGACCTTTTTATTCTTTACTTTGAAACAGGATCTTGCTAAATTGCTCAGGCTGAATTCAAACTTGCAATCTTCCTGCCTTAGCATCCTGTGTAGCTGAATTGATTACAGGTGTGAGCCATTATATCTAGCTGCTGCTTCGTTTTAATTGTAATAAAAATATTGGCATTGGGTACAGATAATTAAATAACATATTGTTAGATTTGAATCTTAAATGTCCCCTGAAGTCTCATTTGTTGAAGGCTTGGTCCCCAGCTAATGGTGCTGTTGGTAGGTGGTAGAAACTTTAGCAGGTGGGGCCTAGTAAAGAAAGCTGAGGTGGGGAGATGACGGGGATACTGAGATTCTAGTCTCTCCTCTCTCTGCTCTCCTCCCTGGGCAACCTGAGGTGAGAAACTTTGCTCCGCCACTCACTCCCCACCACGGTGTTCTGCCTTGCCATAGACCAAAAGAAATTGGGCCAAGCTACCATATACTAAAATGAGGAACCAAAATAAATCCTTACTCCTTATAAGATATTTATCTTGGGTAATTTATCACAGTAATGGAAGCCTGACTAACACACATGTATCTGAGTCCCCAACAATAGTGAGTTTGCATGCACATGTGTGTGTGTGTGTGTGTGTGTGTGTGTGTGTGTGTGTGTGTGGTGCTGGGGACTAAACCTAGGGGCATTCTACCTATGACCTACATACTACTTTAATTTTTTTTTTTTTTTTTTTTTTTTTTTGGTGGTACTGGGGATGGAACTCAGAGGCTTTCTACCTCCGGTCTATACTCCCAGACCTATTTTATGTTTTCTTTGATGTTTTATTTGGAAACAGGGTCTTACTAAGTTGCTGGGATCCTCACTAAGTAGCTAAGGCTGGCTTTGAACCTGTGCAATCGTCCTGTCTCAGCCTCCCAAGTGTGGGGATTACAAGCATGAGCCATCATCCCCAGCTACTTTAATATTTTAATAACCCAAAAGTATTTTGGAATTAAAATCAAGCTTTACTAAGATATAAGTATCATATTAATAGAGAGTATCTTGGAAGGGAGAATTATCAGGAATTGCAATCCCTAAGACCCAGGGGTGTCTCATGTGGGTCATGAATCTTAATCACCCAGGCAAGTCCAACCACAGTTAGATACAAGGGCTCACCCATTTTATATCTTTTTAAAATACAGAAAAAGTTAGACTAACACCTCAGGATTCATCACTGAGTGGAGCCATGAAGAATCTCAGCATCTTCTTTCCCCAATAATGGCACTAACCCTGGCGTCCACGAGGACCCAAATGTTCATCTATCAAATGGAATGATAAATTGGTCAAGGGAAAGATTACAGTTTTCACAGGATGATGTAATATAATGTGGAAAAAGCTATGGATTTTTTAAAAATCTATAAACATTTATTTCTAGTCTGTTCCAAAAATAAAGACAAGGAGCATCCTTCCAAGATCGTGTCATGAAGTAATGAAAATTCTCTATTTTTTCCACCCAACTCTACTCTTTTACCACAGTTTTCTACAAACTTTAAAATCTATTTTAACACCACACTTTGAACAAATTAATATAAAGAGGATGAAGCTTAGAACTGGAGAAAAAAGAATTTCCATTTTGTCTGTGGAAATAGAAAAAAATAATTTGAAAGAGTTTTGAAGTTTCTCAGTGATTCTAAGCTTGTCTGTAGAAACTATGCAATTTTCAAAGAAATATTCCCAGATTTTTTAAATTAGAGTCCTATTAAAATCAGGACTTTAAAATTATTGTGCTATTAACACTATTGTACACTAGAAGAATTTTTTATGTTAAACTAATCATTGCTTAGCCACTCTACCATATTATTTTAGCAAAACAAATAAGAAGTCAAAACACAAGATCATTAGGCAAAATTAGTTGACAAATTTCTACTTCTAGCCATATGAGCAGAGCTCATATTAGACCAGTCCTTCCAAAGTAAAAATTATAAAATATAACAAAGCACATTAAAAAAAAAACTGAAACCATTTGAAAGTGGTGAAAAACAGGCAAAAACCAGAGATAGTCAATATTTAGAGGAAGGATGCTATCCTGGATAATTACCCATCTTTATGTCCTTTGTCTGAGAGCAGTTACAATCAATACCATAAGGTAGTGGCTAAGATTTGAATAGAAATCTTACTGGCTATTAAATCAGAAAACAAAATTCAGGGCAATAGAAACAGAAAAGAGAATGGATGAATATTGGGAAGGAAAGCTCCACAGAGGGGAGTCTAAAAGTTTTTATATTAACTCCACCCAAATCTCTGGCTAACCTCTAAACTAAGCATATGTGAAGCAGATACCACAAGAACAAATTAAGACTAAAAGAACTAAGAGATTTTAGATGCTGCTCATCACAGGAGAAATGTAGTTTAGAATTTGAGATCATCCTACTAAAAGGAACAAAAGAAAGCAACACTCTTTAGAGTAACACAACAGAATCCAGAGTCTATACAATGTATTATTCATAATATGCATGACACAGTCCAAAATTATTAGACATAAGAAACAGGAGAATTACAATGAGTGAAGACCAACCCTAAAATGAATCAGATGTTGGAATTAACAGAGATGTGTTTTAAAGCAGCCATTTTAATTATTATCAAATATGTAAAGGAAACATAATGGAGCAGATGGAAAATCAAAAGAATAGGAAGTATAAAACAAATGGAAACACTAGAATTAAAAGATATGTGGTAAAAGATTGGAAATGACAAAGGAGTCAGTTAATATCAACATAGGTCAACAAAATTATCCAATTTAAAACCAGAGAAAAAATAAAAATGTAAAAAAAATCCTTAGGAATTTATGAGAAAACATGGAATAAGAGTTATAAGATGCACATAATTATAGTCCAGGTGAGAGTAAAGAGAAAGAGTGGGGCATTAAATATCTTTTAATAATAACCAAAATATTTAGTAAAGGACATATATTTACAGATATAATAATCTTAGTGAACCCTAAGCAAGATTAATAAGAAAGCCATATCTATGTACAACTTAACCAAAGTGCTAGAATTCGAAGACAAAAAGAAAATTTTGAAAAGATCAGAGCCAAGCAACACATAAAGTGCAAGAAAAAAAAAAAAAAAGGTCAGAAGAGAACTGAAAAGAAAAAAAAAATTTAACCCAGGACCAGAACTATACATCTAGTGAAAATCTCCTTTGAGATTGAAGGCAGAATAAAGACATTTTCTTATAAATAAAAACTAAGAATGTTTGTTGTCAACACTACGAAAGATTCTTAAGAAAGTTTTTCAGGCTAAAAGGAAATGACAACAGATGGAAACTTGGCTATTCCAAGAGGGATTTCACAAATGATAAGTCTGTGGGTAAATAAAGGTATCAATATTTCTTCTTTTATTTTCTTTGAAATAAAAATCATAGCATCATATTGTGGGGTTTCTATCACACATGTATATGCAATACATGATACTTGCAATAGAAGGAAGAAGTTAAGGGTGAAAGCACAGATGGGCCAGTAAAAACAATGTATGTAAAAATACACACACACACACACACACACACACACACACACACACACACACATATATATATATATATATATATATATATATATATATATATATATATATGTAGCTTACACTTAGTAAAGTGCACAAATGCAAGCGCAGGGCTTGATGAAGTTATGCATGTACCTACCACTGAGATCAAGATTTAAAATATTCAGCCGGGTGTTGTGGCACACGCCTGAAATCCCAGCACTTGGGAGGCTAAGACAGGAGGATCACAGGCTTGAAACCAGCCTCGGCAATTTAGCAAGACTCTCAGCAACCTAAGGAGACCCTGTTTCAAAAAAAAAAAAAAAATAGCCAGGCGTGGTGGCGCACGTTTGTAATCCCCACACTTGGGAAGCGGAGACAGGAGGATCGCGCAGGTTCAAAGCCAGCCGCGCTGGCTTAAGAGACCCTGTTTCCAAAAATAAAAAAGTATAAAATAGGTCTGGGAGTGTAGCCCGGAGGTAGAAGGGCTTCCAGGAACCCCAGTACCACAAAAAATAAATAAATAAATAAAAATATAAGCCGGGCGTGGTGGTGCACGCTTGTAATCCCCGCACTTGGGAGGCAGAGACAGGATGATCGCGCAGGTTCGAAGCCAGCCGCGCACGCTGGCTTAGGAGACCCTGTTTCCAAAGAAAAAAATGTAAAAATAGGTCTGGGAGTGTAGCCCGGAGGTAGAAGGACTTCCAGGAACCCCAGTACCACCAAAAAAAAAAAAAAGAAAAAGAAAAAAAAATATATAAAATGTCCTACCCAGCAAAACTTTCTATCAAATTAGATGGAGAAATAAGAAGCTTCCATGACAAACAGAAACTGAAAGAATTTATGTCTTCAAAGCCAGCGCTAGAGAAAATACTCAAAGAGATTAACTACAAAGAAGAAATAGGTAACACACACCAGAACCAGAGAAACAAGATTTTCCATCCAACAGACAATTAAGATTGGTTATCTGTGGAGATTCATTATTTATGTTAGTCTTTTACCTATCTCTAAGTGGTATTGTTTGCCTTTATTGTTGTTAATTTTTAGGATGTCTAGTTGGAATATTAATATACCTTCAGATATAGCATTTGGAAATATTTTATCCCATTCTATTAGTAACTTTTAACTCTGTTTACATTGTCTTTGGATATACATTATTTTTTTTATTTTCTAGGGAGTTTGTATACTCTTCTGTTGCCTGTGCCATTGAAATCATATCCAAGAAATCACTGCCAATTTCAATATTGTGAGGTTTTATGACCCAGATTTTCTCCTAAAAGTTTATAGTCTTAAGATTTATATTTAGGTCTTTTATCTATTTTGAGTTAATTTTTGTATATGGGATTAGGTAAGGGTCCAATTTTATTCTTCTCCATGTAATTATTATTTTTCAACAATATTTAGTTTAAAAACTATTATTTCCACCACCAAATGTTCGTGGAAACCTTGTCAAAAATAACTTGACAGTATAGGGAAGAATTTAGCTCTAGGCTTTTATTTAACTCCAGTGGTTTATACATCTGCCTTTAGAAAAGTACTACACTGTTTCAATTATTGTAGCTTTATATGGTTTGAAATCAGAAAATATATATCTTCTAGCTTTGTTCTTTTTCAAGATCGTTTTGGGTATCTAGAGTTCATATTCCATATTAGGATAGATTTTTTTTCTGAAAAATAAATATATAAATATATGATAGTTTCACCAAAAAAAAATAGAAAAAAATTCTCTGGTAAGAAAGAAAGTAAAAAGAAATATTGAAATGTTATCTTTAAGTCATCAACAGCTTGGTATCAGACAAATGAAACTGTTATGTGAGATTATCATTTTTAATTTTGGAAAAATTGCTATAGTACTAGATGTCAACCACTAAGCCAAGCATGGGAGGGAGGGATGAGGAGGGAATGGGGTGGGGATCGGGTGGGGGCTGACTGGGCAATGTGTGCATGTATGTCTACAAAAGTTTGTATCCCACTATGATGTCTGAATACAGTGCACCAATTTAAAAAAAAAGTGTAGTACAGTAAATACATAAACCAGGAAAAAAATAAAATAAAATAAAATAAAATAAAAATAAATTTAAAAAATTAAAAAATGGGGGGGTCGCAGAGGTAGAATACCCCAGAGTTCAACCCCTAGTAACACCACACACACACTTTAAACTTTCTGGCTCCCCTCAAATATTCCTTCATGTCCCTCCCCATGTGAAACCACTCTTCTCACCTCTGTCACTACAGATCACTTTTACCTGACCTGAAACCCATTTTTCCATGGTTCCTGTTTCCTACCTCTGTACCCTGTTTTCCTCTTAACATCTCAAGTGCCGAATCAACATCTCTGTCAAAAGCTCATTGGAGGGATACGTACATTTGCTCCCCAAAGCTAGAAGAGTAGACTTTTTAATTTCTGAAACAAAAGGCATGGGGCCTAGGAAGTTAAAAGGAAGTGTGGGTGGCAGAATACGGGTTGTGCCCCAGCCACTGACTTCACAGGATGAGCACAGCACCTCTTCCTTTCCACTGAAACTCCACTTTCCCCAACAACCTATCAACAGCCAGGCTCTGCCCACCACAATCTCTAAGAGGACTTTCAATTCCAGCTTTGTCTGGCTTTGCATCCTCTCAAGAGGGCTTCAAAGCTCCTCCCTGGGGCTATTCCAGCAGTGCTGAGTGCCTGCAGCAGCAGCCGCAGACACCCTCCAGTCCCAGCCCCAGAACTTGCTAATGATGGTGGTTTTGTCCTTGAGCACAGCTGATTAGGAGGTGGTAGGTACGGACATGCAGCTCTAAAGATAAGTTAATTAATTACTGCAGGGCTTGCAGTTACTAACATCAAAAGCCACCAGCATGAAGGGCTCTTTGATCTCCAGATGAGCACCCTTTCAAGTTATTCCCTTTATCCTGCCCAGAAAGTTCTTGTTTCTTTCTGCTTTGATTTGTACGGAGAATTCTAATAAGACTGACCTCCAACCACATCCATCCACCCAGTGGTGAGCAGAAAACTGACTGAAGCCCCATCGTGAATATACAGATAGCCCCCTGCCTCTCAGCACTACCCAAAGGCTCACATCCCAACTACATAGAGTTGAACTATAGCTTTTCTTTTCAGAAGAGCTTCTGTATCCAGAAATCTGAACTGGAAGATTCTCCATGGTATTATTGATAGGATCCCAGAATTAAAAATGAGTCAAATGCCCTGCAACAATAGAATAAATACATCTAACCATGGTATACTATATATTTGTGAAAATAGACAAGCTACAACTCCATATAACCACATGATGTATCTGATGGGCAGACTAATTGATAAGTTGGGTCCCTCTCCCATGTGATCTCACAGCGGAACAGGAAGCGGAACCCCAGAAGCCAGAGAGGAGATAATGCTAGATTCCAAACATCATCATGCCACAGATGTCTCGAGAGAATCGGCATGCCTATAAAACAGCGGTGCCTCCAATCCGCCACGTGATTCAGCAGGCCAATCAGGACTATGCGCCACTCTCCAGACGCGTGGCCCGTTGGTCACCCCCCCCCTCCCCGGCCGGCTGAATCTCCGGAGGGTGCTGAGTCCGAATAAAACAGCAGTCTCTGATAACCCAGTTGGTGTTTTTGCCTCCCTCCTAAACCCCCTAACTCTGTTTTCAACCTAACACTGATCAGAAAAATTCTTCAGGTAAGTAATATTTTCTGTATGATTCTATATAAATTTCAAAATATGGAAGACTAAATTATAGTGTTTCTAGAATAATAGATAGCCAGCAAAAGCATGCCAAGAAGCCAGGAAATAATCACATTAAAGTCAGGGAGGAGGTGGGCTGGGGTATGACCTGGAAGAGGAATATGTGAGGGATTTGTACTGGGAGCAAGAAATGATCTATTCTTGACTTTTGTGATGGGTACAAGGGTCTTTCCTTCATTGCATTATGCATCAATTCTCTAGTCTTTGCAGTCTCTGTAACATAATTTATAACTTTAAAAGCCTGAGAATGTCAACACTAACTAGGGAAAACTGGAATCTCCAAAAGGAAAAGGAAAAATCCGTTCAGTCGCTTCAATGATAAATAATAATAAATAATGTACATCTGCTTCAATAATAAAGCTGCAGACCCAGTGCAAACCCACAGACAGATCAACAAAGGGTGAGCATGCCATAGGCATGCTGTAAACAGTAGGGATGGAGCGTGGAGCCCTCCCTCCCCGGTCCAGCACGCTTCAGGGCCTCCCAGGTGTGTCTTCTCACAGGGGGCTTCTGGGAAGGCCAGCCCTATGCAGGGAATGTGTGGGCTAGCCTCTGTCATCTATGGAAGCACCAGTGTCCTTGGTACCAGAAGAGGAGGCTGGAGGTCTGCCTGGAGGCAAATCCCTGCAGAAATTTTGCTTCAGAAAGAAGGCGTGCTGATGTGAGAGTCTGGATCTCTTGCAAGGCATTACAGATGTGTAGCTCTGTGAAGTGTTCAGCTAACCATGGGGATTCTTCCCCATTACTCTCAGGCTCAGGCTGTGGTTTCTACTTCCTCCTCAAGCTTGAAGCTGAGCTCTGTGGCACCAGACATGAAACAAATCAGATTAGTGTCTCTGATTCAAAAAGTCAGGTTCCACTGCACTGGACAAAATCAGCCTCAGAGGCCTTTGCCAGCAAAGATGGGAAAGCCAGGTATGTCCGTCCTAGCCCCACCAGGGGGGGTGCTGGGTGACTTTGATAGACTGCTCTCTTCCACATAGAAGTAACAGTCTCTTCTGTTCGTTCTTTTCCTTTTAATATACAAACTAGAGATTCCAAAATGTGGTAACAGGAGACATACAACATGATTTAATTGGAGAAAGGCACCCCCAACCATGGGCAAGGTCAGTACACGCACGCAGATACAGGGCCAGCCCCTTGCACCTCAGCCATCCCTTTCTCCTGGCACAGAACACTCTATCTTGATTTGTAAATATGTGCACACTTGCTTCTTACCTTGTTGCCCCCATTACTAAGCTGTGGACTCCCACAGGATGCAATCTGTGTATGCTGGATTCATTTTCCTCCCTGTCTAGCACAAAACTCAGTAGTCATTGGTTCCTCTAAAGGTTTATAGAGGGACCAGGCATAATGGCTTACACTTGTAATTCCTGTTATAAGGCTGAGTTTCCCTCTGTTCTATTTCCCTCCGTTCTGTATCTCCCAAAGAAAGATTTAATCCAGAGGACACAGACAGGGTAAGCATATAAAAGCTGTTTGGGGTAGATTCCACCGGAGGGCCACAGAGCTGGTTAATTAATCCAGGAGCAGAGTAAAACAGAGAAAGCCAAAGAAAAAGAAGGCCTAGCCTGCCACATGGTGGGCTTTATATAACACCTAGAAATTTTTATGTATACTAATTTGGATTTTGTGCCACGATTTAGTGTGACTGTGCAGGATTGCATCATGTGGGAAATCTAAAGCTGCAATATCATAGGCTGGAAGTTTCTAACCACAGCCGGGCAATTGCTGTCCCAACTAATTAGCTACCTACATTCCCCCTTGAGAGATAGAGGCCCTGAAACCATTTAGGGAACAGAACCAAGTCCATCTTCTGTAGTTTCTTCAGCTGGATAGGGATGTAGACATGTCAGGGCCTCCTGCTTTTGCTGTCAAGGCAGGGGATGTCACTTTCCCAGAATTTCAACCCTATCTCACTAGCTAGCTACCTAACTATCTCAGTACTCGAGAAATTGAGACAAGAGGATTGCAGGTTCAAGGACAGCATTAGCAATGTAAGGAGATTCTCAGCAACCTAGCAAGACTCTGTTTCAAAACAAACAAACAAAAAAATAGAAAAAGGGCTAGGATTATAGCTCAGAGGTAGACTGCCCCTGGGTTCGATCCCCATTCACAAGGCCCTAGGTAAAGTTAAAAAAAAAATGCAAAAAAAAAATAATAATAAGTGTTTGGTTTCGGGAAGATGGCAACGGAGAAAAGCTGGGCTTACAAGTCCCGCTAGCAATTGATCTCTATTACCAAAAAATCGGCACCTTTCATAGCCAGAAAACACCATCAGTAAAGAAATAAAAACTGTAAATACAAGGGACAGAGAAAAAGAGGGCTGGAAAAAACGAGACACCAGAAAGAAACCAGCCCACAGTACTGCGGCCGGAGGCGTGTGGAAGTCATGTTCCCTTGCAGCACCAGGCTCCAGAGAGGAGGGGGACTCAGAGCGGAGCTCAGAACCAAAGAGGAGATACGCTGGCCTCACGGCCGATGACATGACAGTAGCGCCTTACTACTGGCGGCAATGGCAAGTACACTGGACAGCTCCAGGCCAACGCACTTAACCCACCAGGCTCCAGAGAGGAGGGGCGGACAGCAAGCTGAGCACACCCTGCAGGGACTCAGAGCAGAGCTCAAAACTAGAAAAGAAATACTCCAGCGTCACGGCCGAGGATGTGGCAGCGGTACTATATTGACAGCAGCGGCAGCAGCGAATTCATCGAGTCCACTACAGCTCCATCAGCGCACTCAACAAACATGAGTCAAATTGTGGCCCCTAGAGGAGAAATCCCAGTACTGCACTCCCAGGGACTTGCACAGATACTCTCCCTGGGGTCGGAGATTTTTGCAGTCCAACCCAGTGGGGAAGTGGTGGTGGCAGAGATATTACACCATAGTCACAACTCCCCATGGGAAAATGCCCAGCCTGGCACCCCCATGTTCTAAAGCAGCCTCGATTGACTCCCTGGGTCTGAGAATTTGTGATACAATCCAATAAAGGAGTAGTTAGTGGTGACTGACATACCATAGACTTGAGATCCAGAGCACCTGAAATCATGGGAAAGAGGAATGACAATGGAGCAATGAATACCCACAACCCCACAACATCAGAACCTGATAAAACAGAAATTCAGAGATCTCTAGAAGATCAAATAAGGAAAATAACTGTAGAAATAATAGAGGACTTTCAAAAAGAATTCAGAGAGAGTCAAAAAGAGATAAAGTATGCAATCAATGAAGTAAAGGCCTCAATTCAAAGTATAAACAACCGATTAGACCACATGGAGAATAGAATCTCGCTCTTAGAAGATGAGCACTCCAAAAATGAACACATAGTTTCTAATTTAGAAAAAAAAATCCAGCAGCAGGAATCTGACATTGAAGAAATATGGGCCCATTTTAAGAGAGCTAACATAAGAATAACTGGAATAGAGAAGGGAAATGAAGGTGAAACCAAAGGGATCAATAATCTCTTCAAGGAAGTAATAGCAGAAAATTTTTCAAACATAGAGCAAGAGGTCCATACACATGTCCAGGAAACTTATAGAACTCCCTTTAGACAGGATCAGAGAAGAGGATCCCCACGCCACATAATTGTCAAAATGACTAATGTGGAAGCCAAGCAGAGAATCTTAAAGACAACAAAAACAAACAGACAAGTGACATTCAGAGGCAAACCAATTAGAATCACTCCAGACTTCCCAAACCAAGTCATGAAAGCCAGAAGGACAAGGAGTAACATATTCCAAACTCTGAAAGAAAACAACTTCCAGCCAAGAATTTCCTACACAGCAAAACTATCTATCAAATTAGATGGGGAAATAAGAAGCTTACATGACAAACAGAAACTGAAGGAATTTATGTCTTCAAAACCAGCGCTAGAGAAAATACTCAAGGAGAGAAACTACAAAGAAGAAATGGGTAATACACGCCAGAACCAAAGACAAGATTTCCCATCCAGCAGATAAATCAGCAAAGAAGAATAAACAGTATCTCAAACAGAAATAAAATCTTAACATGTTAGGCATTAAAAATTATCTATCTATAATCACACTGAATGTAAACAGCCTCAACTCCCCAATAAAAAGACATAAAGTGGCAAAATGAATTAAAAACCAGAATCCATCCATTTGCTGCTTACAAGAAACACACCTTACAACTAAAGATAGGAACAAACTCAAGGTAAAGGGCTGGAACAAGGTAATCCATGCTAATGGAACTTGAAGACAAGCAGGAGTAGCAACTATGATATCAGACAAGTTAGACTTCAAACCCAAACTTATTAGAAGAGACAAAGAAGGTCATATATTACTGGTAAAAGAAATAATCCAGGAAGAGGAAATAACAATAATCAATATCTATGCCCCAAACATAGGTGCAACTACTTTCATAAATCAAACTCTTTGTGACATGAAGTCACACATAAATTCCAACACAATAATACTGGGAGACTTCAACACACCTCTCACAACACTAGACCGATCTTCCAGACAAAGGGTCAGTAAAGATGCCTCAGAACTAAAGAACACCATTAACCAAATGGACCTGTTGGACACATATAGAATATTTCACCCAACTACAGAAAATCTTCAAATAAATAACTTAATGACACACCTCAAACCCTTGAAAAGCAGGAACAATTGAACCCCAAAGCCAGAAGAAGACAGGAAATTATTAAAATTAGAGCAGAAATTAACAAATAAATTTTTAAAAGTGCAGAAAATCAACAAAACCAAAAGCTGGTTTCTTTTAAACAAGCCAAACTAATTTAAAAAAATTAAAACAAGCCAAACTAATTAAAAAAGAGAGAGAACCAACCCAAATTATGAAGATAAGGGATGAAAAAGGAGACATTACTACTGACAGTGTAGGAATCCAGAGGATTATCAGAAACTACTACTCCAACAAAATGGAAAATCTGGAGGAAATCGACAACTTCCTAGATAAATACAACCTTCCTAAACTGAGTCAAGAAGATATAAAACACTTAAACCAACCAATAACAATCAAAGAGATTCAAACAACAATAAAGAGCTTACCATCAAAAAAAAGCCCAGGACCAGATGGTTTCCCAAGTGAATTCTATAAAACCTTTATAGAAGAGCTAACCCCAATACTACTCAAACTATATCATGAAATGGAAAAAACCTGGACTCTCCCAAATACATTCTATGAAGCCAATATCACACTAATACCCAAACTGAATAAAGAGAGTTCAAGGAAGGAAAACTACAGGCCTATATCTCTGATGAACTTGGATGCAAACTATTAAACAAAACACTAGCAACACGCATTCAAAACTAAATAAAGAAAATCATACACCATGACCAGGTAGGGTTGATCCCAGGGATGCAAGGCTGGTTCAATATATTAAAATCAATCCATGTAATTCATCATATAAACAGAATCAAAGACAAAAATCAAATGCTCATTTCAATAGATGCGAAAAAGCATTTGATAAAATTCATCATCCATTTATGATAAAGACACTGCAGAGAATTGGAATAGAAGGAACATATCTCAACATTATTAAGGCAATCTACAATAAGCCCACTGCCAACATCATTTTAAATGGGGAAAAACTTCAAGAATTCCCCCTAAAAACTGGAACGAGACAAGGATGTCCACTATCACCACTTCTCTTCAATATAGTACTAGAAACTCTAGCCAGAGCAATAAGGCAAAAAAAGGAAATCAAAGGAGTACAAATAGGAAAAGAACTCAAACTTTCTCTATTTGCAGATGACATGATACTATATTTAGAAAACCCAACAAACTCAACCAAAAGCCTTATAGAACTGATCACAAATTCAGCAAAGTATCTGGATACAAAATGAATCTTAAAAAATTAGAAGCTTTCCTGTACACCAACCATAAATCCACTGAAAAAGAAATTCAGAAAACACTTCCACTCAGGATTTCCCACAAAAATAAAAAAAAAATACTTAGGAATAAACTTGACCAAGGAGGTAAAAGATCTCTACAAAGAAAATTATAAAACAATGAAAAAAGAAATCAAAGATCTTAGAAGATGGAAGGATCTTCCATGTTCATGGATTGGCAGAATAAATATCATTAAATGGCCCAAAAGTGATCTACAGATTATATGCAATGCCCATTAAATTACCAAGATCATTGCTCACAGACATAGAAATATCAGTCCTTAAATTTATCTGGAATAACAAAAAGCCCAGAATAGCCAAGGTAGTTCTCAACAACAAAAAACATGCAGGAGGAATCACAATACCTGACTTTAAACTATACTACAAAGCCATTGTAATAAAAACAGCATGGTACTGGCACAAAAACAGATACATAGACCAATGGAGCAGAATAGAAGACCCAGAAACAAATCTACACACTTTCAGCCAATTGATTTTTGACAAAGGGGCCAAAAACATACACTGGAGAAAAGATAGCCTGTTCAACAAATGGTGTTGGCAAAACTGGTTAACCATATGCAGAAAATTGGAAATTAATCCCACTTTCTCACCCTGTACAAAAGTCAACTCAGGATGGATCAAAGACTTGGAAATCAAACCAGAGACCTTGAAGCTTCTTAAAGATGGCATAGGTCCAACACTGCAACACATAGGCACAGATAAACACTTTCTCAACAAGATTCCAAAGGAACAACAAACTAAAAGGAAACTGTCAAGAACCTCAACCAAGAGCCAACAGAATGGAAGAAGATTTTTGCCACCTACACCTCCGATAGAGGACTAATATCTAGAATATACAGAGAACTCAAGAAACTCAACACTAAGAAAACAAAGCATCCAATAACAAAATGGGCAAGTGAAACTTCAGAAAAGAAGAAATTCAAATGGCCAATAAATGCATGAAAAAATGCTCAACATCATTGGCAATCAGAGAGATGCAAATCAAAACTACCCTGAGATTTCACCTAACTCCAACTAGAATGGCAATCATTCAAACACAAACAACAACAGATGCTGGCGAGGATGTGGAGAAGTGGGAACTCTAAGACATTGTTAGTGGGATTGCAAATTAGTGCAATCACTTTGGAAAACAGTATGGAGAATCCTCAGAAGAATGGGAACAAATCTACCATTGATCCAGCAATGCCACTTCTGGGTATCTACCCAAAAGATAGGAAACCAAACTACCAGACTAATGCATGTGTATCTATGTTCATAGCTGCACAATTCACCATAGCCAAATGATGGAACCAGCCAAGATGTCCATCAACAGATGAATGGATCACAAAACTGTGGGATATGTACACAATGGAATTTTACTCAGCCATCAAAAGAAACTCAATTACATCATTTTCAGGGAAATGGATGGAACTGGAGGACATTATGCTAAGTGAGATTAGTCAGTCACAGAAAATAAGACAGCAGATGCTTTCCCTAATATGTGAGAGTTAGGGAGAAATGGGTCATAGGAGGAACTCTAGATGAAAAAGGAAATCATATAGAGGAGCAAACAAGACAATCTAAAGGAGGAGAAAGGAGGGGGGAAGAGGAAAAATTTTTTTAAATTTTTTATTGGTGCAGTGTATTCATACATCATAGTGGGATACAAAGAAAACTTTTGTAGACATACATGCACACATCACCCAGTCAGCCCCCACCCGATCCCCACCCCATTCCCTCCCCATCCCTCCCTCCCATGCTTGGCTTAGTGGTTGACATCTAGTATTATAGCAATTTATCCAAAATTAAAAATGATAATCTCACATAACAGTTTCATTTGTCTGATACCAAGCTTTTGATAACATAAAGATAACATTTCAATATTTCTTTTTGCTTCTTTCTTACCAGAGAATATTTTTTTCTATTTTTTTTAGGTGAAACTATCATATATTTATATATTTATTTTTCAGGAAAAAAATCTATCCTAATATGAAATATGAACTCTAGATACCCAAAACGATCTTGAAAAAGAACAAAGCTAGAAGATATATATTTTCTGATTTCAAACCATATAAAGCTACAATAATTAAAACAGTGTAGTACTATTCTAAAGGCAGATATATAAACTATTGGAGTTAAATAAAAGCCTAGAGCTAAATTCTTCCCTATGTTGTCAAGTTATTTTTTTTCTGTCTATAGCATTTTTTAAAAGTGAACTTTATTTATTTATTTTATTATTATTATTATTATTATTATTATTATTATTTATTAATTTTTTTTTGTGGTACTGGGGTTCCTGGAAGCCCCTCTACCTCCAGGCTACACTCCCAGACCCACTTTTACATTTTTATTTGGAAACAGGGTCTCCCAAGCCAGCCTGCGTGATCCTCCCGTCTCCGCCTCCCAAGCGCGGACATCACAAGCGTGCGCCACCACGCCCGGCTTCTGTCTATAGCATTTGAAATAAAAATAATAGCCAGGCGTGGTGGCGCACTCCTGCAACCCCCGCACTTGGGATGCGGAGACAGGAGGATCACGCAGGTTCGTATCGCTGGCTTAAGAGACCCTGTCTCCAAATAAATAAAAAAAGGTCTGGGAGTGTAGCCCGTAGGCAGAAGGGCCCCCAGGAACCCCAGAACCACAAAAAAAAGAAATAAAAATAATATTGTATTTACTTATTCCTACAGTTTTGCGAAACACTTCTTTTTTTTTTTTTATTGGTGCACTGTATTCATACATCATAGTGGGATACAAAGAAAACTTTTGTAGACATACATGCACACATCGCCCAGTCAGCCCCCACCCAAACCCCACCCCATTCTCTCCCCATCCCTCCCTCCCATGCTTGGCTTAGTGGTTGACATCTAGTATTATAGCAATTTATCCAAAATTAAAAATGATAATCTCACATAACTGTTTCATTTGTCTGATACCAAGCTTTTGATGACTTAAACATAACATTTCAATATTTCTTTTTACTTTCTTTCTTGCCAGAGAATATTTTTTTTCTATTTTTTTTAGGTGAAACTATCCTATATTTATATATTTATTTTTCAGAAAAAAAATCTATCCTAATATGGAAAATGGACTCTAGATACCCAAAAGGATCTTGAAAAAGAACAAAGCTAGAAGATATATATTTTCTGATTTCAAACCATATAAAGCTACAATAATTGAAACAGTGTAGTACTTTTCTAAAGGCAGATATATAAACCATTGGAGTTAAATAAAAGCCTAGAGCTAAATTCTTCCCTATATTGTCAAGTTATTTTTGACAAGGTTTCCACGAACATTTGGTGGTGGAAATAATAATCTTTTAACTAAATATTGTTGAAACATAATAATTACATGGAAAAGAATGAAGTTGGACCCTTACCTAATCCCATATACAAATATTAACTCAAAATAGATAAAAGACCTAAATATAAATCTTAATACTATAAACTTTTAGAAGAAAATCTGGGTCATAAAACCTCACAACATTGAAATTGGCAGTGATTTCTTGGATATGATTTCAATGGCACAGGCAACAGAAGAGTATAAAAACTCCCTAAAGAATAAAAAAATATTGTATATCCAAAGACAATGTAAACAGAGTTAAAAGTTACTAATAGAATGGGATAAAATATTTCCAAATGCTATATCTGAAGGTATATTAATATTCCAACTAGAAATCCTAAAAATTAACAACAATAAAGGCAAACAATACAATTTAGAGATAGGTAAAAGACTAACATAAATAATGAATCTCCACAGATAACCAATCTTAGTTGTCTGCTGGATGGAAACTCTTGTTTCTCTGGTTCTGGTGTGTGTTACCTATTTCTTCTTTGTAGTTAATCTCTTTGAGTATTTTCTCTAGCGCTGGCTTTGAAGACATAAATTCCTTCAGTTTCTGTTTGTCATGGAAGCTTCTTATTTCTCCATCTAATTTGATAGAAAGTTTTGCTGGGTAGGAAATTTTTGGCTGGAAGTTGTTTTCTTTCAGAGTTTGGAATATGTTACTCCAAGCCCCTCTTGGCTTTCATGACTTGGTTTGGGAAGTCTGGAGTGATTCTAATTGGTTTGCATCTGAATGTCACTTGGTCCTTTGTTTTTGTTGCCTTTAAGATTCTCTGCTTGGCTTCCACATTGGTCATTTTGACAATTATGTGGCGTGGGGATCCTCTTCTCCGATCCTGTCTAAAGGGAGTTCTATAAGTTTCCTGGACCTGTGTATCAACCTCTTGCTCTATGTTTGGAAAATTTTCTGCTATTACTTCCTTGAAGAGATTGTTGATCCCTTTGGTTTCACTTTCTTTTCCCTCCTCTATTCCAATTATTCTTAGGTTAGCTCTCTTAAAATGGGCCCATATTTCTTCAATATCAAATTCCTGCTGTTGGATATTTTTTTCTAGATTAGAAACTATGCATTCATTTTTGGAATGATCATCTTCTAAGAGCGAGATTCTGTTCTCCGTGTGGTCTAATCGGTTGTTCGTGCTTTGAATTGAGACCTTTACTTCATTAATTGCATCCTTTATCTCTTTTTGGCTCTCTCTGAGTTCTTTTCGAAGCACCTCTATTATTTCTACAGTTATTTTCCTGATTTGATCTTCTAGAAATCTCTGATTTTCTGTTTTATCGGGTTCTGATGTTGTGGGGTTGTGGGCATTCATTGCTCCAGTATTATTCCTCTTTCCCATGATTTTGGAAGTTTGTGCCTTCTCTGGGTTCTTCCCTTGGGTCACTATGACTTCGCTTAACGTGCTCTGGATCTCGAGTCTGTAGTATCTCTGACCCCACTACTCCTTTACTGGGTTGTATCACATAGTCTCCGACCCAGGGAGTCGATAGAGGCTGCTTTGGACTATGGGGGGTGCCAGGTTGCACGTTCTCCTATGGTGTGATATCTCTGCCACCACCACTCCCCCACTGGGTCAAGTCCCAGGGAGTACAGTACTGGGATTTCTCCTCTGTGGCCCGCAATTTGACTCACTGTTTTTGTACGCAGATGTAGCTGTACTGGACTCGGTGAATTCTCTGCTGCTGCCGCCGGTGACAATATGGTGCCGCTGCCACGCCATTGGCCGTGAGACTGGCGTATTTTTTCTTCTCTGGTTTTGATTTCCACTCTGAATCCCTGCAGCGTGTGCTGAGCTCAGCCACTGGGAGCTTTAGATGCTCCCTGCGCCGAAAGATCCCGCCTGGCTGTTCCGCAGCGGCTCACCTCAGCTTGCTGTAGCCGTCCGGTGAATTCGCCGCTGCCGCCGGCAGTATGGCGCTGCTGCCGCAGTCTCAAGCGTGAGGCCGGTGTATCTCCTCTGTGGCTCTGAGCTCTGTTCTCAGTCTGCTTTCTCTCTGGAGCCTGGTGATTTTTTTGTTTCTCTGGTGATGGTGTTTTCTGGCTATGAAAGGCGCTGATTTTGTGGTAATGGAGATTGGTTGTTAGCAGGGCTCTTATGCCCCGCTTTTCTCGGTTGCCATCTTCCCGGATGTCCCTTGGAAAATTTCTAAAACACACTAAATTCCTGGAGCTTTCTATAAACCGTGATCCTCCTGTCTCAGCCTTCAAATGCTGGGATTACAATCGTGTGCCATCATGTCCAGCTGCAGTTACATTTTTTTTTAAAGTCCTTACCAGTTAGACATATATTCTAAGGGATTAGTGGATAAGATGGTATAATATCTAGAATGTGCCTGAGCTTCTTCTACCAGTAAAATTATGTGGGTAATAGAAAAAAACAAAATGGCAAAATATTGACAATTATTGAAATGATGGGAGGATGACAGTGATATCCCCCTTTATTTTTACATGTTTGGAATTTCCCATGATAAAGTATTAAATTTGAAAATACAGCTGGGTGTGGTGGCTCATGCTTGTAACCCCAGCATTTGGGAAGCTGAAACAGGAGGACTGCACAGGTTTGAAGCCAGCCTCAGCTATTTAGTGAGGCCCTTTGCAACTCAGTGAGACCCTGTTTCAAAATAAAGAATAAAAAATAGGGAGCTGGATATGGTGGTGCACGCTTGTAATTCCAGCATTTGGGAGGCTGAAACTGGAGGATCACGGTTCACAGACAGCCTCAGCTACTTAGTGAGGCCCTCTGCAACTCAGTGAGACCTGGTTTCAAAATAAAGAATTTAAAAAATGACAAGGGGTGTAGCTCAGAGGTCAAATGCCCCTGGGTTCCAGTCCCAGACCTGCAAAATAATAATAATAATAATAATAATAATAATAATAATAATAATAATAGGGCTGGGGTGTCTCTCAGAGGTAGAATGTTCCTGGGTTCCATCCCCAGTACTGCAAAAAAAATAATAATAATACAAATTACATGCTAAGCGTGCTAATGAGTGAATACAAAGAAGACTTGGAGAGCAAAGAGGAAGAGTTTTAAGCTAGCTTAAAAGTCAGGACAAAGTTTAAAAGTCAGGACAGCTGAACAAAAAGGAAGGCCCTCGGCCACTGAGCTATTCCAACACTTATTGTGCAATGTTACCATTAATACACAGGGATAGACCCCAGTACACCACAGAATATGGCAAACAGGTATTAAGAGAAAGTTTTATTGTTGCTGTTGTTGTTTGGGGTGTGTGTGTGTGTGTGTGTGTGTGTATGCTTTACTGGGGTTGTTGTTGTTGTTTCCTTATTTGTTGTTTTTGTGGTGCTGGGGATTGAACCTGAACCCAGGGCCATTCTACCTCTGAGTGCCACATTTCAAGCCCTATTTTATTTTTTATTTTGAAACAGAATCTCATTAAATTGCAAAGGGCCTCAAAAAGTTGCTGAGGCTGGCCTTCAACCTGTGATCCTCAAGTCTCACCATTTCAAGTACTGAGATTTCACCATCATACCCAGTTAAGGGAAGTTATTAAACCAATCATCTATAACCACCCCAAAACCCCGTGGCTGCTCCCATTAAAATATCAGAGGCAGCAAACACTGTGTGTCCTTCCGGACATGGGAGATACACAGAAATAGAAAATAGCCTCCACTTTCAAGGGAAGAGAAACCAGTCACATAAAGAAATATTTTTTGATGAGGTGCTCAATATGTTAAGTGCTAATTGAATGGGAAGCCATCCGGAACACATCTCTGGAGGATTCTCCTGAGCACCTGTGCAGAATGGCTCGGGAAGGATGGAGACCAGTGGATCCAAACCTGCAGGGACAAGGGCCATGGAGGTGAGGACAACTGAGGAATTATAGAGAAGGACGGCTGGATGTGGAAGGACTGATCAAACTATAGGAAGAGTGCAGATCAAAACCATGTGACCTCAAGCAATGACGCCTCTTCTCTGAGCCACCAGTGACCACATGGGTCTTCCCATTGCCACTGCGTAATGAAGGAAAGTCTGAGAAGAATACATGCACTCACGGGCAAAAGGAAGCCCTGCACAAAGGACATCCATCTTTGCAAATGCCAGGTGGGGTGGGAAGCAGGGAGAGGGGCACAAGTGTCACGTTGCCCCCAGACTAGTGCCCTCTTTGTCCCAACTGTACCTGCCATGGAATCAGAGTTTATGAAAAGTCCCATCCCCTCTATCTGAATATGCCTTTGGTTTTCCCGACATGATCAAAACAAGCCTCATGAAGACTAAGAAGAGGTCACGAATCTGCCCTTTCTAGGGAAGGCTGGGAAAGGCCGCTCCAGGCTGCTCTTCACAAAGCATCTCTCACTCATCAGAGGCTTCCTGGACATCACTTTCCAAGATGAAGCCTCCCAACATGGAAATGGCCAGGAAAACACCAAGATAAACTCTTACCAACCAATATGATATAGGTCCAAAGGCAAAACTGTGTTGAGAAGAAAATATTAAAGGGTATTATCACTCGTGCACCTGAGTCTACAGGCTGAGATCTGGGGACAGCACATAATGCATGGGCCCCTTTAAAGCAAACTTAAATAGAAAAGGGATTTATTTAGAAAAATACATAGAATCTCCTAGAATTCTAAATTGGGCAACATGGTTAGGCCTCAAGAAACACTAGAATCAAGTGCAGAAGCCATCAGGAATAAGGACCTCTTTCTTTCTTTCTCTTTCTCCTCTTTTTCTTTTCTCTCTCTCCTCCCACATAGTCTCTCATCTCTGCTTCTCTCTTCTGTCTTTTCTCTTTCACTCCCTAAATATTAGCTTCCTCTATTCACTTGCACATACATGAGCCAAACATAGGAGCCCAAATCTTATCTCTTTTGTTTTTTAAAAAATACATATACACACATACACCAGTGATTTTTCTTTCATCCTCTTTCTTTCTTTCTTTCTTTCTTTCTTTCTTTCTTTCTGTTTTTCTTTCTCTCTTTTGTTTTTCTTTTCTTTTTTTGTACTAGAGAGTAAACCCAGAAGTATTCCACCTCCAAGCTATATCACATCTCTTTCAATTTTTTATTTATTTTTAAATTTTATTTATATGTGGAACATATTGAAAATAGTATACATTTAGACTGTGCTTGGCCCCCTCTAATCCCCTTCTTCCCTTCCCCCTCCCAACAATGAGTGTCCAGGTTAACCATGCTATATTCATACTTTTACACATATTCAAATATAGCTCCTCCATTAATCAACCTCAGCCTTCTTCCTCTCCTATCCTTCCATTCTAGCTTTGCTGAGATTTCCCCTTCATTATCTGGAGTCCCTCCAGTATCCCCAATGCTCCCTATTTTGGGCATATTAGAGAAAACATATGTCCCTTCTCTTTCTGTACTTGGCTGATCTCAACATAATGTTCTCCAGATCTTTCCATCTTCTTGCAAATGACATGATTTTGTTCTTCTTTATAGCTGAATAGAATTCCATTGTGTGCATTTCCCATAATTTTGCAATCCATTCATCTGTTGATGGAGACCTAGTTGGTTCCATATTTTGGCTATTATGAACTATGCTGCTATGAACATGGATATGCATATGTTACTGTAGTTCTCTGATTTCAATCCCTTTGGACAAATATCCAGGAGTGGTAGAGCTGGATCATATGGTGGATCTATTCCCAGTTTTCTAAGGAATCTCCACACTGAGCTCCATAGCAGCTGAACTAGTTTGCACTCCCAACAGTGTAAAAGAATTCCTCTTTCCCCACATCCTCACCAACATTTGTTGTTATTTGATTTCTTTATACTTTATACTCTGATTGGGGTTAGATAGAATCTCAGCGTAGTTTTGATTTGCATCTACCTGATGGCTAATAATGATGAACATTTTCAATTTTAATTATTTATTTTAAAACAGATTCTTGCTGAGTCACTGAGGGTCTTACTAAGTTACTAATGCTGGCTTCAACCCTGCACTCATCTTGTCTCAGCCTCCCAAATTCTAAGATGACAGGTGTGCACTGCTATGCCCAGCCAACAATAGTATTTTTGACATTTTTGCAAATTCCTTTAATGGCTTGTTTAATAAAACGCAGTTGAATCTCTATACCTGCTTCTGCATTCAATCTGTTGTGATTTGTTGTTTTAGTTCAAGTATATAAAGAAATTTCAGTTTCATGGGGACACGTGACTTTAAAATAAAGTGTTACTTTAATAAGTTTTTAAGATAATTGTGGAAAAACTCAACAAATGGTAGTTTTTAAAAGTTTAGTTTCAATCTGGAATCTGAAATCATAAAAATAAACTTTTCTGGCCTTCCTCATCTTCAAGTGGCCCACATTCTCTCTTTAATGTGTATTTCCTTCCTTTCCCCCAAATAAACCTCTGTCCATGTCTCTGACTGGCACATGCTGAAATTCTTTCCATCACGTTAGCCAAGGACCCTGCAGATCCTGAGTTCCTGAGCTGAGGACTCGTCCTGACATCTGGTGACCCAGATAGGACAACCCGTCAGAGACATGAATTTTGGATATCAAAGAGCAATGGTTCTATAACCAGTAGACCCTGACCTTCCTGTGTCTCCTTTAGATCAGTTAGGAAGAGACTTCTGAGGCCTGGCTAAGCAGGGAAAGTGGCCCCTCATAAGCTTGAAGCAGTTATTTCTATACCTGCCAGACTTTCGACCTTTGGCACTCGAAGATTAAGAGATCGAAGTCTGGGGAGGGGATTATGCAGGATAGACGAAATAAGTAGGTAGAAAGAAGACAGACAGGAAGGAAAAGTAAAATATAACTTTAAGCCAGGCATGGTGGCGAATGCTTGTAATCCCTGTTCTTGGGAGGCGGAGACAGGAGGATCATGCAGGTTCGAAGCCAGCCTCACTGGCTTAAGAGATCCTGTTTCCAAATAAAAAATATAAAATAGGTCTGGGAGTGTAGCCCGGAGGTAGATGGGTTTCCAGGAACCCCAGTACCAATAATAATAATAATAATAATAATAATAATAATAATAATAATAGTAATAACTTTAATATAAAAACCTGGAGCTGAGATGCTTCAGCCTCTAGTCCACAAACAAGTTCTCTTTCCCAGGCCTATGCTCCCAAATTCCTGGGTAACCTGTAGATCCTAGAGTTAACTAAAAGAAACTGTAATTGCCCTGTGCATTAATAACAAGACATATATGATATTTTGATAAACATAATTTAAGACATTCTAGTTTATCTGTCAATGAGCTAATGAGGACCCCATTCAGCCTGAGGACTCTAATGTTGACCAGATCACCAGACCACCATAACCTGCCTTGGGGACTACCGGGCTAGGATCATCCTCACATACCTCCTCTAGCCCACCCCTCATGAAAGTCACCTAAAAGAAAAGAACCCTGAATTCCCCAATATGCCTTCCTTATCTTGAGGTGGCCAGCATTCTCTCTTGAATGTGTGTTTCCTTCCTTTCCCCCAAATAAACTTCTGTCCATGTCTCAGGGGGAAAAAAAAAGTAAAATTTTCTCACTGCTACATTGAAATCCTTTAGTTTATCTCACACTTGGAATAGATCTTTTAGCCATGCTTTGTCATTTGAGACACACCAGTTCACTGAGTTACATATCACATCTTACTAGGGTTAATATGTTTTATAAAATATATTTTAAATCACACTTGTTAATAGCACCACTGATTCCATTAGAAATGTCTTTAAGTATTGCCAAGCTATTAAATTCACAATAGCAGATACAAAATTGGAATTCTTGTTTTAGCCGGATATGGTGGCTCATGCCTATAATCTCAGTATTAGGGAGGCTGAGATAAGAGCATTTCAGGTTTGAGGTCAGCCTCAGCAATTTAGTAAGACCTTCAGCAACCTAGTAAGATCCTGTTTCAAAATTTATTTTAAAAAATGGTTTGAGAATGTAGTTCAGAGGCAGAATGTCCCTGGATTCAATCCCCAGTACCACAAAATGAACAAAACCAACTAAACAAACAAACACTCTTCCTTTAAGGCTGGGGATGTGTTAGAACCATGCTAGCATGCACAGCATCCAGGGTTTTCTTCCTAGCACTGCCAAAAATTATTTTTTGTTTTCACGTGGAAACTCAAATTTTTTATCACTGGCAAAAATGGTCTTGATTAATTTTCTGGAAGCAACAGAATAACTTCTCCATTTTTTAGAAAATACCTGCCAAGTAGCTGGATTTGAGAAACCATAACTTATTCTTTCAAGTAGTAATGGTCCTCCTTGAAAAAAGCCACTTGCTTAGTTCACAACTCAGATGATCATATAAGTGGCTTTCCTCAGGTCACCTGCTGTAGGATCCAGTAGAACTGCTATACATATTCTTCACATTTTGTCACCTAAAATATTAGAAAGATACGTCTCAAGGGTCAAGATTTAATAAAGTATATGATTCTCTGCTTCATTGAAGACATTATTAAGTGAAACTGGCTTTTGCTTTTGTTCTTTTATTCTTAATGCGTGGTAATGGAGACCATGAAGACTATAGTGAGTGCTCCTGTGTTGATCCATGCTAACATGCCCACTATGTTACCCATCATCGCTGCAATCTTATCAGCTTAAAAACACAGCAGAAACGACAACAAAAACGGCAAATATCGTGCTAGCATTATCTTAAAAATGGTTTTGACTTTAATGATCCCATGACAGTCAGGTATCCCAGAGCCCATGGATCACACTTTGAACACTTGTATTTTGAACTATTCCAGTTCAAGCAATTAATTAGCTCCCTCTTCCCAATTTCCATTTCCAGGCAGAGAAAACCTATGCCCCCAGCTTGGATTAGGGGTCTACCCCTAACGCTTAGTGTGGCCAGCCATTTGACCACATGGCCCACTGTCCTTTTAGCCAGGATTGTAGGGCCAGACAGTTGGAAAGGGAATGGGCAAGTCCAGAAGAGCCGAGTATCAGGAGAGGACGGGGTTAAGAGCTCCTCAGACTTCAAAGAGTTGGAACAGCTAGGGAATCCAGCAGAAACATTTCTTGGAACTTCACCAGAACACTATTCAAAACTGAAGTGTGTACAAAGTTTTACAGATTCCCAAGTGCTTTCATACACATTACCTCGTTTAATCCTTCCAAATCCTGCAAGATAAAACATCCTTACTGCCAATCTACAAACAAGAAACAAGAACTAGAGAGGCCAAGTAACTTGCACAGAGTCACGTAGTGAAAAAATGACAGAACCCAGATCTTCGGGCTTGAAGCCAAGGCCTCATTCACCTGCAGCACCACTGTCGGTCACCATGGTTATACTCTAAAGTGAAGAGCAAAAAGAGCCCATGAGCAACCAAGGCTTTGGGACAGGTGTCCCTCACCTGTCAGGAGGGTGGGAAAGGGAAGAAAAGGCTTACAGCCCCTGCCTACACTTTCAAGTTAAGAAAAGAGAATGGAGTAGAGAATTGGGGACTCATAACTTTCTCGAACGCTGGACAATGGGTGCTACAAAGACCCTGTGGTCTAACTCCTCGTTCCATGATGACGGCCACTGTCTCACAGATCAAGCCTACTTTCTGCCCTATGGTTGCTGCTTAAAAAAAAAAAAAAAAAAAAAAAAAAAAAAGAAGTACAGCTCATGCATGAGAAAGAATGCTGGTTTTGAAGAATAAAGTATGAAAGTATATTATTTATTAACTAAGTGAATTCTTCTGCTCAGGCTAGAAATAAAAGTATAGACTTTGTTCCATTATAAACATTTTTTTTTCTGTAGTCATCTAGCTGGAAGACTTTCCACATGAGAAAGCCACTTCGGGTTTAAATTGCGAGGCCCCACTTCGGGAGCTGGCTTTGACCTTTCAACACAGTCTACATTCCCCTGACCCCCTTCACCCAGTATCAGTTCCAAGAAGGCTGAGCAAAGAGGAAGTGAAGATTAAAGCTTAAAACAGAAATCTTCAGCATACTTTTAAAACAGGCAAAGCAAAGCCTGGCTTTTCACAAAAAGATCTAGCCTCTCAGTTAAAAGAAACCCCAGGGAAGACAGCAGCACTGAGTTTAGAGCCAGGGGCATCAATATGGGGAGTCACTAGCAACTTGTGGATGTTGCTATTCTGAACTGACGTTGTGTTGTGCATGGGTCATATATATCAGATGTTGGAGACAGCACAAAAGCAATGGAAATATCTCACTCATAATTTTTCAGTTGATTGCACGTTGAAATTAGTGTTTTAGATAAATTGAATTAAATGTATTATTTGAACCAAATTTTTCTCTTTTTACACATGTAAAATGGCCTCTAGGTAATTCACAGGCACACGTGGCTCGTGTTGTACTTCTGTAGGAAGCGCTTGGCCTCACCTCAGCCCCGCAGCACTGTGGACCCCACCACATTCAGCTCTTCCTCGTTCCTATTCAGAACCATATAAGTTTGTTCTATCTGATTATTTGTTTCCTTCTCCTTTTCTAAAGGTCAAAATATAATTTTGAAGGGCAGCTTGTTCAGATTTAGTGAGCAACTTCTGATGATAAAAAATGAGGCGGGGCGTGGTGGCGCACGCTTGTAATCCCAGTACTTGGAAGGCTGAGACAGGAGGATCTCAGCTTCTCAAACAGCCTCAGCTACTAGGTGAGGCCCTCTGAAACTTAGTAAAACCCCATTTCAAAATAAAGAGTTAAAAATAAACAAGGGGGGCAGGCGTGGTGGTGCACGTAATCCCCGCACTTGGGAGGCGGAGACAGGAGGATGGCGGAGGTTCGAGGCCAGCCGCGCTGGCTTAAGAGACCCTGTTTCCAAAAATAAAATAGATCTGGGAGTGTAGCCTGGAGGTGGAAGGGCTTCCAGGAACCCCAGTACCACCAAATAAATAAATAAACAACGGGGTGTGGCTTGGAGGTACACTGTCACTGGGTTCAATACCCTGTACCACAAAAAAAACAAACAAAAAATGAGTAAAGGGAAAAGAGGTAGTAAGATGCTAAGCAACCTTGAGAAACTATAGGGCTGGGGGTGGAGCTCAGAGGTAGAACACCCCTGGCGTCACTCCCCAGTACTGAAAAAAATAAGGAAAAGGAAGGAAGGGAGGAAGGAAGGGAGGGAGGGAGGGAGGGAGGGAGGGAGGGAGGAAGGAAGGAAGGAAGGAAGGAAGGAAGGAAGGAAGGAAGGAAGGAAGGAAGGGGAAACGGGGAGAAGGAAAGAAACATTTCTTTCTGCGATGGCATCTAGGACCCTCGAAGCCTGAGTTGAGATCTGTGTCTCTTTTGGGTAGCCTCCTCAGGACTTCCATCCCAGTGACATCTTGATTGTGTGTGTGTGTGTGTGTGTGTGTGTGTGTGTGTGTGTGTGTGTGTGTTTTCTATTTTGTTCTAATTTTTATTGGTGCATTGTATTCATACATCATAATGGGATGTAAAAAAACAAAAAAAAATTATGGGGTTCTCTTCCCTACCTTTTTTTTTTTTTTGTATTGGGGATTGACCCCAGGGGCATTCTAATTCTGACTTGTATCCTCAAACATTTTTCATTTTTATTTTGAAACAGTCCCACTAACTTGCTGAGGTTAGCCTTGAACCTGCGATCCTCTTAGCCTCCCAAGATAGATTACAGGTGTACTCCACCACACCCAGCTGATTTCTCTTTCTTAAAAGGGAGAAATTTACTTATATAACAAATTGATGTCCCCCTAGAAAAGAGAGAACAATGTAATAATGGCGAACTAATTTCTCTTTAACATTCACTAAAAAGGAGTAAGCTGAATTTGAGGTCTCTTATCACATATTAGCAGATGCTCAAAAAGCTTGAACTATTACCAGTTAAATGCTATTACCTTAAGAAAATAAATCTGAGTGTGTTCTGACCCAGAAAGTTAAACTAACATTTAGGGAAAGGGTGAAAGTATAGAATAAATGGATTACAGTGGAGAGTTTTTAGTTAAAAAGTTACTGGGCAACTTCTTGGTCACAATCTTTTTTATTTTTATTTTTATTTTTTTTTTTTTTTTTTTTTTTGCACTAAGGATCGAACCCAAAGGCTTTCTGGCTCTGAGCTACATATACCCACATTGCTATTTTATTTTTTATTTTGAAACAGGGTCTCATTATGTTGCTGAGGGCCTTTCAAATGACCTCAAACCTATAATCCTCCTGTCTCAGCCTCTCAAGTACCAGGATTATAGAAATGCACCACCATGCCTGGCTATGTTCAAAATTTTTAGAAAAGCTAAAGGATATTTGGGAAGTCTAGAGGAAACTTCAGCAGAATCCAAAACAAACTTGCAGGTCAGGATAATGGTAACGAAGGAGCAGGCTCACAGTTTTGTGGCATTAGCTGGAACACAAGAGCAGTACCCGAAAACAGCACAGACTTGAGGGTGGGGAAAGACACACTTGCAATTCTCTAAAGGATCAGGATATTGCATTTCCCGGGTTCCCCGCAGCGGCAAAGATGAACTGCAGTGCAGCTCCCAGGAGTGAGTCATTCCCTTCTTTGCACTAATCAGAGGCTTGTTAAACAAGTCATACCAAGGCCTGCGTGTAGCCCATCAAACCCAGCAGCAAGGGGTGACTTCTCCTGCCTCCTCCTCCCTTCCTATTGATTCACACTCCCCTGATGATCCTCCGGGCCTAGTTCAACTATTGAAATACAGTATTGAACAGAGCGGTACGTAGGAAAGCAAGAATCCAGGCAGGAATACAAATCTTTATAAAGGAATCCCCCCAGCCTTGCTTCTTCCCACCCTGGTTCTATTCATCTTTTCTCCCACATTGGGCGGGGAGCCTTCCTCTTTATCCTCCCTCTGGACTGCTGCAAGTGCTCAAGGTATGTGAACTGCTGTGAGGTTTTCCCACTTTGTCTCTGGCAGCCTCCATTCGGCATTTTCCCAGTGCTACAACCCTCCCTCTCCAGGAGCCAGTGCCGCCCTCCCTGCAGCCTGGGAACAACCCTGCTTTGCAAGTTGCCACATGTGAATGAGCTGGAGTTTTGCTGGGATGTTTTGAAATGATGAAACTGACCCCTCCCCCAAGAAGACTGACTCAGCAAAGATTGTTACAAATGTCCCACATTTTACAATCGTGGGAAAGGAAACTTTGAGTTGAGATTAGTCTGAAGATTCCACTTGTCAGTGTTATGCAATGGTTCTAAGATATTCTGAAGCTATTAATAAAAAAAAAAATTAGTTCCACCCTGGTGTGGTGGTACACACCTGTAATCCCAGTACTCAGGAGGCTGAGACAGGAGGATCGCAGGTTGATGACAGCCTCAGCAACTTGGCAAGACCCCCAGCAACTTAGTGAGACCCTATTTCAAAGTAAAAAATAAAATAGAGAGCTGGGAGTGTAGCTCAGAGGTAGAATACCCCTGTTTTCAATCCCCAGTAGCGCCCGCGCACACACACACGAAACTTCTTCAATTGAAATGATCATTTGCTATAGAAATACTGCACTCTGTAAACATGCAAGCTTAGCACCTAATTATGCACCTCCAAAGTACGCAGTGAAATGTATATAATCGATTTAACCCACAGCTAGATAAGGAAGTCAGTATTTGCAATCCTCCGACACTTTCAAATAGAAAGATACGAATGGAGGTAGAAGGGTTTCCAGGAACCCCAGTACTAAAAAAAAAAAAGAAAGAAAGAAGGAAAGAAAGAAAGAAAGAAAGAAAGAAAGAAAGAAAGAAAGAAAGAAAGAAAGGAAAAGAGGGAGGCAGGGAAGGAGATATATGTGAGACCAAAGAGAAATAATTATGAAGCTGGGTGTGGTGGCACATGCTTATAATCCCGGTACTTGAGAGACTGAAACAGGAGGATGGCAGGTTTGAGGCCAGCCTCAACAACTTAACCAGGCTCTTTGAGACTTGGACACTGTTTGCAAAATAAAAACAAAATAGGGCTGCAGGTGTGGCTCAGAGGTGGAATGGCCTCAGATTCAACTATCCCAGTACCATAAAAAATGAATAAAGAAATCATTCTGAAACTCTGAACGTGACTATAAGCCCAAAGTCTCTTTCATGTAATATTCACCCTTGAATAAACTGTGGCTAATGTCTTCACACAAATGGAGTCACTTGGGTCAGTGTTTTCTGGAAGACAACCTTTGTTGCCTACAAAGACTATGCATACTACCTTTCCCAGGGCTTTCTTTCCCACTTCTACCAAAATGTGTTCTCCTTCTCCTCATGGCCTTTTATTTGAACAGCCATGAGAAACATGATAAGAACAGGACTAAGGGTCAGGAAAAGAGGGAATTCAAAACCTGCTTCCAGTGCTCTCAGGCCATCTTAAGCACAAGAGAATTCTTAACCTTCGAAAACTGTTTCTTTATCTGCAAATCGGGATGGCAACAGCACCTCCCTCTCAGGATTGCTGACAGGAGTCGATAACACAATGTCCCTAAAGTTTTTATCATGCTTCCTGATATGAAGGTTGTCGATAAAAGGTAACAATTACCGTCATTCTATGTTAAAGCAGAAAATTCCAGTGCTATGATCTGGATATGGTTTAAGAGTGTCCTCCAAAGTCTCATGGGTTGGGAGTTTGGTCCCCCGTGTGGTCATGCTGAGAGGCGGTGGGACCTGTAAGAGGCTTGGGTGCAAGGTAATTAGGTTACCCGAGGTGCTGCTTTTGGAACAGATTAAGGTAATTTTCCTGGGACTTCAGGTAGTTCCCTGGAGAGTGGGTTGTTTTACAGCGGGAGCCCGACCCCTGAGTCTCTGTACACACTCCTGCAATGCTGCATCGTGAGGATATCCGCCACAATGCCTTCACCAGAGCTGATCACAAAGAAAGAAAAGAAAAGAAAAAAATCAATGAGAGCGGCCAGAACGGACTATGGAGGGATTTTAAAGGATTTTAAGATTTTAAGTTGGTTGTAAACTTGCAAAACAACTGAGATACAGATGCAGAGATCGGACCGATGGAGATCAAAACATTGACCTGCTTTCCCATGAATGAGTCAGGAGAATGCGCCTTCAGTGTGTGGCCATGGTAGGATTGTGTGACTTTACCTCTGGCTTACATAAGAAAAACTGGTACTCCATAGGCATCCCCCTCAAGGGCCAGCCCTTTGGAGCATGGCAGAAACCACAAGAGGCCAGGGAGTCTTTAAAAGAAAAAAGAGGCTTCCGTTGGGCACAGTGGTACAGGACTGTACTCCCAGTACTTGGGAGGCTGAGATAGGAGGATTGCTAGTTCAAGGCCAGCCTCTGCAACATAGCAAGGCCCTCAGCAACTAAGTGAGTCCCTGTTTCAAAATTTAAAAAATAAAATAGAACTGAGTGTGGTGGTGCACGTTTGTAATCCCAGTACTTGGGAGGCTGAGACAGGAGGATCGCAGGTTCATGGCCAGCCTCAGCTAATTAGTGATGGCCTTCTGCAACTTAGTGAGACCACTTTTTTTTTTTTTTTTTTTTTTGCGAGTCTGGGGATGGAACCCAGGGGCATTTGACCTCCAAGCTACAGCCCCTGCCCTATTTTTTTTATTCTTTTATGTTGAAACAGGGTCTCACTGAGTTGCAGAGGGCCTCACAAAGTAGCTGAGGCTGTCCACGAACCACGATCCTCCGGTCTCAGCCCCCAAATGCTTGGATTACAAGCGTGTGCTACCACGCCTGGCTAGTGAGACCCTTTTTCAAAATAAAAAGAATTTTAAAAAATAGGGCTAGAGGTGTAGCTCAGAGGTAGAATATCCCTGAGTTCCGTCCCTAGTACATCAAAAAAAAAAAAAATTGAAGTGAAAAATTTTAGTGGATGCTTCTTACTTCAACATCCCTGAAAACGTCCTCTATAGAGGGGGAACAAAAAGTGCCTTTGCTGATGTTCCACAGTGCATTTGCAGAGATGTTTAAAGGATGTTCTATAGGCTCTGTGAGATACATACACAAACATATGTGTGTGTGTGTGTGTGTGTGTGTGTACATGCATACATATAATATGCAGGTATATATATAATACAACATTTTTTTAATTAATTGTGTGTGTGTGTGTGTGTGTGTGTGTGTGTGTGTGGTATTGGAAATTGAGCTCGGGGGCATTCTACCTCTGATGGCAGCTACACTCCAACTCCATTTTATCTTTTTTTTTTTTTGCCATATTGGGGATGGAACCCAGGGGCATTCTACCTCCAAGCTACACTCCCAGCCCTATCCTTTTAATTATTATTATTATTCTTTATCTTGAAACAGCATCTCACTGAGTTGCAAAGGGCCTCACTAAGTAGCTGAGGCTGGCCACTAACCATGATCCTCCAGTCTCAGCCTCCAGAATCCTGGAATTACAAGCCTGCACCACCACGCCAGGCTTATCTTTATTTTGAAACAGGGTCTTACTAAGTTGCTGAGGGTCTTGCTAAGTTGTTGAGGCTGTCCTTTAACCTGCAATCCTCTGTCTCAGCCTCCCAAGTACTGAGTTTACAGGAGTGAGCTACTAGACTCAGCTTTTAAAGTATTTTGAATTGAATGCATGTGTGTGTGTGTGTGTGTGTGTGTGAAAGATTTCTTTTGATTTCTATTCAAAATAATTAAAATTAGAAATATGTGATGCCTTAAAGAATAAATTTTTCTATTCTGAAAAGCTGATCTGTATTCTCTTATATAATTTTACTCTGTGAATTTGCAATTGATTTCTTTTCCAGCAATTGCAAGCTCCAATGGTTCAGGGGTCAAACAGTAATAAATATGTAAAGTAGCTGTAGGAATTCAAACTCAAAACACAATAAAAACCCCAAATGAAAAACTGTTTGAAAATTGTGTAGGTCAGAAGTTTTGACCCCTAACTTAATCAATGTTTAAGGAAAAGAAAAGTTCTCCCAGAACTTTACAGTAAGGTCATCTTCTGAGTGTAACCCTAGTGAGAATAACAAATGAGAGAAGCTGTGCATAGAAATCACTTATCCTGTAATTGATCTGTAAATGTACAGCGGAAAAAAACTCACATATCCTCATTTTTCATCAAATTATCTAGGGTAAATTCTCAGGAGAAAGGACTGATTGATATGAAGACAACAGGAAGAATAAGTTCTGGGTTGGTATACCAATAGTTATTTCTTTCCCATTCTTCATCATTGTCAGAACCCACCTATGAAAGTGCTAGATACTGGCTTTCCCAGCCTCTCTTGCAGCTAGGGGTTAAAGGTGAAACTGCTCTGGCCAAGAGGACATAAGGGGAAATCTGATGGGAAACTTCTAGAAAAACTTTCCTCTGTGATGATAATAACAATAATAATAATAATAATAATAATAATAATAATAATAGTAATAATCACAAGAAGAAAGCTTATCCATTTCCCCAGGCATAGATTAAGGAAGGAAACAGACTCTCCAAAGCAAGTGCAGGCAAAACCAGCATAATCTGAACTTTAGAAGGGTTAGTATAAGAAATCTATGTGTACTCTTAGAGAACACCTTCTAAATCAGAGACTTATATCTGACTCTGCTAACACTCTCTGAGTCAAACACTATAGAAAATACAAAATCATAAAACCAGGTTTGGAAAAATTAAAAAATCTGAAAGAAACTGTCATGTTCATTCTGGAAAGAGTTGACAGTGAAGAGTTTGCTCTGGGACATTGAATTTCCCCAGAGATGTCCAGAACAATCTTTATAGAGATGTTCCAGCAGGGTTAGATATCCTGTTTACAACAAATATTATGAAAGATTTCACAACTGCAATTAGTTATTTCTGCCAAAGAAAATAAAGGTAGTAGTTCAAATAAAATAAATGTAATAACATTTTAACCACTACTTCGGCTTTTTCCACATAAGAAGGAACAATGAAGGCCATTCTGACTGTATCGAGCACCTCTTATGAGCTATTTAAAATCCTCCCTGGATTGGACTTCCGGGAAGATGGCGACCGAGAAAAGCGGGGCTTAAGAGCCCCGCTAACAACAAATCTCCATTACCACAAAATCAGCGCCTTTCAAAGCCAGAAAACAACATCACCAGAGAAACAAAAAAAATCACCAGGCTCCAGAGAGAAAGCGGACTGAGAACAGAGCCACAGAGGAGATCCTCACGCCCGAGGACGCGGCTTCACGCCCGAGGACGCGGCAGCAGCACCATACTGCCGGAGGCACCGGCGAATTCACTGGACGGCCACAGCAAGCCGAGGGGAGCCGCTGCGGAACAGCCAGGCGGGATTTCTCGGCGCAGAGGGCATCTAAAGTTTCCAGTGGCTGATCTCAGCACACGATGCAGGGATTCAGAGTGGAAATCAAAACCAAGAAAAAAAAAACACCAGCCCTATAGCCGAGGGCGTAGCAGCAGCGCCATATTGCCACCGGCAGCAACAGCACCGAATTCACCAAATTCAGTAGAGCTACATCTGCGTACTCAAGAACAGTGAGTCAAATTGTGGGGCACAGCGGAGAAATCCCAGTACTGTACTCACTGGGACTTGACACAGTGGGAGAGGGGCGGTGGCAGTGATATCACACCATAGGAGAACGTGCAACCTGGCACCCCCCACAGTCTAAAGCAGCCTCTATCGACTCTCTGGGTTGGAGACTCTGTGATACAACCCAGTAAAGGAGTAGTGGGGTCTGAGATACTACTGACTCGAGATCCAGAGCACCTTAAGTGAAGTCATAGTGACCCAAGGGAAGAACCCAGAGAAGGCACAAACTTCCGAAATCATGGGAAAGAGGAATAATACTGGAGCAATGAATGCTCACAACCCCACAACATCAGAACCCGATAAAACAGAAATTCAGAGATTTCTAGAAGATCAAATTAGGAAAATAACTGTAGAAATAATAGAGGTGCTTTGAAAAGAACTCAGAGAGAGCCAAAAAGAGATAAAGGATGCAATTAATGAAGTAAAGGCCTCAATTCAAAGCACAAACAACTGATTAGACCACATGGAGAACAGAATCTCGCTCTTAGAAGATGATCCAAAAATGAACGCATAGTTTCTAATCTAGAAAAAAATACCCGACAGCAGGAATCTGATATTGAAGAAATATGGGCCCATTTTAAGAGAGCTAACCTAAGAATAATTGGAATAGAGGAAGGAAAAGAAAGTGATACCAAAGAGATCAACAATCTCTTCAAGGAAGTAATAGCAGAAAATTTTCCTGACATAGAGCAAGAGGTCGATACGCAGGTCCAGGAAACTTATAGAACTCCCTTTAGACAGGATCGGAGAAGAGGATCCCCACGCCACATAATTGTCAAAATGACCAATGTGGAAGCCAAGCAGAGAATCTTAAAGGCAACAAAAGCAAAGGGCCAAGTGACATTCAGAGGCAAACCAATTAGAATCACTCCAGACTTCCCAAACCAAGTCATGAGAGCCAGAAGGGCTTGGAGTAACATATTCCAAACTCTGAAAGAAAACAACTTCAGCCAAAAATTTCCTACCCAGCAAAACTTTCTATCAAATTAGATGGAGAAATAAGAAGCTTCCATGACAAACAGAAACTGAAGGAATTTATGTCTTCAAAACCAGCACTAGAGAAAATACTCAAAGAGATTAACTACAAAGAAGAAATAGGTAACACACACCAGAACTAGAGAAACAAGATTTTCCATCCAACAGACAACTAAGATTGGTTATCTGTGGAGATTCATTATTTATGTTAGTCTTTTACCTATCTCTAAAGGGTATTGTTTGCCTTTATTGTTGTTAATTTTTAGGATTTCTAGTTGGAATATTAATATACCTTCAGATATAGCATTTGGAAATATTTTATCCCATTCTATTAGTAACTGTTAACTCTGTTTACATTGTCTTTGGATATACAATATGTTTTTTTATTTTTTAGGGAGTTTGTATACTCTTCTGTCGCCTGTGCCATTGAAATCATAACCAAGAAATCACTGCCAATTTCAATGTTGTGAGGTTTTATGACCCAGATTTTCTCCTAAAAGTTTATAGTCTTAAGATTTATATTTAGGTCTTTTATCTATTTTGAGTTAATATTTGTATATAGGATTAGGTAAGGGTCCAATTTTATTCTTTTCCATGTAATTATTATTTTTCAACAATATTTAGTTAAAAGATTATTATTCCCACCACCAAATGTTCGTGGAATCCTTGTCAAAATAACTTGATAATATAAGGAAGAATTTAGCTCTAGGCTTTTATTTAACTCCAATGGTTTATATATCTGCCTTTAGAATAGTACTACACTGTTTCAATTATTGTAGCTTTATATGGTTTGAAATCAGAAAATATACATCTTCTAGCTTTGTTCCTTTTCAAGATCGTTGTGGGTACCTAGAGTCCATATTCCATATTAGGATAGATTTTTTTTCTGAAAAATAAATATATAAATATATGATAGTTTCACCTAAAAAAATAGAAAAAATAGATTCTCTGGTAAGAAAGAAAGCAAAAAGAAATATTGAAATGTTATCTTTAAGTCATCAAAAGCTTGGTATCAGACAAATGAAACTGTTATGTGAGATTACCATTTTTAATTTTTGATAAATTGCTATAATACTAGATGTCAATCAGTAAGCCAAGCATGGGAGGGAGGGATAGGGAGAGAATGGGGTGGGGATCGGGTGGGGGCTGATTGGGCAATGTGTGCATGTATGTCTACAAAAGTATGTATCCCACTATGATGTATGAATACAGTGCACCAATTAAAAATTTAAAAAAAAGACTAACAGAATAGTCAGATGTTGTGGTGAACCCCTGTAATCCCAGTATTTGGGTGGCTGAAACAGGAGAATTGCAGGTTTGCATCTAGCCCCAGAAACCTGTTGAAATTATTTTAAAAAAATCTTTATTATTTAGAAATATATATATATATAAATTACCCAAAAAAATAAAATAAAATAAAATCCTCCCTGTCTTCCTTTTCTCTGTGGCCTTTGACCTCTTGTTCCAGCTCAGCCAACACTGGCAGGCAATTCTGTATTCGTTCCAACTAACTGTGCTTGGGTATACCAATGGCACCTCACTACATGAATTTCCCTCCCCTCTTGGCCTGTGGCTTTCCTGTTGATGGTGAGGTGTGAGAACCCCAGGACATGTTCACTGCACATTCAGGAAATTTGAGGGAATTAGCACTCTGTGGAGAGAACCTCTGACCAAAGAGACACAGGAGCCAACAGAGAATTTTCCCCTTCTTACCTGGGAGAACTGTCCTAAGAAGCAATAATTTATATGTTTCTCAATAAATAGTTTCTTAAGATGTACAAATCACCTTTTTTTTTTTTTTTTTTTTTTTTTTTTTGGTGCTGAGGATTGAGCCCAGAGGCATTCTACCTCAAAGCTACATTCACAGCCCTTTATATTTGATTGATTGTGGCACTGGAGATTGAACCCAGGAGCATTTACTTTAAAACAGGGTTTAGCTAAATTGTTGAGGCTGGCCTTGAACCTATAATCCTCCTGTATCTTCCTCCCTGGGATTACAGGGATATACCCCCATACCTGGTTTCAGTAACTTTTTTTTTTTTTTTTTTTGCGGGTCTGGGGATGGAACCCAAGGGTATTTGATCTCCGAGCTACACCCCCTGCCCTATTTTTTTTTTTATTCTTTATTTTGAAACAGGGTTTCACTAAGTTGTGGTGGGTCTCACTAAGTAGCTGAGGCTATCAGCAAACCACAATCCTCTGGTCTCAGCCTCCGGAATACTGGGATTACAAGTGTGCGCCACCACGTCTGGCTAACAGTTACTCTAAATAAACATCCTCACATTGAATTCCCTTCCTGGTCTGTCTCATTCCCTTTTCCCCTTTTCCCTGCTCCTTATTAGAGAATTACTCTCCTAATAAAGTAGTAATGCATAAACCTTAGCCTCAGGCTCTGCTGTCTAAGCAACACAGGTTCAAAATGTGTTTATTTTCTATTGATGTGCAACATAACTACCCCAAATCTTCTGGGTGGAAGCAGTACCTATTTTTCAGGTCACAGTTTTGTAGGTCAGAAGTCCATCCAAGTGTGGCTTGATTTATAGCTCAGGCTCTCACAAGACTAAAATCGAGGTACAGGCCAAAGTCATGTCCTCATCAGGAGCACAGAATCCCCTTCCAAGCTCGCATGGTTGTCAGGTTCAGCTCCTCACTATTATACAAGCAAGGTTCTCATCTCCTTGCCAGCTGCCCACTGGGGCCTATTCTCGGCGCCTAGAGGGCCTCCTGTTCTCTTTTTGACATGGGTCGTTCCATCTCCAGCAATGGCGCAGACAATCATTCCTATGCTTCAATCCCTCTGACTTCTAGACCAAGCTTTAAATGACACGTGTGATTAGCACAGGCCTACCTCGATAATCCCCTTTCCTTAAGGTCAATTGATGTGGAACTTTGATCACATGTGCAAATCCCTTTGGCAGTATAAAGTAACTCATTCCTAAGTTCCACCTACACTCAAAGGGAAGTGGATTGTACAGAGGCAAGAGTCATCAGGGTCATTTTATTTTTAATTTTTTTAATTTTTTTATTTTTTAATAAATTTTTATTGGCAAATTGTAGTCATACATCTCAATGGGATTTAAAAAAAAAAACTTGTGGAGCTATACATGCACACATCACCCAATCATCCCCTACCCAATATCTAACCCCTTCCTTCCCCCTCCCCCTACCCATGTTTGGCTTCCTGATTGACTTTGATATGTTTAAGTACATCATGTGCTTTAAACAGTTTCCCTTATCCTCCCTCTTATCCCCTCAGATATGTCATCTTCATTGTTCCTCTATAGGGTCCCTTCTTCATCTAGAGTTCCTCCTGTTACCCATTTCTCCCTAATAATTTGCACATTAAGAAAAGCATCTGATTTCTTATTTTTTGTGACATTTCACTGAATGCCATAATATTTTTCTCCATTATGGCTGGGAAAAATTCCATTGTGTACCTATCCCATGGTTTTGAAATCCACTCATCTGTTAAAGAACATCTTGGCTGGTTCTGCAGTTTGGCAATGGTGAACTGTGCAGCTATGAACATGGTTGTTCATGCATTAGTTTGGTATTTTGGTTTTCATTCTTTTTGGTAGATACCCAGAAGTGGTATTGCTGGATCATATGGTAATTTCGTTTTCCTTCTTCTAAGGATCTTCTATACTGTCCTCCAAAGTGGTTTCACCAACTTACAATCCCACCAACAATGTATTAGAGCTTCTGTTTCTCCACACTTATTCCCATTTACTGAAAACCTGAAAGCCAGAAGGTGAGTAACTTTAACTGAGACCCACTCACAATCAATTTTTTTTTAAACAGAAGTCACTTGGATCTGGAAATTTGCTAAGAGATTAGGTGAGGCAGCGGCAGCTTCTATTGCTTTCTGGCCACAGAGTTGAAGAAACCCGCTGGCCCTTTGCTGTGAAGCAGGCCCCAGTTCCAGGCCTGCCACACAACAGGCTCCAGACCTGGCCTCGCTGGCTCCAGACCTGGCCTAGCCCCACAGCAGGCTCCGGGCCCAGCCCGCTGGCTCCTGACCCAGCCTCACCACCTGCAGGTTTTTCAGAACCTGGGAGGTTCTGAAAAAATTTCACTGTGGGCATGAAATTTACAGAGGTTCCCATTTTCCCCTCCACATATATTTTAGTAGGAGAAAACAGCACATGTCATTTTCAGAAGCTGAGAGCCCAGTTCTCTAGCAGCAATGGAATTTTATCTCCCCACTAAAAGTGGAGGCTCACAGCCTCATCATGGAGAGCAAAATCCGCTGCTCCAAGCACACCCTGACCCTCAACTCAGCACAGTGCAGAGGAGCACAGCAGCCATGAGCTGAGGTCTCCCAGGACATCTGGTGCAGCAAATCAGCCCAGCAATATGGGAGGGGCTCCCTTTGACTTGCCCTGGACATATTTCTTACATAGTGTGTTGTCTAGAATTCCTGTATATGTACGGCAAGAGCAGTCTACTTTTTGGAGAGATATTTTTAAAAATTCAAGGTGGATTGGATTGGATCTATCTGCCTCGCCCGAATACTGGCCGCCGCTGCTACCGCCATTTTGGTCTGTCTCCACAAAACTTTTTCTTTTTCTTTTTCTTTTTTTTTTTTTTTTTTTTTTTTGGTGGTACTGGAAGCCCTTCTATCTCCGGGCTACACTCCCAGACCTATTTTTACATTTCTATTTGGAAACAGGGTCTCCTAAGCCAGCACACGTGGCTGGCTTCGAACCTGCGCGATCCTCCTGTCTCTGCCTCCCAAGCATGGAGATTACAAGCGTGCGCCACCACGCCCGGCTTCCACAAAACTTTTTCTTACATAGTATGTTGTTCAGAGTTTCTGAGCATGTGGGGCAGGAACAGTCTACTTTTGGAGAGATTTCTTAAGAAATTCAAGGTGGATTTGGTTGGATCCGTCTACCTCTCCTGAATACTGGCTGCTGCCGCTGCCTTCTTAATCCCTCCTGGAGTATGTGGTTGTTAAGTATTCCTGTGCCTGTGTGGCAGGAGCAGTCTGCTTTCTGATCTCTCCTGGGATATCCCTCCAAAAATCACTTTTCTTTCAGTGGGGTGCTGCAGTGCAGTCTGGCCTCTAATCCCGCCATTTTCCACTCTCTCTCCTATATTTCAGATAGGAAGTCATGACTGGAAATGTTTCTGTGTGATGTCCCAACCAGCAATTAAATCAAAATCTGTTGTTCAAGGTTTCTCAGGGGGATGCATATCCTATTCAGCTGCTGCTAACCATCACCGCTGCAGCCGCCGCCATCTTCCTCCCTCTTCAATACTTTTTAATAAAACAGTATGTGTCTTTTGCAGGAGTTGGGGGCCCAAGTACTTAGTAGAAATGTGTTTTATCTCCTCGCCAAGAGCAGAGCCTCACAGCTTCACCAAAGAGAGCGGGTTCTGCTGTTCTGAGCGCACCCGGCCCCAGCACTGCGCAGAGGAGCCTGGCGGCCAGGATTTCTCTTGGCTCCCAGGACAATTGTCACCGGCTGACCTGATTATGCAGGGCTCCATCTGACTCGCCCCAAACATTTTTCTTACATAGTATGTTGTCCAGAGTTCCTGAGTATATGGAGCAGGTGCAGTCCACTTTCAGGGAGATTTCTTCAAAAGTTCAGGGTAGATTAGAATGAATCTGCCTGCCTCTCCCCAATACTGGCCGTTGCCATCACCTCCATCTTGGCCCTCCTCCCAAGCATTTTTCTCACATAGTATGTTGCCCAGATTTCCTGAGCATGTGGGGCTGGAACAGTCTTTTTGGGGGGAGATTTATCCAACAGTTCAAGGCGGGTTGGATTGGATTTATCTAGCTCTCCCGAATACTGGCCGCTGCCACCGCCATCTCCACCATCTTAGTCCATCTCTTCTCTCTTATATTTTAGGTAGGAAGGCATGACTATAAATGTATATGTCGTCCCAATCAGATATTAAACCAAAATCTGATGTCCGGGATTTCTCGGAGGAATACCTTTCCTATTTGGCTGCTGCCAGCTATTGTTGCTGCGGCCGCAGTCACCACTGCAACCACAGCCGCCACCATCTTCTAATCTCTCTCTCCGTAATATCAGGGGTCATTTTAGATCTCTGCCTGTTACACACTTCTTGGTACCAAGAGTGGCCCTAGAGAGCCAACCCTTGGGATGAGATTCTGGTGCTGATTGCTCACTGATCTGAAAGCAGTAAGGTTCCATTTTGGTGGTCAGTGGGGTGGAAATTTCTTAAATGCAATAACATCACAAGTACTAAGACTTTTGTCTTAATTGGATTGGTATCAGGAATTGGTATTAGGAACTAAGGCAATGGAATATGCAATGGCTGTGGTGCTTGAAAAGTATGGGAGAAAGTGTGACTAGAAGTTTTGGAACAGCCTAATTGCTATAAACAGAATTGGAAGCCATGAAAAAAGAAAATGATAGGCTCAGGGCAACCAACTTCCAGTACAAAGCTTGTGTGCAAGCCAGAGGGCCACTCAATAACTCAATAACTCTTAAATATACTCTGCCGTACAATGATGAGTACTGGGCCCCATTCTTAGTGGTAGGAGGTATAAAAAGAACTTCTTGTTTTTTATTTAGAAGGGATGTCCTGCCATGCTACAAACCATTGGATCCCTAAAAAACTCCATTTAGCAAAATGTCATGTGGTTATCGAATGACTTTTGACAGGATAGAAGTTCCCATGCTCAAAAAAAAAAAAAAAGTATCGGGGAAAAAGCATGGATGTCCCTGGCTGGCTCTCCTTTTTTTTTTTTTTTTTTTTTTTTTTTTTTTGGTGGTACTGGGGATAGAACCCTTCTACCTCCGGGCTATACTCCCAGACCCATTTTATATTTTATTTGGAAACAGGGTCTCTTAAGCCAGTAAGGCTGGCTTCAAAACTACGTGATCCTCCTGTCTCTGCCTTCCAAGTGTGGGGATTACAAGCATGTGCCATCACACCTGGCTTCTTCTTTTTTTGTTTTGTTTTGTTTTGTTTTGAAACAGAGTCTAGCTAGGTTTCTAGAGTCTTGCTACATTGCTAAGACTATTCTTGAACCTGTGATTCTCCTATCTCAGCATCTCAGGTACTGGAATTACAAGCATGTGCCGCCATTCCTGGCTGCTCCCTGGCTGTCCTTTGTATGTGAAGGTGAATGAATCACTTTTGATCTTCTCTTTGAATAGGGATTGAGAAATACAGATCTCTCATATCTATAGATGCTTATCAAGTGTTAGAGGCTGTGTCCATGTGAACCAGTAAAGCTACTGCATCCAGGACAGAAGACATAATTAGGGCTATAGGAGTCTACTATGTGCCAGGATCCCTTCAGATTTTTCAGACAAAGTGAACAGGAAAATAGCGGTGACCACAACCCTGTCTTTAACCTGGGTCAGTCTCTGCTTTTCCTCCTGGAATGCAACATATTTCTGCTTTATTATCGTGACTGACAGGGCCAAACAGTCGAGAGGAGTAAGAAATTTCAAGAGCTTTCTCTTGGTCGTTCTTGCTGAATGGCCCTTGTCCTACTGGTTAGGCCATCAACGTCAGGGTACTTCCAGAGCTAGGTAGATGCTCAAGGACTGAGAAATACCAGGAATATTGGTTCACAGACTGCCTGGTACCCACAGTGAGATAAATTTAGGCCAGAACTCCATTTAACACCTGGCTTCCCAAAGCACCCGCCCACCCTCTCTGGAGTTTCATGACAGTTTCGAGTTTCCTGGTATCAGTGTCAAATTGAATCCCATATCTAAAAATTTTGAATCTAGATATTCCATGTTTCTCAGTGTATTTGTCCTGATAAATGCCTGCATGTTCCTCAAATGGAGGGGGAAATGTTAGCCTATACAATGGAGATACATTATAAGGTCATTCCTCAAAAGACCTGTCTTCTTCAAAGGAAGCTAGATTTCTGAGTTGCCTTAAATCCAGAAACTGGATGAGGAAACATACTTTTATTTTGCAGTGTCTAAAACTAGCCTTCTATGTATCAGCACTCAATTCTTTTTTGGTATTATCAAGTCAAGTGACATTTTAATTAGATATCTCATCCCTAAGGATACTATGATCTATTGGGCTATTATTACAGCAATCTGCAGGTTAAGATGCCCTGATTGTCACCCTGTTCTTGCTTCCCTTGATGGGTAAGTGCCCTTTTTCCAGTGGCAGGTAAATATCAGCATCTGACTGCTACCTTTCTAGAATACCATCGTCCCCATTAATAGCATAAGAAACAATTCCATGGCAAGATGGCCACCACTGAGTTTCTAAAAAATGAGTATCCTTTAATTGATGGATTCCTTTTTGTCTTAATGAAAGGAATCATCTTCAGACCCTCTGAGGAACATAATCAGAGGGCAGATGTTCAGGGCATCCCTGACCTGATCATCCAGTCCTTGGTGTTATGCCAAGGTTGTTCATTACTGTTGTGGGGAGGATGCTAATTGGAAAATTAGCTGGGCGTGATGGTGCACACTTGTAATCTAAGCATTCAGGAGGCTGAGACCAGAGGATCGCAGTTCACGGACAGCCTAAGCTACATAGCAAGGCCCTTTGCAATTCAGTGAGACTCTGTTTCAAAATAAAAAATAGGATTGGGGGTGTAGCTTGAGGGTAGAATTCCCCTGAGTTCCATTCCCAGTTGTACCACAAAAAAAAAAAAATAATTTCCAAGATAAAGGGTAGAGTTACAGACAAGTTTATTAAAGCAAGAAATAAGTGTTCAAGAGAGGCAGACCATCTCCAGAGTGATAGAAACACATGTGGGGTTTCATAGGAGATGTTCATGAAGGATGGGCAGGAGGAGGTACATGAGGATGACATCAGTTAAGTAGCCATAAGACGATTCAAGATGTTTTGGTCACCTCCTGCGTCTTGATGGACACATTGGGCTTGTTGGGGTCTACAGTCAGAACACTCCATTCTCAGAGTTCCCTGAAGCCCTTCCTACCATGACAGCCTCCTGAGGTTAATAAAAAAAAAAAAAACCACAGCTATCTTCACGTCACTTACTCAGCTCATCATGGTACCCAACAGACCATTTAGATGTCTTTATACATCCTTCAGCTCACACTGAGCCCCCACATGTTTAAGTTCCCAGTGTACTCCCCCAGCCAGATGTAGATTCTGCTCCTTTCGTCCACTTCCCTCACATGTTTGCAATGTAAGTGATGTTGACTTGATAGCTCAATACTCTTGTGAGTTTTCTTTAAAAACTTTTGTTAATTTGGTCTTTCCAGGACTGACTTCCTCATCCTCTCTGCAGGTGAAGGTTTTCTTTCCTTCTCTAAATGCTTTTCTTTTCCTTCCTATGACAGTACCTATCAGTAATTCATCCCTGAAGCTGCTGTCAGAAATGGAAATTTCTCTCCAATCTTCAGCACATAGCTTATTCAAATTGATTTTATTCAAAATCTTTCTGGTCCAACTTCTACAGAAAGTAAATGGTAGCCTCTTACCTGGGTAGGATAGAGATGGTGTGGGGCTGTACAGAGAGAAGAAAAGCCACTAGAGAGAGGGACGACTGTGCTATGAATGTACACACTGGTGCGGCAATCCTGTTCTCCGCCCCACCTCTCGGCTTACCTGCAGCCTTTCCCCGGGCCTCTCATTTCTAACTTTACTGGGGATGCTTATTACTGACTCCCTTGATGCCTCTTGAAAGTTGGGGTTTTTCCGAACTTTCGAAAAATTGGTTACCACTTACCCATCTGCATTCTAGCTTCCAAATTTTGTGTTGATCTCTTTGGCCTGCTTTCATTTTCTCTCTTATTGTCCGTTTCTGAGGGCCTTTTTTCCTTCTTCTTCTTTTGTTTAGTGGGATTCAAGCAGGGAGAAGAGTAACATACGTGGATTCAATTAGCTATGTTTCATCTGATCTGCTTCTCTGAGGTGCAAAAAGGCTGACTTGTAGGATGCAGGCTTTTTCTACACTCAAGTATTTCTGGTTTGAATCAGATTGGATTAACAGTTGCAAGATTTTGAACACATCTTAAGTACACTTTACGTCCTATTGGCCCCATCTCTTACTCTGGCTGCTGCTTTGGTAATTAGCTCCTGCATGTTTGGACCGGCTGTACAATCTTCTGATAGTGACTTATGTGCACCTCTGGATCCTGCCTGAGAAATTCTCTAATACTAAAGAGTGACATCTATACAACCTCTGAAAGCTCATGCAGGGCAAACGAGAAGTCTGATCCTCCAAAGCTGTCACCTCTGCCACCAGGCTGTGGCATTTTGACAGCAGCTACATTCTGTGACCTATGGCCAGAGCTTCTGTCTGGTGACCTCTTACCCACATCATAGCACACTGGGATGGAGTGAGTGGTAAGAAACTAAACCATTCCCTTCCCTATAGATAATATCTAAAACTAAAAAAAAAAAAGTAATAGCAGTATATTATTCAGAAACTTCAAAATAAACACCAGAAAATCATGAGTTGCTATTAGATATTTTGGAAAGTGTTTCAAAAAGTTGAAAGTGCTTACTTCATACAAAAGAGAATTAGAAACTGTGGTATATACACACAATGGAATTTTACTCAGCTATCAAAAAAGAATCAGCTGGGCATAATGGTGCACACTTGTAATCCCAGTGCTTGGGGGACTGAGACAGGAAGATCACAGATTCGAGGAAAGCTTCAGCAAGTAGTAAGACTCTCATCAACCTAGCGAGACCCTGTTTCCAAATCAAAATAAAATAGGGATGGAAGTGTGACTTGGAGGTAGAATGGCCCAGGCTTCAATCCCCAGTGCCACACACACAAAAGAAGAACCCAATTTTGTCATTTGCAGGAAAATGGATGGCACTAAAGAATATTATTCTAAGTGAGATTAGCCAGCCTCAGAAAGTGAAGGGTCATAATGTGAAAGCTATAGAGAAACTGGGTAACAAGGGACTAGAGAGAGAGAGAGAGAGAGAGAGAGAGAGAGAGAGAGAGAGAAACTCCAGAGGAGCAATGGAGAGGGTTTGGAGAGGGAGGAGAGGGGGTGAAGGAAATGTGATGAAGGAAACAGTTCAGATAATGCTATGTAATAAAGAAATTATGAATGTTAATCTCAATAACACAGATGGAAAAGGGGGAAGGTAGGGTGGGATCCAGAGGGAGACAAGTGTTGTGTGCATGAACATTCCTATCAATCCATACCTCATTATGACGTATAATTACAGTGTGCCAAATAAAAGGGAAAAGAGACTTAGAAGATAAGGAGAAATTGAGTGCAGAAATATTATACTTTTAAAACTATGTCTATATATTTACTTCTTGGGAGGGAAAAAGTTCAGTTTTAAACAAAGGAAGTTCCCAAATAACTAAATAAATAAATAAGGCATGCCAATACTAAATTCCTTTTGGTGAATTTTTGACCAATGGAAGAAGGGCAAATGCCCAGATACTCTAGAGTCAGGAGAGACTTAGAAACGAGCCTCATCTGCATGGCTCCCATTTCAGGGTCACAGCCCAGGCCCTGGCAACTGTTCTTAGCTGGCTGAATGCTTTAACTCAGCATCAAATTCCATTTAGCTTCAAATGTTTGTTCATCTTTGAGAGACCCCAGTATATATGAAACTAAATCCACAAGGCAATCTTTTTCCTCAAATATTAGTTCTTTGTTAAAAGAATGTATTAAACTACCACATTTGAATTTAATTTAGGGCGATCATCTCAACATTTTGAGAAAAGTAAACATTAAGTTAATTTGGCCTGTGAGGTTATTAGAGAAAAATTAACCCATAAACATAAAGCCACTATCAGGTCTTTAAAGACAGTGTGACTATAGCTGTTCTTAGGATATTCAGCCACGTAGAATATATAGTGAAGTCTTATGTTACTTTGGGGTTAAACTCAAATGTAGAATAAGTAGAGAAAAGTACATATGAAAATCTTGTGGGTTTTTTTTTTGTTGTTGTTGTTGTTGTTGTTTTGTGTGTGTGTGTGTGTGTGTCTGTGTCTGTGTGTGTGTGTGTGTGTGTGTGTGTGTGTGAATGTGTGTGTGTAGAATGGGAATTGAACCCAGAGCATTCTACCTCCAAGCTATACTCCCAGCCTTATTTTTTATTTATTCTTTATTTTGAAACAGGGTCTCACTAAGTTGCAGAGGGCCTCACTAAGTAGCTAGGCTAGCCATGAACCTTCAAACCTCCTGTCTCACCCTTCCAAGTACTGGGATTATAAGCATGTGCCATGAAGCCCATCTAGAAAATCACATTTGATGATCCCTTAGAGAGACACTACATGAGAAACCATTGTCCTCTCTCAGTAAGTTCTGCAGAGAGTTTTTGCTCCATTGTTGAACGAACTGCTGTCTCCTGAGTTGAGCACCAAATGCACCAAGTGGAATAACTGACATGCATTTGAGGTTGTAAAAATTAAGTTTCTCCAGCAGTTGAACTATGCTCAGTTTGATGAGATTTCCACACTATGGAAAGCCCTTAGCAGAGCTAGGGAATGGCTTATCCACATGCCTCAGCTCACATTGACTCAGGGACATATGCTCATTGAGTTGGTACAGTGGGTGGACTCTCCCACACTGTTCAAAGAATATTTCTCTTTCTTTTTGAAGAGTAGTTAATTTACCCAATTAAATGCATATGTGATGCAGAATACATGGCATTTCAAATTAAATGAGGAATAATCTAAATAGATACAGTGGGAATACATTTTCACAGTTCAATCGTCCAGATGTGCAAAGATATAATTTGCTTTGTCTATGACTAAAATTAAATTTAGCTCTCAGGATCCCATTTCCTCTAAGAGAAAGTTTAGTTGTGCCAATTCTAAGGACTCAAGTCAGTTTCATCTCAAAAATCTAATCTCGTAAGGTTTCTTTCTTTTTTCTCCCCATCCACAAATAACCTAGATTCCGGGGGCGGGGGGGATTGCATGCCATTCTAGCATCAAGGGAAGGACACTGGTCTCTGTCATCTCTGCCCTCACTGCCTTTGTTGGTCTGGTTTAACCAAGTTTCAAGTGGCAGCCTCTGTGTCCACTGTGTAAGTGGATGAAGTCAGGCTTAGGCATCTGTCTCCCTTGCCATGTTAGTTCGAGGACTGCCTGGAGGCATGGTGGTCGCAAAAGCACTGATGATCCTCCATTACTCAGCCACATCTCTTACCCCATCCTTTCTGGACTGTTCTCCCTAAACATAATTTTCAAATCTCTCATAGCCCCGTGGACTGAGGAACACTTTGGGACAGGAAAGGGTGAACACATCAACTCTGACATACCCTCTCCACTTAAACATGCTGTACTTTCTTTTGTTCTCTACTGTAATGCCTTATTGCTTAATTCCAAGAGTCCCAGATAGATTGGGGAGCTTCCATACTTCTCTGAGTTTTCTAGCCATACCCAAGAAGAATTTTGATCTTCAGGGGACCAGATAGAGAATGCAAACGACCATACTAGTATCTCAACTCTAAATTTCTTCTTCAAATGCTCTGAGCTTCTCCAGCTAGCCCAAGAAGAGATTTTGTATCCTCTGAGTCTGGCCAGAAGAATCAGACATCATTTTGTGTGTTTTTTTACATCACGTATGAATGGTATGACTCAAATCATAATGCAGAAGAAGGACTGTCCTCCTCCCTAGCCTTGACTCTTGCAAACTGAATGCTCTTTGGCTCTCAGGCTATTGTATCTGTTATAGAATTTTCATCAAATTTGAATGATTTTCAAATACTATTTCATCAAGTATTTTTTCTGCTCTTTTCTCTTTCTCCTCTCCTTCTGGAATTACCATTATGCATATATTGGTATGCTTGATCCTGCTCCATGGGTCTCTAAGGCTCTATTCATTTTCTTCATTCTTTTTTTTTTCATTCTGATCATAAAATAGGATAACCTCAATTGACCTGTTATCAAATATGCTGATTCTATCTTCTGCCTACTCAGATCTGCTGTTGAACTCCTCTAGGGAAGTGGGTGTTTTTTTTCATTCCAATTATAGAAATTTCACTTACTTATTTTTTATTTTCATGGTACTCGGGATTAAACTCAAGGGCATTCTACCTCCAAGGTACACCCTCAGCCCTAATTGTCTTATTTTATTTTTCAAGTTTTTGAAACAGGTCTTACTAAGTTGCTGAGGGCCAACATAAATTGCTACGGTTGATGGCAAACCTACAAACTTCTTGTCTTATCCTCCCCAGGATTATGATTATAGGCAGATACCACCATGCCAAGATCAATTATAATAATTTTAAAATCTAGAATTTATATTTGGTTCTTTTTTATAATCTCTCTGTTGATATTATCTACTTGGTGAGACATCACTCTCCTACTTTTTCTTTGTTCTTTGAACATATTTGAAATTAGTTGACTTAAAGTCTTTATCTAGTAGGTTGTAGTGATGCATGCCTATAATCCCAACAATTTGGGAAGCTGAGGCAAGAGGATTGCAAGTTCAAGGCCAGCCTGGGCAACTTAGCCCCTGCCTAAGAATTTTTTTTTTAATTTTTTAAAATGTAGCTCGGTGCTGAGTGTGGTGGTACACACTTGTAATCCTAGCATTTGGGAGGCTGAGACAGAAGGATCATGGTTTGTTGACAGCCTCAGCTACTTAGTAAGGCCCTTTGCAACTCAGTGAGACCATTTTGTGTGTGTGTGTGTGTGTATGTGTGTGGTACTGGGGTTCCTGGAAGCCCTTCTACCTCCGGGCTACACTCCCAGACCTATTTTATACTTTTTTATTTTTAGAAACAGGGTCTCTTAAGCCAGCGCGGCTGGCTTCGAACCTGTGCAATCCTCCTGTCTCCGCCTCCCAAGCGTGGGGATTACAAACATGCACCACCACGCCTGGCGCCGAGACCATGTTTCTAAATAAAGAATAAAAAATCAGGGCTGGGAATGTAGCTCAGAGGTAGAATGCCCCTGGGTTCCATCCCCAGTACCACACAAAAAAAGTATTTTTGTTAGACTACTGTTTACTCCAACTACTATCCACTACCTTAGACAGAGTTAGACAATTATCTCTAAACATTTTAAACAAACACCCTATGTCTGGGGGAAGGCCTTTTGCTGTGGCACTGGGAGAACTTCAAGTGAGGTTAAATAAGACAATCTTGTAAGTAGGTCTTCAAGTGAGGTTAAATAAGACAATCTTGTAAGTAGGTCTTCCAAAGGACTGCCAGACAGGTCAGATAATGACAGTTCTCTGGGACTGAGGCTTTGAAGGAACAACCCTGCTCTTCCACTCCATGGTTAACACAGTGCTTCTGTTCACTGTAGTTTGGGCCTAATGGTTTTAAGGCTCTCATGAAGCGGGCAGGTAGGGAATAGAGAAGTGAAAATGCCGCAAAATTCACTGAACTTACTGAGGTTGGGTCTTGAATAAAGGCTACCTGGACTGCTGCAAGCTTTGGGGTTATTTTTTTTTTTAAGTTTATTCTGACAGTCTTTCTGGTTTACTTGCTGTCTGCTGCTGTCCCAACACTGTGAATCAGGGAAGTGTAAAATGTTATCATATATCATCATCACACATCCAAAAAGGATCACATCAAAAACTCCCACAGATCTGCTCCTCTAAGTCTTCATTTTGGAGGCACTGATTCTTTGAGAGAGAGAAGGGAGAAGACATGGGGTTCCCCTGAAGCTCTAACTTTTTAAATGTTTTCTAGGACGTAGCTAAAATGAAGAAGGGATTGAGAGGGGGAAATAAGGTATTTTTTGTTATGTCGCTTTGTATTATTTCTATATTCTCAAAAACACATCTGAGATAGAGTAGTGGTGCCCACATGTGAACCCAGGACTTGAAAGGTTGAGCTGGTAGGACTGTAGGTTTGAGGCCAGTACATGGTAAGTTAAGTGAGACTCTGTTTTGAAATTAAAAATAAAAAGGACTAGGGGTATAGCTCAGAGGTAGAAGGCCCCTGGGTTCAATCTCTAGTACCACATTCCATACCCACACACAAACAAAACTTCAACATAACACATTTAAAACAGATTTCAAGCCGGGCATGGTGGCACACGCTTATAATCCCCACACTTGGGAGGCGGAGACAGGAGGATTGCGCGGGTTCGAAGCCAGCCTCAGCTGCCTTAAGAGACCCTGTTTCCAAATAAAGTATAAAATAGGTCTGGGAGTGTAATCCGGAGTTATAAGGTCCCTGGGTTCCATCCCCAGTACTACAAAAAAGAAAAAAAAAAAAAACAGATTTCATTCATGCACTTACTCTGTCCACAGTTAACAAGTTGGAATTCTTTATAGGTTTCTTTATCCTTGCTTTTATAAATTCCTTGAAGTCTAAGGCCATCTATATATTTATATTGTTCTGTTGCAGGAGGATAAGTGTGGAGAGATGACAACCTGGAGACCAGGTTGGGAAGGAGAATTCCTTTATTTCTGCCAGCAGGGTCCAGAGGACTAAAGTCTGAAGTCTGAGCCCCGAATGTCTCAGCATACAAATTACATAGCCCTAAGGACAACAGGGCAGGTCTTGATTGACTCAACAGGTGTGAAAGCTTGGGGTAGATTCCAGTTTCTTTTCCTGAGCCTGATTCCTTCTAACTTCTCCCACCTGGTAGGTGTGCAGCATAGGCTCCACATGGTGGGTGCAGGGTGGCACCATCTTAGGCTCCTGCCTCAGTTCTATTGTTATTTGAGAAATTTGCAGTAAGCTACTCTGCCAGAAAGAAATAATATTTTTCTAAGGAGATGTGCTTCTCAAAGCCTGAGCGGATTCATGCAGCATCCAGCAATCCTGGTGGGGCACAGCCTCTGCCTTATAGACACAAATACCACTGGAGCAAACAAGAGAGAAATGGTTGCAACTAAGAGAACATTAGCCGCCAAACTGTAAAGCACACAGCTTCAGATTTGACTGCTCATAACCTAATGTGCTGACTTGCTGGGATCATCGGGAGAGAACATGAAATTTGCTTTCTTGGCAGATGTTGGAAAGAATTTAGCATCTTATTGAAACTTTGGCGTCAAAACAAATTTTATAATTATAGCTTTACATACCATGCAATTTTGAAGAGTTGTTTTACTTTCAGAGGTTATACTATATGAGGAAGTCCGCTAGATCCTACCTTGACTTTGAAAGTATAGTGTAACCCACCTCTCCTGTCATGTCTTCTTCACTGCCACGAGTCTTTCTGGATGTCGTTCGTCTTGCCTGAACTTCTATAGTGGCCACTTAATTGGATTTCTCTTTTCAACCTCTCCAATCCATTCTTCACGCAGCAGCCAGATAAAATATCCAAAAAAAAATGTTTTCTGGTACTAGGGATTGAACCCAGAGGCATTCACTCTGAGTTACACTCTCAGACCAATTTTTATTTTTTATTTTGAAGCAGAATTTCTCTAAGTTTCTGAGAATCTCACTAAATTGCTGAGAATGTCCTTGAAATTGCAATTCTCCTTTTTCAGCCTCCCAAGTAATAGGATTACAGGCATGTTTCACCATGCCTAGCTAAACCATTCATTCTTTGTGTTGTTCCTCTGGTCGATACTCTCCTGACTTTCCTTTGAATACAAGATAAAATGTGAAATCTATGAGGCACTCCAGAGGCAGGCCCCTGCCTGTTTTCCCAGCCCTCATCTCCTTTACTAACCGAATTCCAACACACTGTCCCTTATTGCTCTTGAAACTACAGGGCTTTTTTAATGCAAAGATTTTGTACATGCCACACTCTCATCCTGGAACAGTCTTCCCCTATGCTTCACCTGGTTAACCCCTACTCCTTCATCAGTTCTCTGCTTAGATATCAGTTCTTCAGAGAGGCCTCTTCACTCACCCCAATCTAAATTACATCCTTCTGTTAGCTCTCTAAAAGTGTTCACTTTCCAAATGTTCATTGCTGTATTTATTGTTGTTGTTGTTGTTGTTGCTTTGTTATTGTTATTTTGAGGTACTTGGGATGGAATCCAGGGGCATTCGACTTCTGAGCTACATCCTTGGCCCTAGTTTGCTTTTGTAAATTTTGATACAGGGTCTCACTAAGTTGCAGAGGGCCTTACTAAGTAGCTGAAGCTGGCTGCGAACCTGCAATTGTCCTGTCTCAGCCTCCCACAGCCAGCTATCATTAGTATACTTACTGGTCTCCTCCACTACAATAAATCTCCACACATGCAGGGACATTGATTCCTTGTTTCCCACTGTTTCCAGGAACCTGAGCAATATTCAACCCAACAATTTGTTCACAACAGATGGTCAGTTGATGAACGAATAGATGAATATTTGTGGGAAAAGAGAACACAACCCCCCATATACCCCTCAGCCTATCTGCAGAAGCCCTCTCATGGGCAACCATGAAACTTATGGGGAATTTCATATACCTCCTCCTAGACAAATTTTACTCATAATGAGACTTTTTTTTTGAGGAGAGAGCATTTTATTCATATTTCTACTGCTCCCAATAAATCAACTTTACAAAAGCCCTTTTTTTCTCGCTTCCTCTCCCCACATGACCAACATACTCTCTCATCAGAAGAATGAGAGATCTTCGTCTAACCATTCCTTTGGCCAGGTATGGTGCCACACATCTGTAATCTTAGTATTTGGGAGACTGAGACAGAAGGATCACATGTAACATGACAAAGCTCTTAGCAATCTAGTGAGACCCTGTTTCAAAAGAAAAAAATAAAAAGACACGAAGCTCAGAGGTAGAGTGCCCCTGGTTCAATTCCTAGCACCCCCCATAATAAAAAGAATAAAAAAGAAAACATCCCCTTAACTTGATGATCTAAGGCCCTTTGTTTTTCTGTTTGTGTGTTTGTTCTCTTTCCAAGCTTCATGCCTATAAGCCACACAGGTTCACCCTTGCCCCTTGAAACCATTTCAACCCGGCTCCTGCTGCCATGCTGTTTACCAAGTGTACCTGTTCTCACACTCACTCTTGACTCTGCACTCTGTCCTGGTGTCTGTCTAGCTCCTGACACTCAGCTTCACCTTCTGGTTCTTGCCTGGCTCCCAGTGCTCAGGTTTAGTAACAAGTGTGGCCTCCTTCCCTCTAAGGGCAGAGTTCACAGTCATCCTGTATATCTTCCCACTTGACCCTTTGGGGACTCCCATTCTGACACCAGGCCTCTGGCCAGCACTCAGTCCAAGTTTAGTCAAGACTCCCTACAGGAAAAGAAGTCAGAGAGGTCTGGCCTTTGCCACCTCCAAAGCCCCGTTCCCCTCAGGTCATCATGAGGATTCCATTTGCCCTCTCCTCCTTTTGCGTCTTTAGTTCTGAACACCTTGCCCACCCCACCCTCATCCAACCACCCACTAAGTCTGGCAACCCATTCTAACTTCTCTGTTACACTCATCTCCCAGATCTCCAAAGGCCTTCCCACCCTGTTACCTGCCCACCTTGACTCGTCCACATTCAACAAAGAGAGTCTCTAGAAAGTCAGAAAAAGACAGACCCAGACTTAAATCCTGCTCTGAGGCTGTGGGTCTTTGAACAAGCAACTTAATATCTTAAAATCTCATTGTTTTTAAATCTATTAAATGGAGATAATCTCCCATTATATTTAGCTGTTAGCAAAGATGTCCCACAATGTAGGCTTTCAAAACATGTGCAACAAAGGGCATAAAGAAAGAATATGTTCATCACTTGCAGGGACATGGTGCTTTGACCATAACAAAGAAATGAAAGTTGTATCCTTGTATCTACAATTCTTATAGATGCTTAGAGAAACACCAAGAGCAGCAGAGTACAGAGAGATGTATGGTGAGAAAAGCTTATACTTACAGCCTTAAAGAATGAGTAAAATATAACAACAAGATGAGACAAGGAGGCTTCCCAAGAGAGCCAACATGAGCAAAAAACCTTTACACAGGATGGCCAGAGCTGAAGAGCATGAAGGGACCATGACAAGAAAAAGCAGACAAGAGCTGGGCATGGTGGCACACACTTGAAATCCCAGTACTTGGGAGGCTGAGACAGGAGGATCGCAGGTTTGTGGACAGCCTCAGATACTTAGTGAGGCCCTCTGAAAGAAAGAAAGAAAGAAAGAAAGAAAGAAAGAAAGAAAGAAAGAAAGAAAGAAAGAAAGAAAGAAAGAAGAAAGGGAGGGAGGGAGGAAGGAAGGAAGGAAGGAAGGAAGAAAGAAAGAAAGAAAGAAAGAAAGAAAGAAAGAAAGAAAGAAAGAAAGAAAGAGGAGAGAGGGAGGGAGGAAGGAAGGAAGGAAGGAAGAGAGAAAGGGAGGAAGGAAAGGGCGAATGAGCAGAAAAGAAGCCTGAAAAGATGAAAAAGAGTCATCTTAGGGAAGACAAGAGCGAAGTGGAACCTGGTCTTCCTAGCTGCTTCAGGTTGCCCCCTCTCTGTAAGTGAATACCTCAGGGTGCATCATCTCTTAGCACTGGTTTGCTTGTAACCCTAAGAGCCCAGCCGAGGGAGTGACATAGCCCAGACCTTATCCAAGTAACTAATCAGCGTTTGTAAAATTCCAAATGCCACCTAAAATAATTTCTAGGAGGATGTTGCCGGAGATCCCACACGCACCTTGCCTTAGTCCTAGACATGGCAACAGAGGCAGAGAACTCCCAGTCCTCATCCTGGGAGGCATCACCTCGCTCTTTCCTTAAACGTTCACTGACATCACTCAGAGATAGTTGTGAAATGTTTCCAGTGAATCTGCAAAAGTTCTTGAAACCTCAGCTCTTACATAAAGTGGCAGAGTTGGTTTTTAAAAGAAAAAACTAATCTTGAGATAAACTTCTATTTGTGCTTATTTCTCTCCTTTGGACTTTAGCATCTCTGGCTAGGTTATAATAGCAATGCCAACTTCAGATAAGTAATATAACACTAATAATAGTGCAGAATGGCTGCTGTGTAGCAGGTGTTTTACCTATATTCTCACATATATTCCTCACAACAGTCCTATGAAGTAAGTACTATTATTATCCTCATTTGATAGATGGGGTAACAAAGGCACAGAGATAAGAAACTTGCCCAAAGTCACACAGCTAAAAATGGAAGTTAGAATTAAACTACAGAATCTACCTCTAAAGCCCAGGCTCTAACCCACTTGCCAAAGTATCTATATAAGAAATGTTAGGATTCTTACTTTACATATGGAGACATTGAGTTCTGAAACTATGCAGAGAAGTGTCTCAGGTCACTGAACAAGTGAATCAGTGGCAAAGTCAGAATATTCTTGAGTCATGGGTCTTTCTTGGCTCAATTTTTCATCAACTAATCTCTATAAAGACATTCCCTTGGCCAGGCACAGTGAACCAAGCCTGTAGTCCCAATACTTGGGAGGGCTGAGACGACAGGCTTGAAGGTTAGAGTCTACCCTCCGCAATTTAGTGAGATCCTGTTTCAAAAAATAAAATAAAATAAAATGGGCTGGAGGATGTAGCTTGGAGGTAGAATGCTCCTGAGTTCAATCTCTAGTACCAAAAATAAAATCTCTCTCTTACCATCACTATTCCATTTTTAATGGTTCTCAGGCCAATGGGACTTGGGCAAGAAGAAACAAAAATTAATTTTAAAAGCTGCCTCTGGATATAATTCCATTTTCCTAAAGCTCAGGATTCCTAAGGAAAATAGAAATCAGCCAACATCAACCTTCTGGTACACCATAGAGTGAACTACACAGGGTCCAAGTGCAGAGAAACAGGCCAGTCCATCCTCTTGCTTAGGAGGTCAGAGAGCACTAACCTCAGTGGGTGAAACCACAGGCCTCTTGGGTTTCTTCAGTGCCTAAGATTGCAACATACAAAGATTTTTGAAACTATCACTTTAAATACTTGAAGTTTCATGGGCTCTCTTTAAATTCCAAAGAGGTCCTTTACCCTGCTTCATTCTCTCTTCTTAAACAGAGGAGAAAATAGAGTTTGGAGGGAAAAATCAAGCTCTCCATATAGGAGCTGCCTAGAAAGTTAAGAGCCCCACTGATTCTCTAATACATGTTAGACATACTTACGAACTTCTAGCCATGATGACACACACTGGTTATCCCAGTGCTTGGGAGGCTGAGACAGGATAATCACAGAACTGAAGCCAGCCTCAGCAACATAATGAGGCTGTCAGTAACTTAGCAAGACCCTGTTTCCAAATAAAAATAAAAGGGGCTAGGGGCGTAGCTTGGAAGTAGAATGCCCCTGGGTTCCATCCCCAGCAGCGCATGAGCGCGCGCGCGCGCGCACACACACACACACACACACACGCACGCACACACACAATCACACACAAAATCACACACAACCACCGTATGCATTTCTTCTGTATGTGGCAATTGTATAGAGTTTTATCTAGTTTCTGATTTAAGGGCTCCTGATACCTTAAATGTTGACACAGTTAATCACAACACAGTTTTAAAAACAGAAAACCAAGCTGCCTTGATTGCCCTTCAGAAACATCAGCAACTTCAGAATTGCAAAGATCTTACTGGGTGGTCTCAAAACAGGCTCCAGGAGAGCCTCTATGTACCAGAGCTATATTCAAAAATGACACGCTGCAGGATAAGGGATGTAGGCAGCTGGTCTGTGCTCTAGCCACAGCCAAGATTGAAGTAATAATAGAAATTTCATGTGGCCTGTTAAATCTGTCAAAAAATAGTCCAGAAGTTTTCCTACAGCAGCCAACCAGAAGCCCTTCTCAGAGCCAAAGCCAACAACTGCAAACAAAGTAGCCAAACCCTTATTTCCCACTCTGTTATATTATTCCGTGTCTTTTCATTTTTCCCTTGGCATTTTGAACTTAGGTGTCAGCTCTGGTTGATAGGAAAGCATGAAGGTTTCCTGCTGTTGTGAGTTCAGACATAATGCCGTTGAAGGCAGTGACCATCCGCAGGGGCTGGGCTACAGAGAAAGCAGTTCTTCCCATGTATGCACAGATATGATTTTTCAGGAGTATGAAATAATCATTGTCAGCTCGGTTTTTAGCTCAGCAGCCCTATATTGAGCATATACTGATAGTCATTATTCTATGTTCTTGGCTCTGCAAATGGGCAGGCCTCATTTTAGTTAATCTTTTTTTTTTTTTAGCAAAGAACAACTATGTGAAAATCTATTAAGTGAAATAGCATGCCTTGGAAAGACTGTAGTTATATAAAAATTTGGCTAATGGAAAGCCCTTCCTTTAAAAAAAAAAAAAAAAAAAGACAAGATTTATTTAGCAGGGCATCGTGGTGCATGCCTGTAGTCCCAGTACTTGGGAGGCTAAGACAAGAGGATCACAAGTTCAAGACAAGCCTCAGCAACTTAGCAAGGCCTTCAACAAGTTGTATTTTATTTTATTTTATTTTTATGTATAAGATGGGGCTGGAGTTGTTGAATGTAGCTCAGAGGTAGAATATTCCTGGGTTCAGTCCCCAGTACCAAATCCTCCACCAAAAAACCAAGACATATCCTTCACATATACTCAGGAAACTAAAGTAGAGCTTCCCTCTGCTAATTTTTATGATGAAAAGAGAAGCGTCTGTTTCAAAAAATAAATCATCAGAATGCACAGCAGCAACAGACGTATGAGTTTGCTCTTAAGCGTTTCACATTGTCTCACCTTCACATGATCTGTTTATTAGTTAGGTTTTTCCATTCAAATACAGAGCGCGTCAGGCACAAAGGAAGTACGCCTAAAATACTGAAGTGAATGACTTCATCGGTGTTGAACCAAGCATATTATTATGGATGTAATTAATAATGGCATGAGTCGAATGAATAAGACAAACAGAGAAACAGCCAAAAACTGCCAGCACCACGGCATCGCTCATTCCTAAAGGAAAAGATAACCTCTAATTTGAAGAGGTCTCTGGGCTGCCTTTTCTTAGCTCATCACACATACGCAATGTTTGACCGCCCTGCTCGTGAGTCAGCCCTAGCAACATCCCCATGGGATGAGAGGATGAGGAATGTCATTCGCTCCGTGGTGGGGCAGACGGGGCAGACCCAACATACGGGAGTGAAATGACTCGCCTACAGCCACTTGGAAGCCAATGGAGGAACTGAGATTGGACCCCACATGCTTCTACTTTCTGTGTGACCACATGGTGAAGCTGAGCTCATCTCCTCCGAGAAATGATCTTCCCGAGTTTCCCATTTCCTCAAAGGAAAAAAAAAAAAAAAACTTCAAACATTGTTAAACTTCAGTTTATTTTTAAAGTGCCCTTCTTAGCAGGCAGATTAATGATAAGCAACTTGAAAATGGGGTTTGATCTTAAGGAAAACTAAGGGATCGAAAGCGCAATTGCAATGGGCTTTTCCAGATGAAGAGCATCTGAAACACCGCTGTTCAGTGAGCTTGGAATATGGTTCACATTGAGTTCATGTGCTTATCTCCCAATTTCATTTTTTAAAGTACCTCAAACATAAACTCCCACTCAACTGGATCAAAAGCCTCTCCTAGCTTTGAGAAACAGAGCAACAATCAGCCCCCTGTTCGTTTAGCCAAGCCAGTGTTCTTAATCAACACAAAAAACACTGGGAGCCAAAGGGTGGTATTTTTAATAAAAAGTGGTTTGATGAGACTCCAGGCCAGTGGCAGAATTCTTGCCCCAGAAAAATATGAGTCAACTCCTCCAACATGCAAACAGGTCCAATACCAAGAGCCCGTGTTTCTTTAAGTCTCAAGCCCTGTATTGTGTACTTAATTCCACCTCATCTCCCCATCTCAAATTCCACATCTCCCACCTTTGTTTGGATCAAGTTTGCAGTGCCTTCTTTCTCTTAAAAATATTTCACTTGGGCTCTTCTTCTCTTCTCATCTCCTCTTCTCAGGAGTCCAAGCACCTTCAGGCCAGGCACTTTGACCAGAGAGTGGCCTGAACCTGGAGAGCCAGGTCTGGCAGGAGCCGTCCCCACGCTGATTGAATCCTGGTGGTGTGGGATGCCGAGGAGAGGTGTAAGAACACGACTTGGAAGAGCAGCAACAGTGTCCTTGCTTCACTTTCTTTCTATTTCCTAACATCTGATTAAAATACCCAAGTCCACTGTGAAGTGTCAAGAAGAAAAATTGAGTATCATCTGTTAGCATTTTTATTTTATGATCAATTTAATCTCTTCGGGACCCTGTAAGAAAAAAAAAACAGAACAACCTTCTTGATACTCAGCCTGGAAGGATAAGTTTCTCAGACCATCACGTTTTTCTAAACTGCAGCCCTTCCTTGTCTCCTTTTGCCTGTCTTAGCAGATCAATCCCCTTCCATTTGTGTGTCTCTGCGTACTTTATGCAAGCCTAAGTGCTATTTCAGGCTTCAGATCAATCTGGCAGGGTGCAAAATATGTTTGAAGTAGAAATTAGACTGGTCCATGTCCAAGAGGTCCAAAAAACTTATGTCACTCAGTAAAATATATAATTGCCTCATCAAAAAATCTATAAAACACAATTTTGGGACTATCAGGGAAATATGAATATGGACCTCAATATTAAACATCAGGGAGTTATTCTTATTGTATTAGCTGTGATACAAATATTTGGTTACATAGGAACATGCCTTTAATTTTTCTCTTTAACATAATTTGAGGACAACCAAGGAAGTATGAATGTAAATTCAGTATTAAACATCAGGAAATTATTTTTATTGTATTAGGTGTGACACCATTATTTGGCTACATGCCTTTAATTTTTGCTGAAGTGTTTCAGTATAATGTATCATGACATTTGCACTTTTCTTTAAAATGATTCAGAATGTATATGTTTAGATACACACATGCATATATACAAATCAAATGTGATAAAGTAAAAAAATGTTAACGATTGTTAAACCCAGATGGTAGATATATATATATTAGTCAACTTTTTATTACTATAAAAAGTGACTTAGATGATCAGCTTATAAAGAGAAAAGGCTTGGCTCATGGTTTTGGAAGTTCCAATTCACAATTCTTTATTTCTGTTGCTTTAGACTTTGGGGAAGGCAGCATATTATGTCAAGAAGCAAAAACTGCTCACCTCATGGTCAAAAAGCAAAAAAAAGAAGAGGGGCTGAAGTTCTACCATCCCCTTCAAGGGCATACCCCTAATGCCCTAAAGACCTCTGAGTAAGCCCTCCTCTTAAAGGTTCCCTGCCTCCCAATAGCACCACCCAGGGAACCAAGCCTTTACCACATAGTCCTTGAGGGACCTTCAACTATAGCAGTTTATGGGTATTCAATATACTGGTGTGTGTGTGTGTGTGTGTGTGTGTGTGTGTGTGTGTGTGTGTGTGGTACTGGGGATGGAACCCAGGGGCCTTCTACCTCCAGGATACGCTCCCAGACCTATTTTTTATATTTTTATTTGGAAACAGGGTCTCTTAAGCCAATGAGGCTGGCTTCGAACCTGCGCTAGCCTCCTGTCTCAGCCTCCCAAGCGCGGGGATTACAAGCGTGCGCCACCACGCCCAGCTCTTAGCTTTTGTATTTTGATACCCATTCTCCTTACCTTTTCCCATATATTGTAAAAGACTTTGTACCAGGCTTGGTGGTGCACACCTGTCTTTCCAGTATTTGGGAGCTAGAGACAGGAGGATCATAGATTTAAGGTCAATGCACAGCAACTAAGCAAGACTCTGTCTCAAAATAAATAATAAAATAGGGCTGGGGGTATAGCTCAGAGGTAAAGCCCACCTGGGTTCAATCCCCAGTACTATAAATAGGTAAGTAAATAAATAAATAAATAAATTGCATGGGGGGAGGTTGTGAACGATATCCCATACTACATACATTTTGAGATAAATCTGGCTGCTAAAGGTAATATATTTTTTTGAGGATGACTCAAAATCATTATAAACCTACTTTTAAGTTTAAGACTTAATGGCAGGGCACAGTGGTGCAGGCCTGTAATCCCAGTGATTCTGGTGGCTGAGGCAGAAGGATTGCAAGTTCAATGCCCACCTGGGTAACAGGCTGTCTCAAAATAAAAATAAAAGGTACTAAGGATGTAGCTCAGTGGTAGAATGCTCCTAGATTTGATCCCAGTGCTCACCCACCCCCCAAAAAAAGACAGTGATATTCATGAAGATACTCCTTTCACCAATAGGATATATAATATAAATTCTCTCATTCCTAGAAGAAGGTGGGAAGTTAGGGTTATTCCCCATCTCTCTCCTATGACTTAAAAAATCAACTTCTCATGTCTAAGAGATAGAGATTATGCTTCCAACAGACTTCAGCTCGTCTCACCAGGGACTTTGCTCTCCCTACCCCCAGCCTTCAAACAAACACACACAAAGGTCCTGCTTCCCATTCAACACCCACTTCACTTGTCACTCGGTGGCTCCTCTAGACACAATTAATTACTTGGTCCTCTGGATTCCCACCGCATTTTGTTTATATCCATGTAAAAATTACCACCTTGGTAATTTACCCATTTTTTTTTCCCTCTGTCTTCTCCACACCCTCTGAGCTCCTCAAAAACAGGAGCTATGCATTATTTATCTTACATAGTAACTAAAATACAGCAAGTGCTCAATAAAAGCTTGTGAATAAAAGCACTAATGAGTGAATAAATAAATAATCTTTTTTGGTTTGAGTTTTGGTTTATAGAGTGTGTGTGTGTGTGTGTGTGTGTGTGTGTGTGTGTGTTGGGGATTGAACCCAGAGGCATTTTATCTCTGAGCTACACCCCCAGCCCTATTCTATTTTTCATTTGGAAATGGGGCTTGCTAAATTGCTGAGGGCCTTGCTATATTTCTGAGGCTGGCCTTGAACCTGTGATCCTCCTGTCAGGGCCTACCAAGTACTGGGATTATGGGGGGGGTGCTAAAGAATACTTTAGCATTTTAAATTGGGTCTAGACAAGGCCTAATGACTTATAAAACAGTGGGAACCATCAACATTTCTAATACTTCCTCCAGAGCCTGATACTTAACCTTTAGCTTTTCATATTTAGGGCTACATGTGCAGTAGCTACTGCACACAAAATTAAAACTAAAGAACATTAGAAGTATTTAAATCTTAGAACTTTTCTCCTAACAAATTTCAACTTTTTTTTTTCACAGCTTGAAAATTAGAGTTCTAATAGTCATGCAGAATATCTACGTAAACACTTCCAAGGGATAATAAAAGTCACAAAATATTCACAGGGTGCATATGGACACTCCAGAGAGCTGGGGGTGGTGACCAGAAAAAAATTGCTAAACTCAGAAAAAAAAAATCCATCTGGAAAGAGAAGCATGATTTAAAATCAAATGTCAGCCAACATTTATGCCAGGCTCTATTCTAAGAGCTCTAGGTGTGTTATCACATGGAGACCTCATGGCAGCTCTCTAACACGGAGTCTATTATCATCCCTGTTTTATAGATATGAAGGATGAGAAATGGGGCATTGAGCTGGTTTACCTAAGAGTCACTCTAATCCAAGATGATCTCACTGCAGAGCCTGTGGCCTATATCACACTGAAAATCATGATGCCTGGCCAAGTCCAGACCTGTAACTTATCAGATAACAGCTGCACGCTGTGAGCCATCTAATCCCACTCAATGTCTAGAGAAGAAAACTGAGAACCAGAGGGTCCTGGTTCACCTCACCTGGTCTATACGCATTGTTCGCAGCTAGTCCTGGTGAGCGGCCCCGCCGTCTCCCAGGACGCAGCGCCCCACCCTCCCCTTGGTGAGGTATCTGGCAAATCACTTCTTGTTTATCATATGACGCCTCTGGCTTGATTTAGGGGCAGTTAGTGAAATTAGTCTCTTTCTTAGCAAAGAGATGGCAGGGTGCTCGTCCCACCCAGACAATTACATTTAATATGTTCAGGCTAAGTTACCATTCTAGTAATAACCAAGGTAAATGAGATAGATGAAAAGCTAAGGAAAAGAAGGAAGGAAGGAAGGAAAATACTTAAGGCTGTTTTCCACTCACCAGGTTTCAGTTCTTTTACAGCTTGAAATAAAATAAAATTTCTGCTGGAAATTTGTTATTAAATGCCAATTTTTTAGTGACCAAACCACTGGCTGTTCTCGCCTCGGTGCAACAAGCTCCACTTTGTGCTTCTCCATGGGTACAGAGCTTTAATTGAAGGCACATGATTAAACATTTGTTTAGTTGACTTAGAAAAGAGAACCACAGGGGAGAGAATGGATTAACGGGAACGATTTTCTTTATAAACTCATGATCCTTCTGAGTTTATTTTCAAATTCCCTAATCATTTAAACCATTGTCACATGATTGTAGATTTTCCAGATTTAGCATTAAATGTTAAACAAAATAGAACATAAGATGAATTCCAGATTTGTCAAAACTCAAAGACTGGATAACTAACTAGCGATTTGCAGTTTTACTCTTTAAACTCTCTGCTCTCAAGCAGCAGTTGGACAGGGTACTAAAGTGCTGCAGAAATCTGTTTAACAAAGAAAACAGTAATTTGCACTGTCAGCTTCTATGTGAAACAAACACCTTTCTGTCTTCCACCCTCCTCTCCTGGACGGGTGGAGGTGACCTCCTCCTGTGAGAGGCCTCCGTCAGCTCCCTGAGAGGAGAAGTTCCCCAGAGATCTCTTTCAAACATCTTTAAAAGCCTGGGGTGCTTCCTAGCAAATTTGACAGGCTATTTAAATGAGATATGTAAAATGTGAGTGCACCCAAGCCAAATAAATGCCACCTGGTGAAATTCAGATATTCTGCCTCTTTCTTCAGAACCCATTTGCTTTCCTGCTGGAGAGATCTGCCAGGATTTTATCTCAGCTTGGTGGCCTCAGTACCAGACAATGCGACCATCATTAGCACTAGAATCATCATTGTTAAAAGGGCCCTGGGCTGACTGTGTTACCTGACTTAGCATGAATAGATCCCCTTCTTGACAAGATTGTCTAGTCAAATAGGGCATTTTTGTCTGGTCAAGGAAATTCTTTTTCAGGTGGGAGAGAGAAAGGAGAGGAGTTGGTATGCCTTCCTTCCGTTTTTCCTCTGATAGGCTGCACAGGCTACTTTGCCGAGAGCACCTCGGTTGTTTTTCTCTAATTTTAATGCACAGTAATTTGGATTCTTCACTGAGGGACAGTTTCCTTGTCAAGGTGTAGGGGGCAGAAGGGTATGCCTCATTCTAGTCTCTGTCCAGCTCTCTCCACTTACCCCCACCCTGGGCCAGTCACAGGATCAAGACTGTGCAAACACGTCTTCTAACCCCAAAGAAATCTGTTCCTAAAGAATTCTCAGAATATCACAGTTGTTTTTTTTTTTCTTTTTGTCATAAGAACCCAGGTCATCTAGGCCTCCAACTCAATCTAGATAAAACAACTTATAATGAGGATATTCTAGAAACTACGACCAAGGATGAGATAGTACTTTGTAGTAATGGAAGGAAGTTTGGCTTCTCATTTTTAGGGAGAAAGTAAAAATAAGACTTCCTCAAGCTCTTTCCACTAAATTCTACGGGAAGCCTCACATGGTTAGGTCTCTTTTCCCCCAAAGAATAAGAAATCAAACCAAATGAAGGGAAGAGCCCAGAGCTTCAGAGGCCTTGCTCAGTGCAGAATGTGTTGTGCACTGTGAACTGAGAATACTCTTACTAGAGTTTACACAGAACTGGAGAAACCAGAAAATGTTCTGATTACCGAAGAGCTGGAAAGATATTTGAAATCCGAAGAGCCCACTCATGTTTAATTCTTGGAAAAAGATATTTATCACTGTAGTACAGAGCGTTGCATTTGGTGCTATGAGCACTTGAAAAAGAGATGAGTAAGATAGTTTTATTTGGGGAATTTATCATTTAGTTGAGTGTGTGTGTGAGTGAATATGGTGTGTGTGTGTGTGTGTGTGTGTGTGTGTGTGTGTGCAAACAAATTAAGAAAATGGAAAAGAAAGAAAAGCAGTAAGTATGAAAGGGTCTCATAAAATCTATCTCAGGAGCAGTGGGTGACAGTGTTGTAGTGTTCTGAGAATTTCATTAATGAGTAAATAGGGAATGAAAATGATTATGACCCATTCCCTTGGCCTGAAGGAGCTTCTGGTCTAGAAAGCTAGACAAACTGAACACAGTAAACAAGACAAGAGCTCTAAGAGATGGAAAAAAGATGCTGTGAACACAGAGAAAAAAAGAATGGCTAACTCTGCTCTGGAATATCAAATATCAATATCAAAGCTTCCCATCTGAGCTGGATCGCCAAATAAGATTTTTTTTGTGTGTGTGTGGTACTGGGGATGGAACCCAGAAGCATTCTACCTCCGAGCTATATCCCCAGCCCTAATTCTTATTCTTTATTTTGAAACAGGGTCTCACTGAATTGCAAAGGGCTTCACTAAGTAGTAGCTGAGGATGTCCGTGAACCGCATTCCTCCGGTCTCCGCCTCCCAAATGCTGGGATTACAAGCGTGTGCCACCACGCCCGGCTGAGATGATTTTAAAATATATCACAAAGTCTGAGCCAGAAGTGGTGGCACACGCCTGTAATACCAGTACTTGGGAGGCTAAAACAGGAAGATCGCAGGTTTGAGGCTAGCTTCTGCAATTTATCAGACCCTGTTTCAAATAATCAGGTGAGGGTGTAGCTCAGAGAAAGAATGTTCCTGAGCTCAATCCCTAGTACAAAAAAAAAAAAAAAAAAAAAAATCTAAATGCTCCTGCTTTCATGTTGTGGGACTTAGTTCCCTGGGCTGGGCTTAATGACTCATCTCTTAATGACAGTAATAGAATATTGTAGAAGTCATCAGGCATGGTAGCATTTGCATGTAATCCCGATACTTGAGAGGCTGAAACACAGGAACACAGGAGGATCACAATTTTGAGGTCAGCCTCAGCATTAATAAGACTCTGTCTCAAAATAAAAATAGAATAGGGCCTGGAGGTGTAGCTCAGAAGTAGAATGCCCCAAAGTAAAAAAAAAAAAAAAAAAAAAAAAAGTGCAAAAATAGAGAATATTTTAGAAGCAATGGTGTGTGTTACGAACAATACTGTTGCCAATGGCATTGTGGTTTCCTCCTTACTCTCTTCCTTGCATCACTCTAAGGGAACCCAGCTGCCCTGTCATGAGGATGAGCAAGCAGCTCCCTGAGGAGGACCAGGTGGCAGCTATTGAGAAACTGGAGTCCCCTGCAGTGTGCAAGCCATCTTGGAAGTGATTCTTCTAGTTTCAATCAGGTTTTCCAAAGTCTGTACCCTCAGTCAACATCTTGACTGCAACCGCATGAGAGATCTTGAATCAGAACCACACAGAAAACCTGTTCTAGAATCCCTAACCCCAGAGACTATGAGATAATAAATGTTCATTACTGGTTCAAGTCACTACATTTTTGAATAACCGTTACACAGCAGTGGATTCCTGATACACCCAATGAATGGTTGTCATATCAGCAGAAAGGAATTATCCTACTAGAACTGCAAGGGTCATTAGTGAGTGGTTGAGTGTGGCTACAGTATAACACATTTGTTGTGGCTCCTAAACTTTCAGTGTATTAGCAATTTTCCTGTCTTCTTAAAAGTGGAGTATCTGCCAGGCGTAGTAATCTAAGTACTTGGGAAGCTGAGACGGAAGGATTGCAGGTTCAAGAGCAGCCTCAGCAACTTAGCCAAGACTCTTAGCAACCTAGCAAAACCCTGTTTCAAAAATAAAAAGTAGCTGGGGCATGGGTGGCACACACTTGTAATCCCAGTATTTGGAAGGCTAAGACAGGAGGATCATGAAACCCAACTAGCCTCAGATACTTAGTGAGGTCCCCTGCAACTTAGCGAGACCCTGTTTCAAAATAAAGAATAAAAAAATAGGACCAGGGGTATAGCTCAGAGGTAGAATGCCCCGGGTTCCATCCCTAGTGCCACAAAAAAAAAAAGTGGAATATCCTTAAAAATGAATATTACTGAATATGGCTTCCCATTGCACTTAGGAGGAAAAAATCTAATTTCTTTATAAGACCTAAAAGCTATTTCTCTAGCTCATCTTGCACTACAGTACCCCTTGTTTGCTATAACTAAATCAGACTGGTTTTCTTCAGTTCCTTTGTCCCCACTAGAAGTTCTGTGCAGTTTATTCTGCTTAGAATGTTCTTCTTCACCTTCCCTCCCGCTGATTCCTTCTCTCACCGGACTCAGCCTACCCATGTCTCTCAGGAGGCCCCTTTCCTGACCATCACATCTTGGTTGTTTTTTGCAGCCCTTGTTTGTCTCCTCCAAAGGAGTAATGACTGTCCAAGGCTATGGTTTGTCTGTTTTCATGTTTTTGTCTGTCTTCCCCTCGAGAGCGTTCATGCCATTTTGGCTGGGGCCATGTTGGACTGGTCTGTTATAGTGTCTCCAAACCTTGGGACGTTGCCTGGCCTGCAGGAGGTGCCCGGTATTTGTTGTGGTTCTCTGACCTTGCCTCCTGTGCACTTAAAACTTTACATCAGATACTCCCATTTTAGCCAGGCGTGGAGGCGCACGCTTGTAATCCCAGCATTCAGGAGGCTGAGACTGGAGGATCGCGGTTCACAGACAGCCTCAGCTACTTAGTGAGGCTCTCCGCAACTCAGTGAGAGCCGGTTTCAAAATAAAGAATAAAAAAATAGGGCAGAGGGTGGAGCTCAGAGGTAGAACACCCCTGGGTTCCATCCCCAGACCAGAAAAAAAAAAAAAAAAAAAAAAGATATTCCCATTTTAGTCCCAAGACTACTTGCCTCTGATATGTTCATTTCAGAGCAAAGCAAATGGGATGAAATTCTACAACAAACATTGAAAATATAGACTTTAATTTTGTAGGACTTCATATTTTATTGGATAATCTCATCTTTCATGTTTTGATCAAAATTTATTATGATAGCAAAAGCACTAGAAACACTTCATCCTGTTCCTATGCAAACACCTTCCTTCTCTGACTCCACTATCGTCTCAGAAAAAACTTTAGTGATAATGTACTTGAAACATAGTAGAAAGTAGGAGAAATAGTACAATGAACACCCATCTCCAATAGATCAGAACATTCTTTTATGTAACACAATATCATTATCATACCTAACAAAAATTCAATTATCCCTATTATAATCTAATATCCAATCCCCCCAAATTTACTTTATATCTGATTTGGGAAAAATGAGGAACCACACAAGGAACACACATTGTATTTTCATGTTAAAGATCCCAAATCTCTTCCGATCTAAAATAGCCCCCTTTTTACCTCCTTTTTTCATTACATAACTTTGATTTGTTGAAAGATCTGGTCAGTTGCCTTGTGGAATGTCCCAACTTCTAGATGTGTGCGATTGTTTCCTTTTGGATTTGCTTTACATGTGTCTTAATTTTCTGCATTTCCTGTAAACCAAAATATGGATATAGAAGATTTGATTAGATATAAACATTCTGGCAGCAATGCTTCATAGATAAAGCCCAGTACTTCATATCGACTCATACCGAGAGATACAGCCTTTAGTCCAGTGTTTTATTATTTAGTGATACTAACTGGTCACTAGGTTTAGTGATAGCCCCAAATTTCACCATTGTAAAGTTCTCTTTTACCCCGTGGCAAGTCGCTTAAGAAGTGATTTTTTGGCAAAATGTATATATACAGTGGACCCCCCCCCATTTTGCAGGAGACCTGAAGGCTGCTTCAGGCTGTGTGTTCTGGGGGATGTCATAGTGTGTGGCACATCGTACACAGGCTTGACTAGCATAGTTCAGTTTTTTGTCCACTCCAGCTGTCCATACTAGCCGTGAGACCCACACCTGCCCAGCAAATGGTCACCTGGATCTGGCTGACCATGAGATCTCCAGTAGGAATAGGCCTAAAATACAAGGAAGTTAATAATAATTTGCCTTTTAGTATATGAAAGAATGTATATTGGAAAACTTAAGAGGATGCAAGACTCAAGATATAATCCTAAGGGAAGATACACAGTAGACCAGATTGTATATACACTATGATTCAAATAAAATACAATATAATTAGGGATAAAACTGAAAGAAAGTGCCTTTGTTAATGATATTGGTGATGGAGAAATTGAAATTCTTTAAATTTTTAATATAGCTTTGTTATTTTACTTTCATAATGAAAACAAAAATATATAAATAAATAAAAGTGAAAAACAAGGCAAGATGTTATGAGAAAAAATAATTAATAATAACATGGACTAAAAGCATGATAGATGAAACATACTCTAATGTTTTTATTTCACTATTTCTTAAAGTTTTTAAGGCAAATTAAAGACATTGTGACATTCCACCTATAAATACTTCAGCATACATCACTAAAAAGTGAAAAAAACATTTCCTTGCATCTAAAATCAGATTATTCCACTGAACAAAATTAGCATAAACACCCTTACTATCATCTAATATTTAGCCCACATTCAAATTTGCTCCCAATTATTCCCAAAGTGTATTTTATACTTGATTTTCCAAACTGAGATCTAAACCAGAGAAACAGGTTTTTTAATGATCACACACAAAAAAAACCCTTGAAAAATAGCATATTACCTTAGAGACAGACTTTTCCTTTTAATTTCATATCTTACTCGCTAATTAAAAAATAAATATTTGGTTGGTTGCTGTCTCTGCAAAAAATGGATGTCATATGCATCTGGTTAGAATATTTGTAAGCTTTTTCAGTTCTAAAACTTGCCATCCTGATAACATTTACATCCTAATGATCCTTGAATCTTTACTGGCAATAAAGAAATCTTAAAATCAGTATGATATAATAAGTTCATTCATAAGTTGAGCCCAAGAGTAAATCTTGCCAATGACCCAGAAGCAGAACCAGCTCTTCCAAAGTCAGCTTCATCTCAGCAGAAGAGCAAGCCAGGCACTGGGCAGCCGCTCCCCACCTGCAGCTACTCGAAGGCTGAGGCAGGGGAGGGCAAGGATGGGGCCGACCTGGGCAACTTAGTGAGACTCTGTCTCAAAACCCAGTGCTTGGGAGGCTGAGACAGGAGGATCACGGGTTTCAGACCAACTTTGGCAACTTAAGGCGACTCTCAGCAATCTAGGGAGAACTTGCTTCAAAATAAAAGGGGTCTGGAGTGTGTGGCTTGGAGGTAGACTGCCCTGAGTTCAGTCCCCAGTACTACAGACACACACACACACACACACACACACACACACACACACACACACACGAAGGAGGCAGGAAGGAGGAGGACAAGGACAAGGAGGAGGACTAGGACTAGGAGGATGACTAGGACTGAGGAGGAAGGGGAGGAGGAAGAGGAGAAAAGAGCTGAGGATGTAGCTCAATGTTAGAGAGCCTCTGGGTTCAATCCCCAGAAATACACACGCATGCACACACGCATGCATGCACACATGCACACATACACACACCTAAAGCTCTATGACCATGTTCAAGCAAGAGATCAGAAATAAGAGATAAATGCATTTTAACTTTTTAGTCAAGAGGACATACAGCTAAAAACTAACAAACTTCTTAAACTTCCATGCCTTAGCTCAGGGTCTATTTGTTTTTCTAAAAGAACAAAGAATATTTATTTATTTTTTTGCAACTCCCTACCCATATGTGAAAAATTGCAAGTGAAAGATGATAGATCCAAGACATAAAATCATGTGCTTTCCTCCTCCTCTTCCTCTTCCTCCTCCTTCCTTTCCCCCTCCTCCTCCTCTTCCTTCTTCTTCTCTTTTGTGGTGGTATTACTAGGGATTGAATCCAGAAAAAGTCTACCGCTGAGCTACATCCTCAGCCCTATTTTATTTTATTTATTTATTTATTTATTTATTTATTTATTTATTTTTATTGGTGCATTGTAATCATATATCACATTGGAATACAAGACTTGAGAGGATATACAAGCACACATCATCCAATTAGCCCTCATCCAGCCCCTATCCCATTCCCTCCCCCTCCCTCGATCCCATGCTTGTTTGGTGATTAATTTTGACACATTTGTTTATGTACCTCCTGCGTTTTAAAGAGGCTCCATCCTCCCCTATTCCATACACTCTGATTGATCAACTTAGTTGCTTCACTATAGGGCCCTTTCTATAGCTCGACCTCTTCCTGTTGCCCCTTTCCTCCTAGTTTTTGTTGATTAGGGGAAGTATCTGATTTTTATTTTCTGCGATATTTCTCTGTGCATGCCACGTTGCAAGTACCGATCCCACTCTTGACGACCCCAGTAGTGGCCTGGCTACCCGGTGGACTGATCCAGACCTCACTGGCTCAAGCAGTGGCCTTGCCTCATGGGAGGCCCCAATTCTGGTCTCGCTGGTCCCGACACCAGCCTAACCCCTCAGCTGGCTCCGATCCCGGCCTCGGAAGCCCCAGTAGCTGCTTTGCCTCACGGTAGGCTCTGATGCCGGCCATTGGCCCCGGCACCGGCCTAAACCTTTGGCAGGCTCCGATCCTGGCCTCAGAGGCCCCAGCACTGGCCTTGCCTCACAGCAGGCTCCAATGCTGGCCATTGGCCCCGGCACTGGCTTAACCCCATGGCAGGCTCTTATCTCGGCCTCGGAGGCCCCAGCACCAGCCTTGCTTCATGGCAGGCTCTGATGCCGGCCATTGGCCCTGGCACCGGCCTAACCCCTTGGCTGGCTCTTATCCTGACCTCGGAGGCCTCAGCACTGGCCTTGCCTCATGGCAGGCTCTGATACCGGCTTCGCTGGCCCCAGCACTGGCCTAACCCCTCGGCAGGCTCCAATCCTGGCCTCGGAGGCCCTAGCACTGGCCTTGCCTCATGGCAGGCTCTGATGCCAGCCTCGCTGGCCCCAGCACCGGCCTTGCCTCACAGCAGGCTCCGATGACAGCCTCGCTGGCCCCAGCCCCGGTCTAAACCCTTTGCAGGCTCCGATCTGACCTCGGAGGCCTCAGCACCTGCCTTGCCTCACAGCAGGCTCCAATGCTGGCCACTGGCCCCAGCATCGGCCTAACCCCTTGGCAGGCTCCGGTCCCAGCCTTGGAGGCCCCAGTAGCGGCCTTGCCTCATGGCAGGCTCCGATGCCGGCTTCACTGGCCCCAGCACCGGCCTAACCCCTCCGCTGGCTCTTATCCCAGCCTCGGAGGCCCCAGCACCAGCCTTGCCTCACGGCAGGCTCCGATGCTGGCCTCACTGGCCCCAGCACCGGCCTAACCCCTCGGCAGGCTCCAATCCCGGCCTCGGAGGCCCCAGTACCGGCCCTGCCTCACAGCAGGCTCCGATGCTGGCCTCACTGGCCCCAGCACCGGCCTAACCTCTCGGAAGGCTCCGATCCCGGCCTTGGATGACCCAGCCCCAGCCTTGCCTCACAGCAGGCTCTGATGCCAGCCTCGCTGGCCCCAGCATCGGCCTAACCCCTAAGCAGGCTCCGATCCCGGCCTCGGAGGCCCCAGCACCAGCCTTGCCTCACGGCAGGCTCCGATGCCAGCCATTGGCCCCGGCACCGGCCTAACCCCTCGGCAGGCTCTTATCCTGGCCTTGGAGGCCCCAGCACCAGCCTTGCCTCACGTCAGGCTTCAATGCCAGCCTCACTGGTCCCGGCACCAGCCTAACCCCTTGGCAGGCTCTGATCCTGGCCTCGGAGGCCCCAGCACCAGCCTTGACTCACGGTGAGCTCCGATCCTGGCCATGCTGGCCCTGGCACCAGCCTAACCCCTCAGCAGGCTCTGATCCTGGCCTCGGAGGCCCCAGCACCGGCCTTGCCTCACTGGCCCTGGTACCAGCCTAACCCCTTGGTAGGCTCCGATCTCGGCCTCAGAGGCCCCAGCACCCGCCTTGCCTCACAGCAGGCTCCGATGCTGGCCTCAGTGGCCCTAGCACCAGTCTAACCCCTCGACAGGCTCTTATTCTGGGCCTCGGAGGCCCCAGCACCGGCCTTGCCTCACGACAGGCTCCAATGTTGGCTGCTGGCCCTGGCATCGGCCTCACCCCTCGGCAGGCTCCAATCCAAGCACCCTCTTCACCCAACCAATTGTCCCACATTCTCGAGGGTGTGTGGTGGTAACATTCTGCCTCTGGGGTTATTATTTCAAAGGTTCCAGGTGTAATGCATCAGTTCTCTGCCTCTCCTGAGTACTGGCCACTGCCATTGCCACTGCCTCCACCATTTCAAATCTTTCCCAAGCTCTTTTTCCACTCTGAATGTTGTCCAGTGTTCCTAAGCATGCGTGACAGTAGCATTCGACATTTGGTGTAATTTCTCCAAAAAAATAAGGTTGGTAGGATCTGATTTCTGCTTCTCCTGAATACAAGTCTCCACCGCCATCGTGGAGACTGCTTTCAATACCACCTTTCTCCTTGGTCTCCACTAAACTCTCTCCTTACAGGTGATGTCCAAGATTCTTAACAATATAGAGAAACAGCAGTCCTCCTTCACGGGGAATTTTTCCATAAGTTCCAGTGCATTTGGATAAGTTTTGTCTGCATCTCCAGTATCCTGGCATCCACCACAGCCTTCTTAACCCCTCTCCAATATTTTCCTTTTTTTTTTTCTTTTCCTTTTTTTTTTTCAATAATAGAAGACAGTATGTGCGGTTTGAGGAGGTAGTGGGATCAGGCACTCAGTAGCACTGTGACCCGGTCCGGTTTCCCCATGGGTCCAGCATGCTCAGTACTACTCCACGTGGGGCCCAGAGTCCTGCGACCCAGGCCTCGGCTGGCGTGCCCCACGCAACCCCCGCCCAGGACCCAGGGTACTGGGCCTAGTTTCTCCAGGGTTCTGGCATGCTACTCACAGTCCGACCCGGGGCCCAGAGTCCTGCGACCCGGGCCCTGGCTGGCGTGCCCCGCGCCTATTTTTTTTATTTTGAAACAGATTTTTTCTAAGTTGGTGGGGCTGGGCACAAACCTGTGATCCTCCTATCTTAGCATCCCAAGTACTGGGATTATAAGCATGCTTCACCTCACCTGGCAAATCATGCCTTTCATTCCTCTGCATCCAAAGTGTTCCAGTTATTCAAAAATAATAAACTGTACTTTTGTTTTACTATTATGTTCTGATAAGTAACAAAAAATTCATATTTTAAATTAGCCTTTTTGAGCCAGATATGGTGGCACATGCATGTAATCCTAGTACTTGGGAGGCTGAGACAGGAGGCTAGCAGGTTCAAGTATAGCCTCAGGCAGTAGGGAGACTCTCATCAACCTAGAAAGACACTGTTTCAAAATAAAAATTAAAAAAAAAAATAGGGCTGGGGATGTAGCTGAGAGGCAGAATGCCTCTGAATTCAATCTCTAGTACCAAAAATAAATAGAGCCAGGCATAGTGGCACACACTTGTAATTCCAGCATTTGTGAGGCTGAGACAGGAGGATTGTGGTTCATGGAAAGCCTCAGCTACTTACTTACTTACACCCCCTTTGCAACCCAGTGAGACCCTGTTTCAAAATAAAGAATAAAAATATAGGGCTGGGGGTGTAGCTTGGAGGTAGAATGCCCTTGGGTTCTATCCCCAGTGCTGCAAAAAATTAAATAAATAAATAGCCTTTTTAAAAAAATACTAGGACTTGTGTTATTTGAAAGAAGCAAGAAAAATTGCTCATAATTTCTTGTTTCTGTATTTTGGTCTGAATACTGATCACTTGCTTGGTCAGCAAAATGGAAATATGTCATAATAATAATTCTCCTTTTATATAGACTCCTTAATTAAGAGCCCACAAAATAATTATAAGCATTGCCTATTTGCAAATAATTTTGGTTGCTTTGAAAATAGGAAAACTAAGAGAAGAATATTGCCTGCACATTCAAAATTACATGAGTCAAGACCAAAACTTGACCCCATCAATCTTAACCTTTACTTGATAAAACTCTAATATTGGTAAAGGGTTTTCCTCTTTCTAGACCCATAGCACTGACACAAAACATTTTGGATACACTAACACTAAGGTAAGCACTCCTCACTCAATATGTAGGGTACGTTCCTGTAACTATATGAAATACCTAGATATAAATCAATGGCATGGTATATATGTGTGTCTGTTTCATCTGTTTCTTTTTAATGATTGGTCACATCCAAGAGACAGAAGAGTCTAGATAAACAGAAATACAGAGAAATAGATATTGATCACTTTGACGATTTCTTGTTTATTTTTCCTCAGATCATAAAAGTAATACATACTTGTTTAAAATTTGAAAACCTAGGAAAAACACAAAAACTCAAATGTAAAAATTACCTGCCCTACTTTCCTCTCCTAGAGATTGCTATTATTATTATTATTATTATTATTATTATTATTATTATTATTATTATCTTAATAAACTTTGTGTAGAGAGGCAGTGTGGATATGGAGGCACAGAGGACTGAATACAGGTGTTTTACCTCTGAGCTACACCCCCAGCCTTATTTTATTTATTTTGAAACATGAGCTTGCTTAATTGCTGTGCACTGAGGCCTTGAACCTGAGATCTTCCTGACTCAGTCTCCCAAGTACTGGGATTACAAGTGTTCATCGCTACACCCAGCTAGTAAACTTCATGCCTTGTATATGCTGCTCAGCTGTAATCTGGAATCTCCCTATTCTTAAAGATGGAGGACAATATGAGTCAAATCTATTTCCTGCCTGGAGAAAGTCCTGTGCCCTCCTAAACCTTTCTGCAGATTTCTATAGGAATTCCTGAAAGCAGGTGGCAGTGAGGGGAATTTGGAGATGGCTGTCCCATGGCATCTCTAATTCTTTTTTTTTTTTTTTTTTGCAGGTCTGGGGATGGAACCCAGGGGCATTCGACCTCCGAGCTACACTCCCTGCCCTATTTATTTTGAAACCGGGTCTCACTGAGTTGCAGAGGACCTCACTAAGTAGCTGAGGCTGTCTGCGAACCGCGATCCTCCAAGCTCAGCCTCCTGAATGCTGGGATTATAAGCGTACGCCACCACGCCTGGCCCAATTCTTATTTTTTGCCTCTGCTAATTTCTGTTCTCTGCTCAGGTAACCCCGTTGTGCTTTATATGTCCATACTAATTGTGAAGCCCTTCTGAGCTCAATTTTTACTGGAAGTTTGAGGTTCGAGAAGATGGAAAGATAGAGTTTCCTTCACTGCAGTATCAAGGGGTTCCAGCTGAATCTTCAGCATTCCTATTCTTAAACTCTGAGCTGTAGCCTTCTGACATTTTTCTGGGCTCTTTTTTGCTTTTGCATCTTTACTGACTTACTGAAACCCTCCTACAGCTCTGCTCCAGAAAATAATTCTTTTCACTTGATAGTACTAAGCTATTCAGTTTTATCTGTAGTTATAATTTAGAGTCTAGGGACAGAGTGCCTAGGTCAAAATCCTGAGATTTGTTCTTGGGCAAATACATGCCCTGACTGCCGGGCGTGGTGGCACACGCTTGTAATCCCCACGCTTGGGAGGCAGAGACAGGAGGATCTCGCAGGTTTGAAGCCAGGCGCGTGTGCTGGCTTAAGAGACCCTGTTTCCAAATAAAAATACAAAATAGGTGTCTGGGAGTGTAGCCCGGAGGTAGAAGGGCTTCCAGGAACCCCAGTACCACAAAAAAAAAAAAAAATACATGCCCTGAGACCCGACTTTCTCATTTATAAAGTAAAAGTATCAGTAGGTTCTCCTGCATAGGCAAGGCACTTAGATCATTGCCTAGCACATTGAACAAACATGAGCTGCTTTCACTCTTACTGAGAATCATTCCAGTGGGCATGGTGGCACATTCCTGTAATCCCAGTACTTGGAAGGCTAATACAGGAGAATTTCAGGTTTGAGGTCAGCCTCAGCAATTTAGCAAGATTCTCAGCAACTTAGCAAGATCCTGTTTCAAAACATAAAAAAGGCTGGGGGTATAGGTTGGAGGTAGAATGTCCCTGAATTCAATCCCCAGAGGAAAGAAGAAAGGAAGGAAGGGAAGGATAGGGCTGGAGGTATAGCACAGAGATAGAATGCCCCTGGGTTCCATCCCCCCAGTACCAGATATAGATATAGATACAGATAGATACATGTATATGTATGTATGTATATGGAGAGAGAGAGAGAGAGAGAGAGAGAGAGAGAGAGAGAGAGAGAGAGAGAGAGAGAGAAAGAATCTTCCCTTTGGACAGCATGAAGTCTGTAGACCCAGTCTGGACATCTCTGGACTTCCCCTTCGTGGTCCGCAGAACACTGACATAAAGAGAGGGTGAGGCTTGGAGATTCAGAACATGCTCCGATGCTGGGATGCTCATTGTCAGATAGAATCAAGCTCTGTTACGGGCTGGGTGGGGGACGACTTCTCAAGAAGCTGACACTGAGGAGTTGGAGGTGCAAGGTGTTCCTTAGGGACCAACCCCTGTGGGAGGAAGCAGAATAGGGCTGGGGCAACCAGTCCTCCTGGTTCATATGGGAGGGTTTCCTAGGGTGGGAAACATTCAGCGCTAAATCAGGCGAGCCCCAGGATGAACTTGGGCAGTGGTCACCTAGTCCTGGGTGAACTTAGACAGTGGTCACTCCAGCTGAGGCCGAAGGCAAAAGGGACGCAGCCTGATTGGAGCTTCTGCTAACCAGTCAGGGAGCTCTGCTATGAATATACCCATCAGAACTGTCCTGTGTTGAACGGAGAGGACGCCCTCTGTCACCCAATGCAGGCTGCCCTAGGAAGACCATGACCTCGGGCCAAACAGCAAAGAGCAACCCTGAAGAAGTCAACAGATGGAGGAGTAGAGGCAGCCAAGCAGAGAGTGTCTGTGTGTATCGCAGGCACCATCTTGGACCTCAGTTTCCTTATCTACAAAATGAGGATAATAATGGTAAATGCCTTTGTATTGTGTTGAGGAGTAATGAGATCTGTGCAAAGGGACTAGAGCAGTGAACACATAATAAGCCATTTCATCAGATCAGTTATGCCGTGCACTGTCACATCCTGAAAAAAAATTTTTTTTGCGGGTCTGGGGATGGAACCCAGGGGCATTTGACCTCCGAGCTACACCCCCTGCCCTATTTTTTATTCTTTATTTTGAAACTGGGTCTCACTGAGTTGCAGAGGGCCTCACTAAGTAGCTGAGGCTGTCTGTGAACCGCGATCCTCCAGGTCTCAGCCTCCCAAATGCTGGGATTACAAGCATGTGCCACCACACCCGGCATGAAACTCTTGATCTTTGTTAAGTCACCACACTAATTTTACCAATCCACATCTTTCTTTGTTTAACCCAGTGGAATCTGGCTAAGATTGGCTGCCAACCTGTGATCCTCCTATTTCAGCCTCCCAAGTACTAGAATTACAAGTGTATGCCACCACCTCACCTGGCTCATTTCCCCTCCTCCTCCTTCTCCTCCTCTTCTGCTTTCTTCTTCTTCTATCTTTCTTTCCTTCTCCTTCTCCTCCTTCTCCTCCTCCTCCTTCTCCTCCTCCTCCTTCTTCTTCATCTTTCTCTTCTTCTTCTTCTTCTTCTTCTTCTT